>NC_050465.1:10059159-10659159 GCF_903995425.1 Onychomys torridus
CGATTGGGCCTCCCTGTCTGAATGAATTTAC
Organism: Onychomys torridus; assembly: GCF_903995425.1. Lineage (NCBI taxonomy): Eukaryota > Metazoa > Chordata > Mammalia > Rodentia > Cricetidae > Onychomys > Onychomys torridus. The sequence goes on from NC_050465.1 coordinate 10,059,191, forward strand.
TCTAGGAACTCCCTCTTAGGCATGTTTGTCTCCTAGGCGATTCCAAATCCAGTCAAGTTGACAATCTATGTTAACCATCACAAGTCCACCCCTTGTCAACCTGACACTCATAAAAATTTTAAGCTGTATTGTTTTGCCCCTTGTGTTCATAGGTTCATGGATTCCCAATGAAGAAAAATTCATTTCAACTTCAACAGTATTATAGTCTTTAGCAGCTTCAGCTCTGTTTAAAAGGTTCAGTGTAGAGCCTTTTCTGGGACTGACATAAGCTTTTGTTGATCATTTCTAGAAGTTTTCTGGTAGAGTGTTTGGATCAGTTACATATCATTTGCAGGCAGGGATAGTTTGATTTCTCCTTTCTCTGTTTGTATCCCTTTAATTTCCTTTTCTTCTCTTATTGCTTTGCTTGTGCTTCAAGCACAGCATGGTAAAGTAATGAGGATGATGAACGTCCTTGTCTCATTCCTGACTTCAATGGGATTGCTTCAAGCTTTTGACCACTTTATTAGATGTTGCCTGTTGATTTATTATATTTAACATCTCTTAAAGTGAGGTGTGTTCCCTCTAGTCCTACTCTCTCTCTACAACTTTATCTTTTAGCATGTTGGACTTTACCAGTGGATTTTTTTTCTAGCTCTCTTGAGACATTCATGTGATTTTTGTCTTTATGTCCATTAGTGTGGTTTAATACAATTTAATACATTTATTGACTTGTACATGTTGAACCATCTCTGAATCTCTAGGATGCAGCCAACTTTGTGGTGGTAGATAATATTTTCAATGTATGTATGTATTCATTTTTCAAGTATTTTATTGAGTGTTTTTGAATCAACATTCATCAGGAATATTGGCCCTTAGTTTTATTGTTGTATCTTTACCTGGTTTTGGTATTAGAATGATACAAGTGTAGCTGAAATTTTTCTGTGTCCCACCCAGCTATGTGGTCCCTCAGCTGCTTATAAAATGATCATTCAAAGTTTATATTAATTATAACTGCTTGGCTATTTTGCTCAGGTTTATTACTGGCTAGCTCTTACACTTAAATTAATCCATAATTCTTATGCATGTTTAACCACATGGCTTGGTACCTTTTCTTAGTTCTGCCTTATCATCTTGCTTCCTCTGTGTCTGGCTGGTGACTCCTCACCCAGCCCATCCCCTTCCCAGCATTCTCCTCTCTGCTTGACCTGCCTATACTTCCTACCTGGCTACTGGCCAATCAATGTTTTATTTATCAACCAAATCAGAGGCACACATATTCACACCATATAGAATGACATCCTATAGCATCTCCCTTTTTTGTCTAATCAAAAAGGAAGATTTTAACTTTAACATAGTAAAATTACATGTAACAAAACAGTTATCAAGCAAGAATTATAGCTACAATATCTGGTCTATTTGTATTTGGCAAATTCAAAGAAAATATTCTATTTATCATATATTTGTGAGTCTAAGGTTTCATATCTAACTTATCCTTTGTCATAACCAAGGGAAATTATAATTATCTAGTCTTCAACTACATCAAATACCCAACCCAGAAGGATATAATATTTCCTAAGTAATATTATAAGTAAACAGGAAGTGAATTATAAGCAACTTCCAAAAATCTAGAAATGACAGAGGCAACTGCCTGCCTAGACAATCATCCAAAGTTCCTCTGTAATGTTGGGGCATCCATTCTTCAGCCTACAAACCTAGGGTCTCTCACACACTGTGTCCTGTAGAAAGTCTGGCAGTTTCTTCTGTGAAGGAGGAAACTGAAGGACCATCTTGCCTTGCAAAGTTCAATGGTCACCTTCCTCTGGGTTCTGCATGTCCAGTTTATACAACATCCTGTCAAGCAGTCAAGGCAAGGGCACTTTTTTGACCAGTGGTTAACTTCTGCTGCAAAGAAAGCAAACTCCATCATGAGTTTCTTCAATGCCCATTATCTTTTAAAAAGTATATTGGTGTTGCCAAGAGCAGATATGTGTCAATGTCCAGAAAGTCAAAGTTCTTAAAACATCTTAAATGCCATATTTTGTAGGTTTATGAAGTGTTTGAAGATTACCTACCTAATTGAAATATATCTATGTATATCTAAAAAACTTAACTAACATGACCATGTTTGATTATCATAGATGACTAATTATTAATTTGTATTTTTTAACTATACATTGCAATTTCAAATGAGTTGCACAAACAAAATACTTTAAACAAGAGTACAAATATACATACAGTATAACAAAATTAACTTTACATTTGTAATAAACTAAAATCTATAGCAATGTAAAACATTTTAAACAAGTTGTTGCTCTTTAAAAGTAGGTTCAATAATCTACCCTTTTATCCTATTATATCTATATCCCCTTTTCTTCTTTACAAAGAGATTGCATTTATAATCAACCCTCTTTAAATAAAAATAAACATTTATAAATAATAATTTTAGAATTTGGGCATAGTTTCTCTTACTACTTCCTGCTTATTGAGGGCACTGGCAATCTTATGGGGATCCTGAGACAATTAAGAATTATGGTCAAGTCCTGACTGGAGTAGTCTGTGAGGCTACATTGTCTGAGCCAGTTGTCTTGAAGCTGATCTGGATGTTGGAGCATCTGGAGACCTCTCAGGGAGTTTTCCTTGATCAAACCATATAAGACTAGAATCAATCGATAGATTCTCATCTTCTGTGGAAACAAAAGTGGAACCTCTGTTCCATAACCTTAGATCCAAGTTTGAAGTCAAGATACCTCTAAAATATACATATTGGTTTAACTGAGTAGCCTTTCAATCAGATGTCTTTCTGTACTTTAAAATCCCAAATACAATATAATCCACACTCTCTGTGTAATATCCATCTTTACATGGCTTATTTTTTATATTACCTCTACCCTCTTTAAAGACTTTCTTTTTAAAAACTACTTCTTTATATAACTGTCTATATTCATTTTCTTCTCTCTTCCAAGCCTATGTACATTTTTATGATTGAAATGGCATCTTTGGCTGCTGGCTCCACCCACCTCAGCTTTCCAATATGGTGGAACTACATTTACCACCAGCTCTGGTGGAACCATGCTCATTGCTGACTCTGTGAAGCAGTGGGTCTATGCTTCCCCAAACTTCCTTCTTTCTTCTTGTTCTTGTTCTTGTTCTTGTTCTTGTTCTTGTTCTCGTTCTCGTTCTCGTTCTCCTTCTCGTTCTCCTTCTCCTTCTCGTTCTCCTTCTCGTTCTCCTTCTCGTTCTCCTTCTCGTTCTCCTTCTCGTTCTCCTTCTCGTTCTCCTTCTCGTTCTCCTTCTCCTTCTCCTTCTCCTTCTCCTTCTCCTTCTCCTTCTCCTTCTCCTTCTTCTTCTTCTTCTTCTTCTTCTTCTTCTTCTTCTTGTCTTTTTCTTCTTTTTGTACTAGCAAAAGCTAAATTCACCTTGGACCATGCTGTGCAGTTTGCAGATGCCACTGTGTACTGCAACAGGAATCCGCCATGCTGCACTCAAGCCCCTATATATATGTTGTGAGCCTGCCATATTGTAGCTCAATTCTGCATGTCATGACATCTTTGTACCTTGGTATCTGTATATCTCGACCTGCATGAGACATGAACTAGAAAGCTGTTTTGGGCTCCATTATTGTGTGTTTACAAGCCCTTTTTAAACTCTTTTAGGCCTTATGGAAATTTGAGAGCCCCACATTGGTATGCCAAATGTAGCTGAAGTTTTTCTGTGTCCTGCCCAGCCATGTAGTCCCTCAGCTGCTTATAAAATAATCATTCAGAAGCTTATATTAATTAAAAATGCATAGTCATTTACTCTGGCTAGCTCTTACACTTAAATTAACCCATAATTCTTAACTTTGTTTGGCCATGTGGCTTGGTACCTTTTCTCAGTTCTACCTTGTCATCTTGCTTCCTCTGTGTCTGGCTGATGACTCCTGACTCAGCCTTCTTCTCCCCAGAATTCTCTTTTCTGCTTGCCCCACCTATACTTCCTACCTGGCTAGAGACCAATCGGCATTTTATTTACAACTAAATCAGAGCAACACATATTCAGCATACAGAATGACATCCCACAGCATACAGGCTTAATAGAAAGAGTTTGGAAGTACTCCTTTTCTGAATAGTATAAGAATTGGTTGTATATTCTTCTTTGAAAGCCTGGTAGAATTCTGTGTGAATCCATTTGAGCTTTGACTTTTTTTGTTGTTATTTGTAATTTTAAGTTTCCATTTTCTGCTGAGTAAAATGTATATTCTTTGGTGTTTGTGTGGAATATTCTGTAGCTATCTGTTAAATCCATTTGATGTATAATGTCATTTATTCAGAAATAAATCTGAAATCAGAATGTTTCTCTGCTTATATTTTCTCCAGATGACCTGTCTATTAGAGAAAATGGAGTACTGAAATCACCTATTATTAATAGGTTGATGTTGATCTGAATCTTTAATTCCAGTCATAAACTTTTTATGAAATAGGATACACAAAGTTTGGTGCATATATGTTTCAGATAGTAATGTCTTCTTGGTATTGTCAATTGTTCCCTTGATTAGAATGAAGTGTCCTTCTTTATCTATTCTGTTAAGCTTTAGTTTGAAGTATATTTTGTTAGATACTAGGAGAGCAAGCCTGCTTGCTTCCTAATCCCAATTGATTGGATTATGTTTGTCCATTCATTCACTCTAAGGAGGTATCTATCTTTGAAGTTGACATGTGTTTCATGCAGATAACATTTACATGGACTTTGATCTGTTCAGCCAGCCTGCGTTTTTTGACTGGAGAATTGAGGTTGCTAATATTTAAAGTTATTATTGAAATGTGTGTGTTGATTGCAGTCACTGTGGTTTTTTTTGGTGTTGTTGCTTGTATTCTCATTGGTCCTTTGTGTTCTATTAATTGCAGCTTTGTTTTTATTTCTACAGATTCTTGGTTGTGCTAATTCCTCTCTTTAGGGTAAAATATTGCTGCCTGCATTTTCTTTATTTGAGTATGTGCTAGATATAATTTTTTCATGGAAATATTTTCTTTCTCCTTCAAATATGGCAGATATCTTTCTAGGCACACAAGTCTAAGTTGGCCATTAAGGACTCTTATGACTTGGAGGCATTGTTTCAGATTCTTTTGGATTTTATTTTATCTATTGAGAAATCTGCTGTTCTCATGGGTTTTTCATTATATGTGATTTGTGTTCTTTCATTCTTTCTTTCTTTTCTTTTCTTTTTTTCAAGACAGGGTTTCTTTGTAGCTTTGGAGCCTGTCCTGGACTAGCTCTGTAGACCAGGCTGGCCTCAAACTCACAGAGGTCCACCTGCCTCTGTCTCCTGAGTGCTGGGATTACAGGCATGCACCACCAGTGCCTGGCTGATTTGTGTTATTTCTATTGATGCTTTTAATATACTTTATTTATTCTATATACTTAGTATTTTAACTATGGTATGCCATGGAGAATTTTAAAAAAATCTGTTATTGCCTGTTTGGTATGCTGTGTGCTTCTTGATATTGTAGAGGAATATCTTTTGTTAGTTTGGGGAAACTTTAGTCTATGATTTTTAAGGTCTGATCTATGCCACTGACCTAGGAGTCTTCTCTCTCATTTATTCCTATAAATCAAAGGTTTAGTCTTTTCATGTTGTCACAAATTTCCAGTATGTCTCTCACCACCCCTCATGTGTGTACATGCATTTTTAACATTTTCATATTCTTTATTTTTTATATAGATTATCTACTTTATCATCAAGTTGTAAAGTTGTATTTTCACCTTAATTCATTCTACTTGTAAAGGTTTTTTTTTTTTTTTAACTTTCTAGATGTTACTAGGTTTTTCAATTCCATCTTTATTTCATCTTAAATCTCCTTCAATGTTTTTATATCTTTACTGAATTACATTTTCAAATCTAAGATCATCTTCATTATTTCCATTAGCCTTCTGTTTGGGTTTTCTTAAGCATCACTAATGTATTTTTTCCCTTTGATCTATTTCTTTGTGTCTTCTTAAAATCCTTTGATGAAGTTTATTTATGAACTTTGTGTCCTAGAGTTCATTTAGGTAATTCTCACTAGTGAACATTTTTATAGGACTGATGAATTTTTTTGGAGGATACTATATTTATCTTTAATAATGTTCTTTGTATTTTGCAATATCTGGGCATGCAGACTTCTAATGTTTGGGCTGTGTTAGGTCTAAGAGTTGAATGTACTTATGCAGAATCAAGTAAAATGGGCATAGGAGGTTGGGCTGTCAGGTGGGATGTGTGTTCTGGGTGTTTGGGGACAGATCTGGGGTTTTGGGAGGGTTCATGGAGGCCAGAATCAGACATATTCACTCAGCCTGGATCCTGACAGGGAATGTGAAGAATCTGGCTGTGTGGAGATATTGGATGTGGCAGGAAAGAATGTAGAAGCCAGAGGGGATAGAGAATACCAAGAAAATAAAGCTCTCTACATCAACATAATCAAAGCACATATTAACTCATAGAAACTGAGGCTGTGTGTACATGGCCTACATGGGTCTGCATCAGGTCCTTTGTGTACCTATGGCTTCCAGTTAGTAGTTTTATGTGATTCTTGAGTGTGCGAATGAGTGAGTCTCTATGTCTTTTGCCTTTTCTTGGATAGTTTTCTTCCCTCTGTTTTTGTCCATTTCTGTTGTGTTAGTTTATATTGTATTGTATTGTATTATAATGTATTATATTATATTATATTATGTTATATTCATTAGAAGCCTGTTTTTTTTTCTAATGAGAGGCAGAATGGAAATGTGTACAATGTGAGTGCAGGTGGGGAAAATCTGGGGGGAGCAGAGGGAGGAGATACCATAATCAGGATATATTATATGATAAAAAACCTATTTTCAATAAAAGGAAAAAATAATGGATACAATGTGTGCACAAATAACCCTTAGCAGCTTGTTTTATCCTGTTGGGTCTCTTTAATTCTTCTGATTTCTACTTTTGATACAATATTTTTTACTTCATATCTTTGAAGTAGCTGGAAATTACTTATTAGAAAGCCTAAAAATGTATCTGTTTATGAAAATATTATCACTGTAATGTCTTAGGTATCTTAGTCTTTAAGCAGGATCTTAAGCTATTCAGCATCCACACAGGAGTCCTCAAGTTTGAAGTCCTATGCCATTCTACATTAGGTGGATAAACAAATATTCCTCCTCTGCAGAAGTTTTACTGGTGTTAACTCCGAATAAATTGAAATTTATCAGGTTGGAATTAATTACTCATTATAAGCATAGATTACAAAGTTGTAGAGTAATTATTCATATTCTAGATAATGAATTATTATGTATTAGATGTACAAAATAAGTGCTTACATTTAGCTATATCATGATAAAATCTATTTTAATTTGCAAGTTATCTATTTACAGTACAAAATGATTTACTCCCTTTAAATACAGGAGGCACAGTGGAAGTAATGAAATTCAGTGATTAGTGGACATATTTGGATAATTTTAATAATTACTTCCAAAGGAATTTGAGGGACAATGTTTAAAACATAATCTCTGACACTTTTTTCTTTTAAATCATTTTCATTGTGATTCTTTTGATATATCTTTGTTGTATTTTTTTTGGAAATTCCTAGTTGGCACTTAGAATCTGAATTTGCACAGTATAAGACACAGATGTCTGTACTTATACAATGGCTTTTAAAGATTATAGTTCTGTTCTGGGGTTGTAATCACCATAAGAATATTGTTAATGTGTATGAAGTTATGAATTATGATCTGAGTGAGGATAAATTTATGCAAAACCTCAAGTGCCTATATATTTGACCCTGTGGGAAAACCCAAATGTGTAGCTAATATTGATACACTATGTACATTTTCTGTAGTAAATATTGATCTAATGCTATATAACATGATATGTTTATAAGGAAATATTGACGATAGTTCTGTGGTTCATGTTAGTATCTGAATTTTCATGGTTTTGTTTTGACATTAGTAAGAGGTAATAGAGGTAAGAATGACTCCACATAAAAGACAAAAAGGCATAGATGAAAAAGTAATGGAATCATGTCAGAGATTCAGAAAATAACTTTAAATGTGAGTTATAAGGCCAGTATTTACAGGATTAAAGCACTGAAAACAGAAAAAAGCTATGATATCTTCAAATACATTGAAATTAAAATGCCATGAGTCATGTGTGGTAGTTTTAAAAGAAGACATTGCTTTGTTGAGCCTTTTGCATTGTACCAATGAATAAATTAGAAATTATAATTGATAGATCATTTAAATTACATTTTCTTCAAAATTGTCATAAATACAAGTTTAAACATGGTGTATCTGCATCTGTAAACACACACACACACACATACACACACACACACACACAGAGGCACATGAACTGGACACATATAGTACTAGATACACTAGATACAGTAGATATTCATTGGGATAAAGTTTCATCTAACCTTTATGTGTTATAAAATATAATGTATTAACTTAAAAGGGTTTTGCAGTTATATTTCTAATCACAAAGCCTTTATATAAACTATCATTTTAGATTGAATTGAAATTTTACTAAATTGTTTTCACCACTGAATCATATAAAATCACTTTAAATTTAAGTTTATATATATATATATGTTTAATATGTGTATTTATAAGATTTTTATTATGTAGAAAGGCTAAACATCAAAGCATGTAGTTGAAATGCACAGGCTAATGGCACTTGACATGGCCGAGTTGCTGCCTCAATTTTATATACAGATCATTAACCATGAATGGCCAGCAACCACTTGACCTATAGAAGGCCACACTGATAAAGATCAATATCCTTTCCCACCACATTCAGTTTCTAATTACACCTAGTTTTCCTTCTGTCCCTAAATTCCCTGTGGCCTAATCCAGGAATCTTTCTCAAGTGTGGAGTTGGGTAAATTGGAGTTATACAATATAGTTTTACAAGGACAGCCTTACATTTTGTTTTACATTAAGCAATCCAAAAGAATGGGTCCCAAGATATCCTTTCTGACCTTGGTCTTCCACTTTCCACTTGAATTCTCATGTAGAAAGTTGTGAAAATGTAACAACCTTAGACGAAGGAGAAATACTGGGAAAAACAGTGACCTGTCCTCTTTTATCCTATCAGGAAGCTGTTGGCTTTGTTCAGTGAGCTCCATGGTACCCAGGACATAAAATTCAGAGCACAGTGCTTTCTGGCTTCTCAACAGTGGTACAACAACATGGCCTGTATGCATTTGGTACACAGCTGTCCTGGGTGCTTTGCTCAGTCTAGCATACTGGTTTCAAATGGAGCCTAGGGGCTTGTTTGTCCCTGCTGCCTCTCTTTAAGCAATAAAATTTGATCTGCTTGATTTGTTATGTGAGGGCTCTGTCTTAGAGGACCAGATCTAATAACCTCTGCAAGCAGTTTTTGTTTCCATTTTCTTTTCTTTGTTTTTTCTCCAGCTCTGAAATGTCCATCTGCCATATAAGACAACATCAGAAAGTGTGCTTTTTTTCCTTCATTGACTTGAAAAATGACATTCCCGATCAATTTTTGATTGTTTGCAAAATAGTAGCAGGCCTTTGTCTCTTTGTTTTTCTGGCGCCTCTCAACAGCAGTTACTTCTTGTCCTTTCTTGATTGTCTCTTAATCTATCTAACCCCTGTGAAGTAGGGACCCAAAGCACCAAACTCAGTATTGTGAGGCTTTAGAACTGGCCCAACAGTAAATAAACCAAACACTCAGGAACCTTCAACCTCCAGTGGCTCCTGCCTTTTTGTAAAGCTCCATCTCAGGTCTCAGGCTGAGAAAACAATGTATCTGTAAACCAAGAACATGGATCTAAAAGACCAAGTGAGGCGTTGTATGGTAAAGTGTATTGTGACCACCACTAGCAACATCCTGCTACAACCCAAGCTATGTGTCCTGGGGATTACTTCCTCAAACCTCTGTTTTTACTGAGACCTCTCAGTTCCCCTGGCCACATATAGAACAGTATGAGGAATACAGCAGAGGCCAAAGGCTAGGTCCCAGGGGAGAACACAGGCAAAGTAACTGCAGAGTTGGTCCCATTTGCTCTTGGGGAGTAGGGCCTACAATGAGGAAAGCAGCTGGAAGGTGAAGGGCAGTCCTGGCTCTCGGTAGTGGTATTGATCAGGCTTGAAGAGGCTGCCACTGAACATGCCCAGTTACTGGGCTTGCTTCTCTGTCAGCTTGGTCAGTCTCACCTCAGCTTGTTTAGATAGGCTTCTGTCACTGTTTCATCCAGCTTCAGAGGCAGGAAGTAAACCCCAACAGTGTTCTTGTCTGGATGGATCTACAGCTCAATTCAGGCCATTATCTGATTTGTGAAGGAGTTGCTTATTACAAAGCTGGGGTGGCCCATGGAACAACTGAGGTTGACCAGCAGGCCCTCAGCCAGCAGGATAATGCAGCACCTAGTCTTCAGTCAGTAGCAATATACTTGGGGGTTGATATTTACCTTCTTCACAGTGTTCTTGTTGATCCACTTCATATCAATCTCTATATCAAAATGTCCAGTGTTACAATGACAATGTCCTTCATTTATTCAAAGTGCTGACCAAGGATGATAATCAACATAGCCTATGGTGGTGACAAAGATGTTGCCCTCCATACAAGCCTTGTCCATGGTGGTCTTTTCACAACCCCAGCAATGCATCGATGGTGATTCTTGGTGATGATGATTCAGGCCCTGAAATCCCTCAAGGCCCGGGTACACCCCTTGACTACATTCCTATAGCCCACTACTGCTGCCACCTTACCCACAAACATCACATTTGTGGCCCATTTAAAGCCACTCATAAGTGGCTTTTGGTAGCCATACAGGTTATCAAACTTGCTCTTGGTTACAGAATCTTTTACATTGATAACAGTTACCTTCAGTATCCCATTTGCCATCATCTCATTGAGGTTATAGACTCTAGTCATAGATACCTAAGGATTGCCTCAGATGCCTACTAGAAAGCTGTGGGTACTTGGTATAGATAATGTTGATAAGATCACCACCACCATCCAGAATCATGTTAAGGGGTCTGTCCATCTTGGAAATGCAATATCTGCTCAATGAACTACATGTATGTCATTTGTTTCAGCCTTCTAAGCACACAATGGAACAACAGCCTTGGCAATGGAAGCTGCTGAATGATCCTGAGGAGAGAAGAAGTCACAGTTGGATCACTGTACTTTGGAACTCAGGGCTACTAGAGTCTCAGTGAGTATAGTAGTTACCACAGGCACATGCAGTTAGCCAGAAGTTTCATGAAGACATAGAGATGACACATGGATGGCATAATAAATAAAAACACATTATAAATGTGTGATGAGAGAAGAAATCACATATTTTAAAAATTAGCATTTAATTATTGAAGAAATTCTTAATGTTTTACTCTCTATACATACATTTTTATGTGAAAATGCTCTTCTGAATATTCTGCTGTGGTATGTGTGTGTGTGTGTGTGTGTGTGTGTGTGTGTGTGTGTGTGTGTGAGAGAGAGAGAGAGAGAGAGAGAGAGAGAGAGATTTTTGTCTGTGCATGGGCTTATGCATAGGTGTGTAGGTGGTGTGTGAGTGCATGCACATATGTATGCATGTGTGTGAAGGCTACAGGTGGATGCCCAGCATCTTCTTCAATGGATTTCCAGCTTACTTTTTGAGATGTAGAATCTCACTGAGACTGGAATTCATTGCTTGCCAGCAAGTTCCAGGGACTCTCCTTCTGCTCCTTGGTACAACCTAGCTTTTATATTTTATATTTGTGATTTTCAAGTTCTTTAGCTATACCAATGTAAAATATTTGAGACTGCTGGTTGCTTAAAAGTAGACTCAACAAATCAGCTTTTTATCTCATCATTCTATACTACATCCCCATTTTTTTCTTTCAGAAAAGATCCTTGAATCTAATACCTTTGTTTAGCTTTTGTCCTGACCATGACCAATAATAACATGTAACCAGCCCCCCTAAATGATGACAAACATCTATAGCCCATCAAATGACCAAAAACTATTCACCCCACCTCCTGGATTTTTTTCTAGACTGCTTCCTGATGACTAGGGATATCAGTATGTTTGGGAAAACCCTGGAAAAACTGGGATAATGGTCAAGCCCTGGGAAGAGTTAGCTGTATTATTTGTTGTCAAGTCTCTGTGGAATGGGAAAGTGCAAGGCTTATCTGAAGTTCTGTCTGGAGTAGTCTGTGAGTCTGGACCATCTCATCTCGCATCCTTGACCTGTTCTGGATGCAGAACTCTAAGGAAACTGTAACAGAGGCACTCTGAGAAGCTGCATCACCTGGGCCACCTGTTTTCATTAGTGTCTGGTCCCCTTGCTCGGAAAACACATAAACTTTCCAAAGTAACATACATATCTACAGTAACACAAGTATGGAATGTGTCAAAGATATTTTTTTGTTTTATGTTTGAGCAGGTAAAAGGCATCTGCCAACTTTATAAGTCCATTTGGACTGTATAATCAAACTGTAATATAAATCTCTATATGGCATATGAAAGGAAGGCATGTAATAATAAGTCTTGAACACCCTGTAGCCAATAAGATTTATCATGTCTCATCTCATCTCCGCACTGTTCCTATGTCAAAGGGATCAGCTTACATCTCACTTGTCCTGTGTAGTCTTTTTTAGTTTCCTCCTCCATGTCTGTAGCCAAGATATTCAGGAGGTCTCCCAAAGTCAAATCTGATGTCTATTAATCTTGAAGGAATCACCAGCCTTTCATTTCCTGTGGAAAAAAAAAAAGCATAACCTCTCCCCCAGTGCAACACATTGACTTTCATTTTGAAGTTAAGACATTTAAAAAGTATATAGGTTGGTTTAATTAAATAGTTTCCATTATACAGTGCCTCTCAGCAGCTATTGTTTTTTGTACAATAGCATTTTAAAAAATTCAAAATTAACAAGACAACATATAGGATCCAGAAAGACTTTATTATTTTTAAACTATTCATTTTTTATATGACTGTCTATATCCATTTCCCCCCTAAACCTATGTGTATTGTTAAAACACACTGTAACTGATTTAGAAGTTTTTTCCCATCTGAATCTGTTTTACTGCATATCTGTAACCTTTTCTGTCTGCATGAGAAAAACCTAAACCCTCCACATGGCCTAGCTCGTGGCGCACTGGTGGTGCAAGCGTGCAGGCAGCTGCCGGGAAATGTGTCTCTGTACCATGGCTGGCATGAGGGACATGAGACTAGGAAGCTCCATTTTTGTGTGTTTGGAACCTTTTTTTAAAAGCTTTCTCAGTCTTATGTGGATATACATGGCTGGATGTTGGGCACTATTTGTAGGTGGATTTTTCTGTCCTGCTTTCCAGCTCTGAAGTAACCAAATGAAAACTTACTAATTATAAAAGTTCAGCTGATAGCTTAGGCTTGTTCCTAACTACTTCTTTTAACTCAAATTTTTGTTAATTTACTTTTTGTCTTGTGGCTTTATTACCTTTACTCTGTACTGCCCATGCTGCTTTTCTGCTTCCTCTGTCTCTGGCTGCAGACTCTCTGCATCTCTGCTCTTCTTCTTCCCAGGGTCCTCTCTGCCTCAGAAATCCACCTAGCTATCGGCCATTCAGATTTTTACTAAACCAATCTGAGTAATAAATCTTCACAGTGTAAAAAAAGATTATTTCACAATAAGTAATGCTTCTCAAGTCAGCTTTTGAGATAATATATCTAGGCTACTCCTTCAAACTCTGTGTGCCTGTCAGGTCCCAACAGGATGAATACATAATTTGCCTATTAGATTTATGCCCAGCAACAAAGATTGAAATGTTTTACAGTATTTCAAATGTAAAATTGTAGTAAAACAGAAACAGAGACAATGAGATTAAAATTTCAGTATGTGTACATATTTAATATGTAATTTTAAAGCAGCATTTCTCAACCTGTGGTTCATAACACCCATAGGGATCAGATATCCTACATATCAGATATTTATATTTTGATTCATAACAGTAGCAAAATTACAGTTACAAAGTAGTAAAAAAATTTATGGTAGTGGGTCACCACAACATGAGAGACTGTATTAAAGGGTCACAGGATTAGGAAGGTTAAGAATACTGCTCTAGAGGAACATATTCGTTATTTTTATATAAGCATATATTCTTTTCTTGACTAATGCTTTTAATGCCAGAAGACATTGCTCTTTGTGGAAAAGAAAATGCAAGTTGATGCTTAAATAATGCTTATGCTTATATCTTTTTTAATTGTTAATGTTATTATGTAGTTTTGTTTCTTTGAATCTGGGTCTCAATTTGTAGTCTAAGCTTCTCTTAAATTTACTCTGTAGCCGAGGCTAGTCTCCAACTAGCAACAATGCTCCTGCCTTGTCCCTGTGATTCTCAGAATTACAAGTATCAGATACCACACCTGGTTTCAATTACATATATTTTAATACTCCTGGCATAATATTCTGTTTATGTTTTTAAAAAGTATGTCCAATTATTTCCATAAATAATCATTGGTAAAGGATTAATAAGAGTTGGCTCTGTTACTTTTTCTTTAAGGCACAGATATTTAACTAGAATATTACCTGTTCTGAATGTAGCTTTTTATCATTAGATCTGATTTGATGATATTAATGGCATTTTTTGTCATATTTCATTTGATAGAGTGTAGATAATTCTATTTAATCCAAATGTCTGTTTTTGTCATTGGGTGAGACAAATTGAGTTTCACTTTTACTTTATTTATTCTGTCAGAGATTCTGAATCAGTTTAAAGTTGCTCTCTGACAAGAAAAAGTTGCTATCTGTTGAGTTGATTTATTAGTTACGTGTTAGACTTTATGACACCTTTTCTCTGAAGAGCTGAGCTTATTCTACACATAACTCTTATGCTTTCAAGCATCTTTCACAAGAAACACCTATAAACATTTCAACATGAAAAGTGGCAGAGAAGGAACCATATGAGGAAAACAGAATGAGGCCTGAGTCTGGATGATCAAACATGTGTTAAGAGATCTATTGACTGCCCTCAGTATTCACCTCCCAAGGCCACTAAGTATGCTTCCCATTGGCTCCTTCACAGCTACCACTAGTCCCTTTTGTACTACCTGCTACAATATTCTTATGTCTGCTATAAAAAAATCAAGAAATTCAATGTGGCAATGAGATTTTAGCTTGCCGAACAGTCCACCTTCTTTTCTGCAGAAAACCAAATTTTTAGAAGGTAGATTTGTGTGGACAGGAGATGAAAGGTTCATAAAAGTCATTGAATTCATCTGTGGCATGTAATTAAAAATAAAACACTAGATAGTGATGTTATTAAGTGTGAAAGTAATTTTAATTATTCTAACACGGTTAGATTAAACTAATTTATTGAAAAGTTTTATGAAGAGTGCTTAGCATTATGAAAACAAATATTACCTATTTTATGTCTTACTTATAGTTAAATTCTACTTAAAATTTAGGATGCTAAATTTTTCAATTTCATGGGAGTTCCAATTAGATAATAGGAATAAGTTGAAGTATTATGTGCTTTTGTGCTACAACATGGTTGAAGTTATTTATGATATAGCACATATTTCAAACTAGCTAGAAGAGACACTTAGAACACTATCACAAAGTTATGATAAAAGTTACAGTAATATGCTAAACATTATTTACATGTTTAAACATTATACAATGAATTCATGTTTTGAAATATAATGTCATACCTAAGAGAGATGTAAATTCATTGTAGGTTAACCATGAATTTTAAAAAAGAAGATTAAAGACATGTTCAAATTACATAATCCTACTTCATCTGGGATTTTGTGTAATGTCCAATTACTTGAAAGCACCTCTACCTTGGACTCCAAGTGGACACAGTGGGCTAGTACTCAGGTAGTCAATTTTCATGATCCTTCTTGTTCTCTATTACCATCTCAGTAGACTCTTCCCCAAATCTGTGTCTAGGTTCTCTCCTCTTACCCTATCTCCATTGATGGGAGAATCCACCAACCCTTGGCTTGGACACAACTATCATCCTCCCTGTGGACCCTCCCATCTCCCTGCCCCTAGTCTATGTCAATTCCTTTTTGTGAGTCCCTGATACCCAGAAACACATTGGAATTCCTGTGAGGAAATACTGGCAGGGACTTGGGTGATTCACATTATCCTTTCTGTACTTCATTATGATCTCTCTAGTCTCACCTTCAGCCCTGTAACAACCTACTTACAGGTACCCCTCTGTAGCTGGAAGCTTTTCTTACACCTGCCTGTTCCCAAATACCCAGCAGCTGCTTTCCAAATAATTGACTTGGAGGCTTATTTATAAATATTATTTATAAATACCCAGTAGTAGCTCAGGCTTATTACTAACTCCTACAATTAAATTAACCCATAATTCTTATCTATGTTTAGCCACATGGCTTGTTATCTTTTCTCAGTGCTACCTTCTCAACTTGCTTCTTCTGTGTCTGGCTGGTGGCTCCTGACCCTGCTCTTCCTCTTCCCAGAACTCTCCTAATCTAGTCACCTTGCCTATACTTCCTGCCTGGCTACTGGCCAATCAGTGTTTTATTAACCCAATTTGAGTGACAAATCTTTACAATGTACAAGAGGATTATTCTACAGCCCCTCTCTACCTACCTCAACTCCATTCACTGCAGACTCCAAAAACTTGGTTCAGACCCAGGATCCCCCTAGCCCTTTCATTCATGTCTATCCAGATTATTCTTAGCCTTACTGTAATCTATTTACAGGATTGCCCCTCTTCTCACCACACCCACAACTACCTGGGAATCCCACTATCAGTATGGACAGTATCCCCTTAGTTGTTTCCTGAAGCTCATCTCAGTCTTTTCTTCAAGCCAATCTCTATTCCTCTCTGCCACCCACTGACTTTCAAAATCACTTTCTACTAGGCAAACCATAACCACAAACTTTCCTAAGATACAGAGAGGGCCATAGAAACCAAGAAATGAAACACCCACTCAAGAAAGACCAAATATCAACACCTAGAATTAAACAACCTTACCAACCTTAGATGCCTCAATATCAGTGTAAAAACGCAAACATTAATAATCAAGATAATGTGCTTCCACCAGAACCCAGTGAACTTACTACATTAGTCCCTGAGAAATGCAATATAGGTTAAGCATAACTCAAGAACTTCAAAATAGAAGGTATGAGAGTGTTCAAGAATATTAAAGAGGGTGTGTGTGTGTGTGTGTGTGTGTGTGTGTGTGTGTGTATGTATGTATGTATGTACCACATTCTGTGAAGGCCAGAACAAGGCCTTGCATCCCTGTAGTTGGATATTTCTCTCCCACCTTCCTGTTTCCAAATAACCACTATGAGGCTTAATATAATTTATAAATGCTCAACCAATAGCTTAGGCTTGTTACTAGCTAACTCTAACACTTAAATTAACCCATATTTTTTATTTCCACTTTGACACATGGCTCATAGCTTGTTACCTCATTTTCTACATGTCCTGCTTCCTTGGCGGTTGGCTAGCATCTCTCCTGACTCTGCTCTTCATCCCATCATCTCAGTTTGGTTTTCTCACCTAACTTTATCCTATTCAGCTATTGGCCAGTTAGATTCTTTATTAAACTAATCATTGCAACATTCATTCACATAGTGTAAAGAAGGATTATTCCACATCATTTCCCCCTTTTTGTCTAATTAAAAAGGAAGGTTTTTTTTTTTTTAGACATAGTAATATTAAGAATTACAGTTACTATATCAATTAAATGCCATATTCTGTAGGTCTTTGAAGTGTTTGAAGACCACCTATCTATTTAAAAGATATTTCTGTTTGACCTTGAAAACATATCAAACATGTGTATAAGTTTGATTGTAATAAGTGACTAGCTATTAACCTGTATTTTTAATTATGCATTATATTCTTTTTATAATTTTTTCTTTATTATTATGTGTTTTAAATTTTATACATCAGCCATGGGTTCCCCTGTCCTCCCCCCTCCCATCCCCACCCTCACCTTACCCCCAGCCCCTCCCCTGCATTCCCATGTCCTCCAGGATTAAGGCACCCCTGGGGATTCATTTAAACCTGGTCCACTGCTGGTGGGAATGCAAGCTTGTACAGCCACTTTGGAAATCAATATGGCGCTTCCTTAGAAAATTGGGAATCCATCTCCCCCAAGACCCAGCTATAGCACTTTTGGGCATATACACAAGGAATGCTCAATCATACCACAAGGGCATTTGCTCAGCTATGTTCGCATCAGCTTTGTTTGTAATAGCCAGAACCTGGAAACAACCTAGATGCCCTTCAACTGAAGAATGGCTAAAGAAAATATGTTACATATGCACAATGGAGTGCTACTCAGCAGAGAAAAACAATGACATCATGAGGTTTGCAGGCAAATGGATGGATCTAGAAAAAATCATCCTGAGTGAGGTAACCCAGACTCAGAAGGACAAACACACTATACATTACATTTTAAAATGAGATCCTTAACACAATATTCCAAACAAGATTAGAAACATACATACAGCATAGCAGAAATAACTTTAAATTTTTATCAATAAATTAAATCTATACCAATGTAAAATATTTTGAGATTAACAGTTGATTTTGAAGTAAAATAATCTAACCGTTTATCTTATCATTTCTATATCCTATCCCCCTTTTTTCCTTTAGAAAGAGAATCTTTGAATTTAACTCCTTTGTTTAGCTTTTTTTCCTGACTATGAACAATAATAATTTGAAACCAAACTGTAGATGTAACCATCTTGTTAAATAAGAAACACAAAGCCAAATACAGAGTTAATAGCCAAGAGGTCAAAGCAATAGCTGAGAGCTAAAAACCTTACCCTTCCCTGCTGCTCTGTCTCTCCTCTCTGCCAGAGGCCTACTTCCTGTGTCCTGTCTTTTATATAGACTTTCTGTTCTGCCTTCTCATTGATTGTAAACCCAGCCACACGAACTCCTCGTCACTGCCTGTCTGTACAGACCTTCAGGTCTTCTATGGTAGATATTGAGATTAAAGGCATGTTTTGCTATGCTGGCTGTATCCTTGAACACACAGAGTTCCTGCCTAGCTCTGCCTTCCAATTGCTGGGATTAAAGGCGTGCACCACCACTGCTCAGCTTCTGCTATGGCTTGCTCTGACCCCAAGGCAACTTTATTAATATACAAATAAAATCACATTTCAGTACAAATAAAATATCTCGACATTTCCCTTTTCTATTTTAATAAAAAGAAAAAAGGAAAAAAGCTATAACTAATATAAGAAAAACTATATATAAAACTACAATAACTATATACCATAAATACAAGCAGCAAATACCTAAACAATGTTTAGTCCATTTGCATTTGACAAATTCAGAGAAATAATTCCATTATCTATCCTATTTTGGTAAGTCCAAAATGTACCTGATTCACTTTCTATCCTAACTTATATTACTAACGGAACTGTCTTATAATGTCTTTCAAATTAATACTCTTACACCTCTAGTGAGGTTCTTTTCTGAAATGCTTAACAAGGGAAACTATAATTAACTGAACTTCAACTCCCTCAGAGACTCAAGAAGGAAATAAAACTACCTAATAAAAAATAAAAACAGGAAGTGCATGCAAGCAGCTTCCAAAAAAAGTGGGTTGACAGAAACAGCCAGCTCCCTGGACAGTCACCTGAGGTTTCTCCGCAGTGTTGGGGCATCATCTTCAGCCTATAGGCTTAGTGTATCTGACAGACTCATTTGTGAACTAGGATGTACACAAGGTCAACAGTTTGACCTCACACTTGGTGAGAGCAGTCCATGTACCAGAAATACCTGAATTACATTAATGTCATGTCATGATTCAGGATTTTAAATTCTTGAAATTATTGATTTTTTAAAATTCAGCTGTCCATTCTTCTTGGCTGTGTGTATGTGTGGCTTCATCTTGGCATCCCATTCTTCTCCACATCCCTCTATTAAATGCCAGTCTACTATTGAGAGGGGTAAGCTTAGTTATTCTTCAAGAATAACTGTTTCATCTGCTGTTCCATTGCACATCAGAAGCCATTGGCCCACTACCTGTTCAGCTTCCTTCAAAGAAAAGGGCATGGTACCTTTTCCAGATTGCAAAGGCCACTCACTTCAGGGATGGTGCCATATTGTCCTGGCTTCAGAAGATGCCTTTTGTTAAAGCCATAACCACACTTGTTTTAGCAAGAATCAGTAGTCCTTTGTTTCATGTCCAGTCTGTCCTGTTTGTCAGCAGTTGATTCGAGGATACTTTGTTGTCCAGTGGCTAACTTTTGCCACAATGAAAGTTAACTCCCATACAAGTACTAACCAGGCCTGACCCTGCTTAGCTTCCAAGATCAGATGAAATCAGGCGCGATGTACAATGGAAAAAAGAAAGCATCTTCAACAAATGGTACTGGCATAACTGGATGCCAATGTGTAGAAGGCTGCAAATAGATCCATATCTGTCACCATGCATAAAACTTAAGTCCAAGTGGATCAAAGACCTCAACATAAATCCAGTTACACTGAACCTGATAGAAGAGAAAGTAGGAAGTATTCTTGAACGCATTGGCATGGAGATGACTTTCTAAATATAACACCGGTAGCACAGACACTGAGAGTAACAATCAATCAATGGGACCTGTTAAACTGAGAAGCTTTTGTAGAGCAAAGGACACTGTCAACAAGACAAAGTGACAGCCTACAGAATGGGAAAAGGTCTTTGCCAACCCCACATCTGACAGAGGGCTGATATCCAGAATATATAAAGAACTCAAGAAATTAGACATCAAAATGCCCAACAGTCCAATTAAGAAATGGGCTATAGAACTAAACAGAGAATTCTCCACAGAGGAAGTTCAAATGGCTGATAGACATTTAAGGAATTGCTCAACATCCCTAATTATCTGGGAAATGAAAATCAAAACAACTCTGAGATACCAATTTACACCTGTCAGAGTGGTTAAGATCAAAAGCACAGAAGACAGCTTATGCAGGAGAGGATGTGGAACAAGGGAAACTCTCCTCCACTGCTGGCGGGAATGCAAGCTTGTACAGCCACTTTGGAAATCAATATGGCGCTTCCTTAGAAAATTGGGAATCCATCTCCCCCAAGACCCAGCTGTAGCACTCCTGGGTATATACCCAAGGAATGGTCAATCATACCCCAAGGGCATTTGGTCAGCTATGTTCATATCAGCATTGTTTGTAATAGCCAGAACCTGGAAACAACCTAGATGCCCTTCAACTGAAGAATGGATAAAGAAAATATGGTACATATACACAATGGAGTACTACTCAGCAGAGAAAAACAATGACATCATGAGGTTTGCAGGCAAATGGATAGATCTAGAAAAAATCATCCTGAGTGAGGTAACCCAGACTCAGAAAGACAAACATGGTATGTACTCACTCATAGGAGGATACTAGATGTAAAACAAAGATGACTAGACTGCTACACAACTCCAGGGAGGCTACCTAGAAAACGGGACCCTAGGAAAGACACATGGCTCACCCAATGACAGAAAAATGGATGAGATCTACATGAACAACCTGGACGACAGTGGGAGTAATGAAGTGCAAAATTTGAGGGAAAGAAAGCTTAGGGGAGCAGGAGATCCCAGCTGGATCAAGAACAGAAAGGAAGAACAAGGAATAACAGACCATGATAAATGAAGACCACATGAGAACAGGAATAGGCAGAGTGCTGGAGAGGTCCCCAGAAATCCACAATGATACATCCTCTATAGACTGCTGGCAATGGTTGAGAGAAAGCCTGATCTGACCTAGTCTGGTGATCAGATGGCCAAACACCCTAACAGTTGTGCTAGAACTCTCATCCAATAACTGATGGAAGTGGATGCAGAGATCCTCAGCCAGGCCCCAGGTGGAGCTCCAGCTATCCAATTGTTGAGAAAGAGGAGGGACTGTAAGAGCGTGAATTGTTGAATCCAAAATTGCAAAAAGCACAGGGACAAATAGCCAAATGAATGGAAGCACATGAATTATGAACCAAAAGCTGTGGAGCCCCAACTGGATCAGGCCCTCTGGATAAGTAAGACAATTGAATAGCTTGAACTGTTTGGGAGGCATCCAGGCTGTGTGACTGGTACCTGTCCTTAGTGCATGAGCTGGCTGTTTGGAACCTTGGGCTTACACAGGGACACATGCTCAGCCTGGAAGGAGGGGACAGGACCTACCTGTACTGAATCCACCAGGTTTAAATGAGTCCCCAGGGGAGTCTTGGTCCTGGAGGACATGGGAATGGAGGGGAGGGGCTGCGGGGAAGGTGGGGGCAGGAGCGGGGAGGATGGTGAACCCATGGTTGATGTATAAAATTAAAACACATAATAATAATAATAATAATAATAATAATAATAATAATAAAACAAAAAAAAAAGAAAGCTAACTCCATATGCTGTTTTTTCAATGCCCATATTTTCTCTGAAGTAGATTGATACTGCCAGGAGCCGACATGTCTCATAGTCATAACAAAAATGAAAAATTCCTAAGTTTTTAAAACATTTTAAATGCCATATTCTATAGATCTCTGAAGGGTTTGAAGATGACCTGTCTATCTAAAATATCTCTGTTTGATCTTGAAAACACACCTAATATGACTACAAGTTCAATTGTAATGACTCACTACTAACTTTCATTTCTATATATCCTAATAGTTGGTAATAATAACATTCAAGAATTAGCAAATTACATTACATTGTTAAATAAATGGTATAAGTACAATATCTCGAGCAAGATTAGAAATATGTTTATGGCATATTCTAACAATATCAATCTGAATCTCATTCTCAATATATATATGTGTGTGTGTGTATATATATACATGTATATAATTTGTATACCATATAAAACAATCCAGTCCAACATAAAGTATTTAAAACTAGTTGTCTTTTTCTTTTCTCTCTTTCTTTTTTTTAAACAAGTACCTTAAATCTAATCTCCTTTGCCTAGCCCTTTTCCTAACCCTTAACAACAACTTGTAACCAATCCTCCTAAACAATGAAAACTATTCCAGACCAAAAACCCAATAAAAGACCAAAAACTCACCCACCCCACACCACCCCTTTGGGAATGTGGGCATTGTATTCTTAAAATTGCTTCCTGCTGGATATGGGCGAAGATATCTTTATTCTGAAAAGAAAAATTTTGGGTTAATTTTCAAATTCTAGGACAGGTAACTATATTCTTTGTTATCCATAATGACAAAGTTCAGGGTTTACCTCAAGTCCTTAAGTAGTCTTTGAAACTGGATCATCTCAGCTAGCCATGTCAGAAGATGGCTCTTTCTCCTGGTATGATACAGGGAGTTTGCATTTTCCTTTTGACAACATGCTTGAGTTTAAAGAAGGAGAGAGCCATTCTCTAACTCCAAAGTCAGCTTTAAATTTTAATTGAACTATAACTACAAGAATACCAATAGTGTTCATTTTTTAGAGAAGAGAAGAAACAAACATTTAGGAAGACTTATGAAATTTTGTAGATGATATACCAATAGGCCATTTTACTCGGTTTCCTGGGATAGGTGATTTGTCCCTTT
The DNA here is from genome assembly GCF_903995425.1 of Onychomys torridus. Taxonomy (NCBI): domain Eukaryota; kingdom Metazoa; phylum Chordata; class Mammalia; order Rodentia; family Cricetidae; genus Onychomys; species Onychomys torridus. Next base: position 10,082,618 of record NC_050465.1, read on the forward strand.
TCTTCAGTTGTCTCATTTGTCCAGTGTTCTTCAGATTCCTTCACCTTCATTCTCCTAAAAGACAAAAACAAAATCCCTTCCCCAAGACTAATTTTGGGGAGGCTCCCTTCTGGCAAGTTATATCTGATTAAAAGAAAAGGCATGTATTAATGGTATAAGTTACTTTAAATTGGATGGTCATGTTGGTTGATGAACTATTACCTCCTCTAATTAAGAGGTCTCTCTTGTTCAAATCGAACCTTTATCAATTTTGACAGTACTCGCAGCTTATCTTCTCCTGCAGAAACAAAAGCAAAACCTTGCCCTCAATGTAACACATATCCTGGTTTCCATTCTGAGGTCAGCAATCTTTGAAATATATAGGCTGATTTAATTCTGTAGTTTTTTCTATTATCCAATGTCTCTCTGCAGCTGTTGTTCCTTTCTCATTAGCATTGAGAAAATTCAAAGTTAATAGAGCATTGTGCAGTCTATTTCTGGGGGGGTTTGTTACCCCTTTCTGTTTATTTATCATGTCCTTTAGAGTTCTGTTTGATCTTTCTATAATTGCTTGGCCTGTAGGACTATGTGGTATAGCTGTAATATGCTTTATATTATAATAAGCAAAAAAATGTTACATTTTAACAGAGACATTGTCAGTTTTAATTTGTGCAGGTATACCCATGATGGCCATAACTTCTAGCAAAGGAGTGATTACAGAATCAGCTTTTTCAGAACTCAAAACAGTTGCCCATTGAAATCCTGAATAAGTATCAGTGGTTTAGTGTACATATTTCACTTTTCCAAATTCTGCAAAGTGAAACACATCCATCTGCCAGATTTCATTTATCTGAGTACCCTTTGGGTTACATCCTGCTGGTAATGGCATCTGATTGTAGAAGGAACAAGTAGGACATTTCTTTACAATTTCCTTGGCTTATTGCCAGATTATGGAAAAAATCATTTTTTAAACCTTTACGATTGACATGATGTTTTTTATGAAATTCTGAGGCCTCCAGCACATTTCCTATCAATAGTTTATCAATCTCATCATTACCTTGTGCTAGAGGCCTGGCAGACCAGTATGGGATTGGATGTGAGTTTTATATATAAAGTCTGACTCCTTTCCCTGATTGTATCTTGTAATTCTATAAATACTGAAGTTAATTCTGAAGCATCAGGGATAAATTCTGCAGTCTCAATATGTAATACCACTCTTTCAGCATACTGAGAGTCAGTAACAATGTTGAGAGGTTCTGAGAAATCCATTAATACCAACAGACTAGTATACAATTCTGATATTTGAACTGAATTATAAGGACTTTGAACCACTTTACTTAAATTTTCTGATTTGTAACCTGCCTTTCCTTGTTTGTTGGCATCTATATAAAATGTGCAAACTCCAGATATGGGTTTTCCCCATACAATTCGAGGCAAGATCCAATCAGCTCTCTTTATAAGATCAATTCTATTGCTTTTGGGATATTTGGTGTTAATTTCTCCCAAAAAATTACTGCAAGTTCTTTGCCAAGGTTCACTTTCTGTCCATAATTTTTCAATATCATCTTTAGTTAAAGGTACAACAATTTCTTCTGGGTCTATTCCTGCTAATTGACGAAGTCTCAATTTTCCTTTCAAAATTAAATCAGAGATTTTTTCCACATAAGTTTTTAATATTTTTTATTCTGTTTATTTGGTAAAAATATCCATTTCAATATAATATCTTCTCTCTGCATTAATATTCCTGTAGGAGAATGCCTAGAAGGTAAAATAACCAAAATGCAATCCAGCTTTGGATCAATACAATCCACGTGTCCTTCATGTATTTTCTTTTCTACCAATGCCAATTCTTTCTCAGCTTCAGGTGATAATTCTCTTGGACTATTTAAGTCTTTGTCACCTTCTGAGGCTTTGAACAAATTATTCAGTTCATCATTTTTTACACCATCAATAGTTTGTAGATGAGAAATGTCTCCAAATAATCTTTGAAAGTCATTGAGAGTCTGTAGTCAATCTCTCCAAGTTTGCACCTTTTGAGGTCTAATTTTTTTGTAGCTCTATTTTATTTCCTAAATAATTAATAGGATCTCCTCTTTGTATCTTTTCAGGAGCAATTTGTAATCCCCAGCAAGGCAACATTTTCTTTACTTCTTCAAACCTTCTTTCTAAAGTATCTGCATTTGAGTCAGCTAGTAAAATATCATCCATATAATGATAAATTATAGATTCAGGAAATTTTTTACTTATCACTTCCAAGGGCTGTTGTACAAAATATTGGCACAGGGTTGGACTATTCAACATTCCTTGTGGGAGGACTCTCCATTGAAATCTTTTAACCGGTTGAGAATTATTGTAAGTAGGCACCATGAAAGCAAATCTTTCTCTATCTTTTTCTTGTAAGGGTATTGAAAAGAAATAGTCTTTTAAATTGATAATTATGAGAGGCCATCCTTTAGGTAACAGAGTAGGCAAAGGAATTCCAGATTGTACAGAGCCTGTTGGCTGAATTACTTTGTTAATTGCTCTAAGTTCTGTTACCATTCTCCATTTGCCAGATTTCTTTTTAATAACAAATACAAGAGAATTACAAGGGCTAGTATATTCTTCAATATGCTGAGCATTTAACTGTTCTTCTACCAGCTATTCTAAAGCCTGGAGTTTCTCTGTTGTTAAAGGCCATTGATGAATTCATACAGGCTTGTCTGTTAACCATTTTAAAGGTAGAGATGTTGGGGTCTTTGGAAGATCATCAGTTTTTGTGCCCTGTTCTTGTATAATATGAATGGCTGGTGACCACTCATTAGAATAATACCTTCTAACATTTCTCTCAGAAACATGTGCTAGTTTATGATTTATTTCTGAGGCTGGAGGGATGTTAATCTGAGTATTCCATTGTTGTAACAGGTCTCAACCCCACAGGTTCATAGCTATGTTAGCCACATATGGTTTTAATTTGCCTCTCTGTCCTTCTGGACCGATACATTTGAGCCATCTTGCACTCTGTTTCACTTGAGATAATGTTCCAATTCCTAACAGTTGAACATTTACCTCCTGAAGATGCTGTGGGATGTTCTGTATGTCAAATGTGTTGCTATGATTGGTTAAAATAAATAAAATGCTGATTGGCCAGGAGTCAGGCAGGAAGGATGGGGTAGGCAAGACAAGGAGGAGGAGAATTTGTGGGAAGGGGAAGACTGGGTAGAGAGATACTGCCAGCCGCCGCCATGACAAGAAAGAGATAAGGTAATGGTAAGGCATGAGCCACTTGGCAAAGTATAGATTAATAGAAATGGGCTAAATATAAGAGTAAGAGCTAGACAATGGTAGGCCTGAGCTAATGGCCAAGCAGTTTAAATAATATGAATGTCTGTGTGTTTATTTTATAAGTGGGTTGTTGGACTAGCAGGGCTTGGCAAGGGCTGGAGAGAAACTCTCCAACTGCATGAACAGGTCAAGATGGATGCCAAAATTCTGGTGCAATTATGGTCACATCAGCACCTGTTTCTACCAGACCAGACGATAAAACACCATTTATTTTTATTGTTAATTTTGGTCTTTGTTCATTTATAGAAGTTTGCCAAAAATTTTCTTTATGGTTTCTCCTGAATTTTCTGTTCTCTCTGTCTCAGTTGTTCCATTACGCCGAGTAGCCTGGTTTATTCCAATAGGCATTTGATTATTTAATTGCTCTGACTAGGGGTCTCCTCTACAATTGCAGGAAAGGTCTGAACTGGATTCATTGTAGGGGCCTGCCTGAGGCCCCTCTGGGAGTTTCCCAAAGACAGAGGCAAAGTATTACCTTGTCTGTCCCTTGTTGATCTACATTCATTGGTCCAGTGTTTTCCCTTACCACACCTTCTACATACTCCAGAAGGAAGGGGCATTCTGTTGCCATTGTTCCTTCAAGAACATTGTTTCTAGAAGTGCCCTGTTTACAGTCCCTTTTCACATCCTTGCTTTCCATATCCAAAACATCTGACATTCCTCAAACCTCTTGAAATTGCTTCTCCTACACTCATATTATCATGATCATGAGCCTCAATATTAACTGTGTCTCTAATCCAATTTTCCAAGGGTGCAGATCTTGCCTTTAACGGCCTGATTATTCTCTTGCATGCTGCATTTGCATCCTCAAAAGCCAAAGATTCAATTATTATCTGGCTAGCTTCTGAATTTGGGACCATTCTCTTTACTGGTGAAGTCAGTCTTTGTAAGAAATCTGTGAAAGATTCTTTTGGGCCCTGTATAACCTTTGTAAATGACTCAGTTTTCTTTCCTGGTTCCTCAACTCTGTCCCATGCATTCAGGCTGCCATTCGACATAGAATTAGGGTTTGGATATCATATAAACATTGTGTTTATGCTGCAGCATATTGGCCTTCTCTAACAAGCTGATCCTGGAAGACTTGTATACCTTTATCCCTACATTGTTTTGCTATGCTTTTAGCTTCCTCTTTGAACCACATTTGCCACTGGAGCTGCAGTCCAGGTTCCAGAACCGCCTGTGCCAGCTCCCACCAGTCCTGTGGTATAATCTTATTATAAGTTGATCAGGAGTTTAACATTTGCTTTACATATGGGGAATGCATGCCATAAGATACTATTGCCTCCTTAAACCTTCGTAAGTCTAACATTTCAACTGGAGTCCAAATATTTTGTGTATTCTCTTGACCAGGTAGTTGTTGTATGGTTACCAGATAAATTAAGGGTGACTGTGTGAAAACAGGCTTTCTTTCTGTAACCTTATAATCCAATCCTGAAACAACTTCACTGTTAATTTCTTCTGTCTGAATCTGAATTTCTCTATAATTCATTTTTAACAGGTTTAACAAGTTTTTCTAAAATTTTTATCCTGGCACTTAAATTGATTACCTTTTTAAATAGTAAAATAAGGATAAGAAGAGTAATAATGTACATAATTCGATCAATATTAATCTTCTCATATAGTTGTTCCATTGTCAGACTGCCTAAAATTTCAAACAAAGCCCAATTTTCATCCAATGTACACATAAAAATCATTTTTTTAATGTGGAAAAAATTTTCTTTTAAATAGTTTCCTTTAAAATATCTGGTACAACTGACTTACCAATTCTGTGTAGAACAGTAGAAATCCCAGGAAATTTCAAAACAGCTACCTAGCATCCAAGGTGGGAATCCAGAGAGAGAGTGTAGCTGGGTGGTGGTGACTCATGCCTTTAATCCCAACACTCGGGAGGCAGAGCCATGCAGATCTCTGTGAGTTTGAGGCCAGCCTGGGCTACCAAGTGAATTCCAGGAAAGGCACAAAGCTACACAGGGAAACCCTGTCTTGAAAAACCAAAATAAATAAATAAATAAATAAATAAATAAATAAATAAATAAATAAATAAATAAAAGCAAGCAAGCTTGAATCCAACCACATGTTCCCACCTGAGCTGAGTCAAGCCTGGGCTCTGTAGAGCATGAGACTCTTAATCTCAGGGTTGTGGGTTTGTGCCCTACGTTGGGCACCAGATATTGGTGAAATTATTAAAGCCACTCCACATAGTTAAAAGGGAGGTTTATTTAGTGGTGTAACTTACAAATGAATGGATAGTTAGGTTGCAGGGTCTGGGAAAGGTGTGTTGAAATTTGGCGGTGTTCTCTGGATAACTCGGCTTGGTCTACTTCTAGTGTCCAGAGTCCAGGAACCAAGAGAACCCCCGAATCTAGGACTTGGGTCTTAAGCGTCCTCTCAGCCTTGCCTTATAGGCGTGACCATTACTGAATCCTCAGTGGGGGTTGGAACTTCCAGGTCAAAGCTGCAATGGCTACCCACTACAAGCTGGGCCACTGCCTGCCTTATCATTGTCCCTATGCCATAATCATATTGTTTCTAACATTTCAGATCTTTCTAATCATATTCTTTCAATTTCTCTATGGTTCATATATCATTTTAGTTTAAAATACACATTGTGTCTAAATATAGATTCATTATAGTTTCCTAAATGGCAGGAAAACTTCAAAAATTATTGTTCCTCAAACAGAGCTTTGCAATTTCTATTTATACTAGTCCTCAGGTAAAATCCAGAGACAGATGTGTGTACTTTGAAAAATAATGAAGGCCAAGTGTGTCACACAAATCTGCTGATGCCATGGTGCTCACTTCCCATATTTATTCTATTTACTGTTTTACATCACAAGAATAAGATAAATTCTAACATCTGGGAAATATAAAATCAAATGTGACATTAATTTATTCAAATTTTAAGGCAAATGTATTTTAGATCCAGGAAGATAGTACAATGAGTAACTTGGCTGGTATAAAAGCAACAAGCGTTAGAGTTGTGCTCTTTGCAAGGAGGCCTTAAGTGACCATTTCATGAAGCTATGAAATTTAAGTTGAAATGGGGAGTCTGGGATTGTGAGACATCTTCTGAGGACCATTGCAGGTCTGGAGTGGAGCCAACATAAGAGAATGGGTTTATGTGCTTCAAAATACAGAGGGATTGAACAGGAATACCTATGTCCTTTAGAAACTAGTTGATCCCATAATAAGTCCCAGATATCAGGCATGGAGATACAGAATCCAGTGTTTTTATGCCAGCTTTCCATTTCACTTTGTCTAATCCTTTTTTTTTTCTTTTCTTTTTCTTTTTCTTTGTCTTTTTTCTTTTTCTTTTTCTTTTTTTTTTTTGCTATGCTTCCTTTCCTCCACTTTGGAGTATGAATATTTATTGTGTGCTATTCTTTGTCAGAAGTATATAGCCACCTCACTAATTTTATAGGAACTTCCAATTAGGTAATTTCTTTGACTCTGACAAAAGGTTTTGGACTTTTGAATGATGTCAGGAGTGCCAAAGAGTATGAAGAATTTTGGAGACATACTAGATGTATTTTACCTTATGAGATACAAATGAGATGTCAGTGGACAACAGTGAAATGTTATGATTTGGCAATGTATTTGGTGTCAAGTTAGCAATGGGGGTAGAGTTGTGATGGTTAATTTTGATTGCTCACTTGACCTAGAGTCAGTATGGAAACAACATACGGATATGTCTGTGAGGGATTCTCTGAATTTGATTAACAGATATGGGAAGACCTACACTAAACTGAGTATGTTTGCTTGATTTTTCTATTGCCACAATAAAACACTGACCAAAAACAACTTGGGAAGGTAAAGCTGTACTTGTCTTACGTGTCCTGATTTTAGTCTATCATCGAGGAATGTCAAAACAGGAAACTAACAGAGAAGACACACGGAGGCAGGAACAGAACTAGAGGCCATAAAGGAACATTTCTTACTGGCTTGCTCCCTTTGGTTTGCCCATCCTGTTTTCTTATACAACACAAGGACACCTGCCTAGAAGTGACATCACCCACCTTGTGATCTGGGCCATGTCAATATTTCATCAAGAAAATGTCTCACAAACTTTTCTCCAGGCCAATATGCTGGAGGCATTTTCTTAATTGAAGTTGCCTCTCCCCAGATGAACCAGGTTTGGGTCAAGTTGACAAACAACTATTCAGCACAGTGGATGACATTAGTCAAGGCTGAATGAAAGGAAGAGCGATGTCCTCTGCTTCTTGAGTGTAGACACACTGTAACCCCCGCTTGCACTACCGCCTTTATGCCTTCTTAGACATGATATCCCCTCAAACTCTAAAGAAAAGTAAAGCCTTCCCTTCATAAGTGGCCTTGTCATATATTTGGCTACATCAGTGAGAAAAGGAACACATAAGTAGCATATAGCATATATATTTTGCTTAGCAAACATAGTTATGTTAAATATTATGTCAAATACCCATATTAGTTAACTTTCTTATCACTGTTTCATTGTGATCTGAGAGAACAACTTAAGTTTGTTTTTTTTTGGCTCCTGGATTCAGGACTACTTTCTTTTTTCTTCCTTTTTTTATTTATTATATTTGTGTTTTAATTTTACACAGCAGCCATGGGTTCCCCTGTCCTCCCCTCTCCCGCCCCTGTCCCTACCTTCCCCCCTGTCCCTCCCCTCCATTCCCATCTCCTCCAGGACCCAGACTCCCCTGGGGATTCATTTAAACTGGTGGATTCAGTATAGGCAGGTCCAGTCCCCTCCTTCCAGGCTGAGCAAAGTGTCCCTGTGTAAGCCCAAGGTTCCAAACAGCCAGCTCATGCACTAAGGACAGGTCCTGGTCCCACAGCCTGAATGCCTCTCAAACAGTTCAAGCTATTCATTGTCTCACTTATCTGGAAGGCCTGAATGAATGGAAGCTCATGAATTATGAACCAAAGGCTCAGGACTACTTTATCATGGAAGGGAAGGTAATAATGTGGTTCAATGACTGAAACATTTACTGGGGTTTATAACATCTGTGCTGTGAAATAATGCTTTTGTAGACTGGTTTAATAAAATGCTGATTGTCCAGTAGCCAGGCAGGAAGTATAAGCAGGATAAGCAGACAAGGAGAATTCTGGGAAGAAGGCTGTGTCAGAAGCCCACTGTTCAGAGAGCAGCATGTAATGGCACACAGGTAAAGCCACAGAACATGTGGTAACATATAGATTAACAGAAATAGGCTGAGTTTAAGTGCAAGAGCTAGTCTGTAGTAAGCCTGAGCCAATGGCCCAGCAGTTCTAATTAAAATAAGCCTCTGTGTGTTTACTTGAGTTTGAGTGGCTGAGGACTGGGCAGGACACAGGAAAACTTCAGCTACAAATGGCACCCAATGTGGGGCATGAACCCATGAACCTGAGATTAATTCACAACCCTGAGATTAATGTTTATTTTTGTTTAAAACAGGTTGATTATAAATGCAATCTCTTTCTAAAGAAGAAAAGGGGATAGTATAGATATGCTAGGATAAAAGGGTAGATTAATGAATCTACTTTTAAAGAGCAACAGCTTGTGTAAAATGTTTTAAATTGCTATATATTTTAGTTTATTACAAATTTAAAGTTAATTTTGTTATACTGTATGTATATTTCTACTCTTGTTTAAGATATTATGTTTGTAAGTCATTTAAATTGTAATGGATAATTAAAAATACAAATTAATAATTATTCATATAAGATAATCACTCTTATAGTCATGTTAGTTAAGTTTTCTAGGTATACATAGATATATTTCAATAAGGTAGGTAATCTTCAAACACTTCAAAGACCTGCAAAATATGGCATTTAAAATGTTTTAAAAACTTAGACTTTCTGGACAGTGAGACATGTCTGCTCCTGGCAGCACCAATTTATTTTAAAGAGAAAGATGGGCATCTAAGACACTCCTTATTGAGTTTATCTTCTTCTTGGCAAAAATAGCCATTTGGGCAAGAAACTTCTTGCCTGGACTGCTTGACAAAAGGTATCGATTGGACATGCAGGACCCATTGAAATGTGACCACTGAACTTTTCAAGGTAAGATGGTCCTTCAGGTTCCTTCTTTGCAGAGGAGACTACCAGACATTCTACAGGACACAGAGAAAAAAAGTAACTGAGAGACTAAGCCTATAGGCTGAAGATGGATGCCCCAACATTACAGAGGAACTTTGGGTAACTATCCAGGCAGGAAGCTGTCTCTCTCATTCTAGATTTTTGGAAGTTGCTTGCAATACATTTCCTGTTTACTTAGGTAATGTTGTATACTTCTGGGGTCTTTAATGTAGTTGAAGAATAGATAGATAATAATAGTTATAATTTTCCTTAGTTATGATAAAAGATAAGTTAGATATGAAAACTTAGACTCACAAATATAGGATAAATAGAATAATTTCTTTGAATTTGCCAAATATTAATAGACTAGATACTGTAAGTGTAATATTGCTTGATAACTATTTTGTTATGTATAATTTTACTATGTTAAAGTTAAAGTTAAAACTTTTCTTTTTAATTAAACAGAAAAGGGGAAATGCTGTAGAAAAAATGCTTTTGTACACTAGTTTAATAAACTGCTGATTGGTCAGTAGCCAAGTATAGGTGGGATAAGCAGACAAGGAGAATTCTGGGAAGAAGAAGGCTGAGTCAGGAGACATCAGCCTGCCATCCAGGGAGCAGCATGTAATGGTTACAGGTAAAGCCATGGAACACATGGCAATGTATAGATTAACAGAAATGGGCTGAGTTTAAGTGCAAGAGCTAGTCAGTGGTAGGCCTGAGATAATGGCAGAGCAGTTTTAATTAATATAAGCCTCTGTGTGTTTACCTGGGTCTGAGCTGCTGAGTACTGAGTGGGACACAGAAAAACTTCAGCTACACATCTGGATGGCTGATAAGAACCATAAATGATACTGAAAGTGGTACAGACTATAGCCTCCAATGCTAGCCTGCCAATGGGCCAGTGGCCTGTGCCTGCCAGCAAGTACCTAAGTCTTCTAAGTTCAATAAACTTCCCAAACAGTATCATCCACTCACTCTCCCTTGTCCTGCTTCCTATATACGCCTACTCCTCCACACCTAGAAGTTCCTTTTAGTTTCTTGTTCCCTTTCACACTAGTAATCACATATGAGGGTAAAAGCAATATTTTTTTTTTCCTGTGGGATGGACTTTTTTTTATATATAAAAAGCCCACCTCTAGTTCTATCCATTTTCTTGAAAAAGACCTAACCTAATTCCATTTTTTATAGCTGAGAAAAATCTGTCCCTTCCTCTCTCTCATACACACCAATAATTTTCTGGTTCCTGTGGTTACTACAGGTTGTATATTCATATCTGAGGAAGCATTGCATATTATATTCCATTTTTCATTCCTAATTCCAAATATTCATATGTGATTTACATTTTTTTGTTGGCTAAATACATATGCTTAGAAAAACCTAAACAGTATAGTAGAAAATCATTAGACCTGTTATATATTTTCAACAAAGTGGTAAGATGCAAAATCAACAAACAGAAATGAGTAATTTTTCTATCCATCAACAATGAACTTAATAGAAAAGAAGTAAGGAAGGCAATCCTGTTTCCAACAGCTTAAAAATACCTAGGCATAAACTTAACTAAATATATTAAGATGCTCTACAATAACGCATTGAAGGAAGAAATGATATAAGACACTGGGAGACAGAAAGCTCTCTTATGTTCAATAATTGGTACAATAAATGTTCTTAAAATATATGTCTTACCAAGAGCAATATATAAATATAATGCAGTCCCCATAAAACTTATGATGATATTATTAATAGTAGAAAATGCCAAAATTCATATGGGAATAAAAAAGGTGCCAAATAGCCAAAGCAAACCTAAGCAAAAAGCGTAATGTAGGAGGCATCATAATATTAGGCCAGAAATTGTATGGTAGGACTATAGTAACAAAAATAAAATGTCACTAGCCAAAAAAGAAAATGACCTATAAATCAACTGAAAATAACTATATATCCAAAAATAAACCCAAGTAGCTGTAGTCATCTGATCCTGGTACCAAGGAAAACTGGATATCAATAAAACCAGATCACTTATCCCTATCTCTTACATTGTACAAAAATAAACTCAAAATGGATCCTGTACCTAAATGTGAACTCTAACACTTTGGAACTCTTTGGGGGATAACATTGACAAAAGAGTTCATGATGTAGTTGTAGGTAATAACTTTCTTAATAGAATTCTGATAGCTTGAAAAACAAAAGCAATTTTGACAAATGTCATTGCACTAAATTAAAAAGATTCTTCACAGAAAAAGAAGAAAACATTAAACACAATGAAGAGAGACAATTCTATAGAATGGAAGACAAATCTTTATCAATAAATAGGTTATGAAATGAGCAGACATTTTAAATAATGAAGTACAAATGGCCAGTAGACACACATAGGTTTTCCAATTTTATTTTATCTACATTTATTCCTACTTTCCCTTTTCTGTTTTATTTTGAAATGAATATTTACATGTCAGAGAAAAAGTTGGTTAAACGTTAGCAATAATTTTTTACTTCTATGATTTCTTTGGTCACATTTAAAATTACAATGTCCTAATGTATAAGGACCCCAGTTCCCTCTCTCTCTCCCTCCCTCCCTCCCTCCCTCCCTTCCCCATCCCTCTCTCCCCACCTCTCTCTCTTACTTGTAGAGTGGAATATTAGATGGTCAACTGCTCCTGAACATGAGACCTGCCCTGGAGTAGTTGATATACCCAATGTCATTCCATTGAGGAAAACTGGATTTTCCCTCTCCCAGCAGGTATAAATGACAGTTCTGCTGTTAACATTTACTCTGTTATCTAAGTTTATATTAATTCATTTATTAATTTTTAAAAATAAAACAAAATAAAATATAATAAGATACAACAAAAACTATCACTTTGAAGTCAGATAAGATAGATTGACAGAAGGAAAAGAGCCCAAGAGAGGGCACAAGAGTTAAAGACACTCCTTCACAGCATCAGGACTCCCACAAGAACATTTGCAGAGGACCTGGTGCAGACTTTCACCTGCCCTGTGCTGGTTGCTTCAGTCTCTGTGAGTTCACCTGAACTTTGATCATGTTTATTTAGTTTGCCTTGTTTACTTGGTGTCCTCCATCCTTTCTGGTTCTTATATTCCTTCTTACTCCCCTTCCACAGGGATCTCTGAGCTCTAAAGGGAGGGATTTGATAGAGACATCCCATTTAGGGCTGAGTATTCCAAGGTCTTCCACTCTCTGCTTGATGTCTGGCTAGCTATGGGTATCTATATTTGTTCCCATCTGCTGCACCAGTAAGCTTCTTTGATGATGGTTAAATAAGATACCAATCTATTAGTATAGCATAATGTCATTAGGAGTCATTTTATTACTACACATTTTTTCATTTTTATTTCTTTTTTTAAACCAAAATTATTTAGTTTTGCCCTAAGTCTCTGTGCTATAAAGTCTCAGATTCTATGTCACTCAAATAGTGTTGGGTATGTATTCTATCTTGTGGAGTGGGACATAAGTCACATCAATTGTTGTTGGTTATTCCCACAAGCTTAGTGCCATCATTTCTTTAGCATATCTCATATCTTGCAGGTAGTACACCATTGTTGATAAAGGCTTTGTGTCTGGCTTGGTGTTTACATTTCTGTTTTGACAGTGTGCAGAGTACCTTCCTGTAACAAAGATGCTGGATCATGGGATGAAGGCTCTATGTACGCACCAGTTTGGCATTTCCATGTTCTATGAATTGTGTAGGTGCCATCTTCAATAACAGCCTTGATATCAGTTTGTGGAGAGCAACCTATTGTCTTGGCAACAATCTTGGTTGTTTGGGGGATTCCCATGAGGCCCCTTTGGCCAACAATACAATTGGATGTAACTCAATCCTGGTGCTGGAAGCTTTCTTTGGCAGTTGGGGCTCTGTCTCCATCATTATTTGGAGATTTCATTAAGATTGCTTTCATATATGTATGTATTTTAGGTAGTTTCTACTATAGTAGGCTTCCGCACTACCCCTAAAATGTCCTTTAATTATTGCTGCCTCTTCCCATATTCCCTCCTGCTAACTGCTCTCCCTTTTTCATACATACTTTACCATCTCATTCTAGATTGACCCATCCATCCATAATAGCTATTCAATTTCCTGTTCCTAATGAGTTTTTTATTTCAAATTTTATTTTTTATACAGATATTTGTGTTTTAATTTTACATATCAGACATGGGTTCCTCTGTCCTCCCCCCTCCCGTCCCCGCCTTCCCCCTAGCTGCTCCCCCCCATTCCCATCTACACCACCGCAAAGACTCCCCTGGGGATTCAGCTCAACCTGGTAGAGTCAGTACAGGCAAGTCCAGACCCCTCCTTCCAGGCTGAGCAAAGTGTCCCCACATAAGCCCCAGGTTCCGAACAGCCAGCTCATGCACTAAGGACAGGTCCCAGTCCCACAGCCTGGGTGTCTCCCAAATAGTTCAAGCTATTCAATTGTCTCACTTATCCAGAAGGCCTGATCCAGTTGTGGGCTCCACAGCTTTTGGTTCATAATTCATGTGTTTCCATTTGTTTGGCTATTTGTCCCTGTGATTTTTCCAATCTTGGTCTCAACAATTCATACTTTTATAGTCCCTCCTCTTTCTCGACTATTGGACTCCTGCAGCTCCACCTGGGGCCTGGCTGAGGATCTCTGTATCCACTTCCATCAGTTATTGGATGAGAGTTCTAGCACGGCAGTTAGGGTGTTTGGCCATCCGATCACCAGACTAGGTCAGTTCTGGCTTTCTCTCGGCCATTGCCAGTAGTCTGCAGTGGAGGTATCATTGTGGATTTCTGGGGACATCTCTAGCATTTTGCTTCTTCCTGTTCTCATGTGGTCTTCATTTATCATGGTCTGTTATTCCTTGTTCTTCCTTTCTGTTCTTGATCCAGCTGGGATCTCCTGCTCCCCTTAGCTTTCTTTCCCTTGAACCTTGCCCTTCATTACCCCCACTCATATCCAGGTTTTTGTTCATGTAGATCTCATCCATTTCTCTGTCATTGGGCAATCCTTGTGTCTTTCTTAGGGTCTTGTTTTCTAGGTAGCCTCCCTGGAGTGTGAATAGCAGTCTAGTCATCTTTGTCTTGCATCTAGTATCTTCCTATGAGTGAGTACATACCATGTTTGTCCTTCTGAATCTGGGTTACCTCACTCAGGATGATTTTTTTCTAGATCCATCCATTTGCCTGCAAACCTCATGATGTCATTGTTTTTCTCTGCTGAGTAGTACTCCATTGTGTATATGTACCATATTTTCTTTATCCATTCTTCAGTTGAAGGGCATCTAGGTTGTTTCCAGGTTCTGGATATTACAAACAATGCTGATATGAACATAGCTGAGCAAATGTCCTTGTGGTATGATTGAGCATTCCTTGGGTATACGCCCAAGAGTGCTACAGCTGGGTCTTGGGGGAGATGGATTCCCAATTTTTCTAAGGAAGCACCATATTGATTTCCAAAGTGGCTGTACAAGCTTGCATTCCCACCAGCAGTAGAGGAGAGTTCTCCTTGCTCCACATCCTCTCCAGCATAAGCTGTCTTCTGTGTTTTTGATATTAGCCATTCTGACAGGTGTAAGGTGGTATCTCAGAGTCATTTTGATTTGCATTTCCCGGATAATTAGAGATGTTGAGCAATTCCTTAAATGTCTTTCAGCCATTTGAACTTCCTCTGTGGAGAATTCTCTGTTTAGTTCTATAGCCCATTTCTTAATTGGACTGTTGGGCATTTTGATGTCTAATTTTTTGAGTTCTTAAGTTTCATCTGTTTAGAATTCTCTGTGTATATCTGTACTCCATTTTAAAACTGGATTACTTGTCTTCTTGATATCTAGTTTCTTGAGCTCTTTATATATTTTGGATATTATCCTTTTATTGGATGTATGGTTGGTAAAAGTCTTCCCATTCTGTAGGCTACCTTTGCTTAATGGTAGTGTCTTTATATGCAGATGCTTCTCAATTTCATAAGGTCCCATATATTAGTTGTTGACCTTAGTGCCTGTGCTAATGATATTCTGTTCAGAAAGTCATCTCCTGTGTCAATGAGCACAAGGCCATTTCTTGCCTCGCCCACCTCAACCAGGAAGGATGATGCAACACAGGGGCTCTTCTTTAAGCAGTTTATTCAGGACCTTGTTACAAGCAATGTCTCTCTCCGGGCGAGCCTCTCCCAGCCCTTAAGTAGGCATGGGCTGCCAACCCTGAGCAGCCACGTGGGCGCTGTCCATTGGTCCATGCAAACGCAAGCAACACTCGATTCCAGCCACAGCCAAATAAGGATTTGTTTACCACTTCGAGCACTCGCCATTGGGAGGGCGGAGGGCGGAAGCCAGCGCCATCTTTAAGGTGCGGCTGCACGCAGCTCTCTACAATTTCTCACTTTCTCCTCTGTGAGGTTCAGAGCATCTGGTTTTATATTAAGGTTTTTGATCCATTTAGAGTTGTGTTTTTTGCAAGGTGATAAGTATGGGCCTATTTGCATTCTTCTACATGCAGCCATCCAGTTTGGCCAGCACACCATTTGTTGAAGATGCTTTCTTTTTCCAGTGTGTATTTCTGGCCTCTGTCAAAAAAATCAGGTGTCCATAAATGTGTCTGTTTATGTCTTCAATTCCATTCAGTTGATCAACATGTCTATATTTGTACAAATACCATGCTGTTTTTATTACTATAGCTTTACAGTGCAACTTGAAATCGGCAATGGTGACACCTACCCCAGTTCTTTTATTGTTCAGGATTGTTTTAGTTATTTTGTGTGTGTGTGTGTGTGTGTGTGTGTGTGTGTGTGTGTGTGTGTGTGTGTGTATTTCATATAAATCTGAGAATTGTTCTATTAAGTTCTGGGAAGAATTGTGTTGAAATTTGATGGGGAGTGCACCGGATCTGTAGATGGTTTTTGGTAGGTTGGTCAATTTTACTATGCTAATCTTACGGATCCATGTTGATCTTTCCAGCATCTGAAATCTTCTTCAATGACCTGAAGTTTTTATCATGCAAGTCTTTCATTAGCTTGGTAAGAGATACCGTAAGATACTTTATATTCTTTGAGGCTATTCTGGAAGGTGCTGTTTTCCTGATTTCTTTTTCAGTCCATTTGTCATTTGTATATAGGAGGGATACTGATTTTTATGAGTTAATTTTGTATCCAGCTACTCTGTTGAATGTATTTATCAGATGTAGGAGTTTCCTGCTGGGTTTTTGGGTCACTTATGTGTACTATCACATCATCTGTAAATAAAGATACTTTGGTTCTTCCTTTCCAATTTGTATCTACTTTATCACTTCAGTTGCCTTAGTGCTCTAGCTACTATGTCAAGTACTATATTGAATAGGTATGGAGAGCATGGACAGCCTTGTCTTGTTTCTGATTTTAGTGGAATTGCTTTAAGTTCCTCTCCACTTAAGTTGATGTTGGCTATGGGCTTCCTGTAAACTGCTTTTATTTCCTGAGGTATGAAGGAGGCTAGTTTTATTTTCTTCTTTCTTGAACCTGAGTCTGGGCAATTATTCATTGCTTCATTTTTACTTATTTTATTTTTTTATTAAACTTTTGTCACAACATATGATTTTATTAAGTGTTTTTAGAGACAGTTTCTCAGTATCTTTTAACCTTCTTTTTATTTATTCTCTTACACGTTATGCATTTTGATCCTATTCATTTCCCTGTTCCTTGTCCCTTTGTATCCACCCTCTGCCCTTTCAAACTCCCTAAAATATAAAATAAAATTTAAGAGAAAATTTTAAAAAAGGAAAAAATTAATCTCATCATGGAAACTATAGTGTGACATAGTGAGTCATTCAGTAAACCCTTTTATACATATATCTGTATTTGTGTTTATTGCAAAGAGTTTTTGGTCTGGTTCAAGGCTTCTGGTTTCTGCTACACTATTGATGCTAGTCCCTTACTGGGACTCCTCTTGGTTATCCTGTTGTTGCCCTGTGTCATGGAGATCCTGAAGCTTTGGGTCTGCAGGACTGGCCCCTTCTCACACTCCAGCAGATCATAGATGGGGTGGATGTTGTGGTGAGCCAACTCACAACCCTGGTTCTGTACCTGGATAGTTGCAGAGTTGGTAAGTCTGCCAGCTCTCCTTGTCCTTACCACCACCTCCCCTGTGAGCTCTGCAGCATTGCCCTGTCTCATTCACCCCTTGCAGCAAAGAGCAGGAGGAGGGGCCAGTTCCCTGCTTTCTTGCCCTCAGAATGGGCTCTCCTACACCTATACCATCAGTGCCAGCTCTACTGTGTTACCTAGGTGAGGTGCATGGACCACTCTCCTGAGTGCTACAGCTGGTAAGGGGGAGGGTCAGTTCCCTTCTCTGCCTCAGGAGGTGAGGGGCAAGGAGTAATGAGAGCATCTCTCCCCTTCCCATACTGCAGCATGACAGATGTATAGTAAGGACAGCTCTTTCATGCTCACAACTTTGGGGCTGGCTCGCCCACACCTCTGCCAACAGGGTTTGCTCTGTTGTGCTGCCCAGGGGCCTTCTCTCCTAAGTGCTGCAGCTGGTGAGGGGGAGGATCACTCTTCCTGTTCTTATGATCTCAGGACCAGCTCTCCCACTCACCTCAGGTGTAGAAGGCCAGGTGGGAGGGAGAACATCTCTGCCCTGCCCATGCTACCATATGGCACATGAGGGATGGGGCCAGATCTCTTATGCTCACATTCTTGAGGCTGCTCATCCTCATCCTCTCAACAGGGTCAGTCAGCTCTGCTGTGCTGCCCAGAGGAGGTATTTTTGTTACAAGAGATGTTACCTCTGTAAAGTGTTCTTTGATCACAGTTCCCCTATTATCCTTTCTTAAATGCCTCCCCATTCCAAACAAAGCCCTTCTTCTTTCCAAGTTTCCATCCTCTCTTCAGGAATTAAAACTTTGTATGTGAAAGCACCACATTAGTGAGATCAGTGGTTCTCAACTTTCCTAGTGCTGTGACCCTTTAATGCAGTTCATCTTGCTGTGGTGACCCCC
The DNA here is from genome assembly GCF_903995425.1 of Onychomys torridus. NCBI lineage: Eukaryota > Metazoa > Chordata > Mammalia > Rodentia > Cricetidae > Onychomys > Onychomys torridus. The sequence continues at coordinate 10,100,908 of NC_050465.1, forward strand.
AACCATAAAATTATTTGTGTTGCTACTTCATAATTGTATTTTTGCTATTGCTATGAATTGTAAATATCTGTGTTTTCCAGTAGTCTTAGGTGACCCCTGTGAAAGTGTCATTTGATCATGATCCACAGGTTGCAGCATAAACATGGGTGGGAGTTCCTTATTTGAGCAAGGACAATATTGAGTGAGTATACCACTAAGAAGTATGACTTCCCTTCTCCCAGCAATCATTAAGTTCCTCAGGGATGGGTGAGGCTTCATGAGTCCCTTCCCTGTCATGATGGGACACTGGTGGCCCAGTCTTGCACAGGTTTTGTGTAGGTAGCCACTGTTGCTGAGTTCATGAGTGCAATAATCATTGTCATATCTGGAAGATAGCACAGTAGAGCAGTCCTTCCATTCACCAGCTGTTACATTCTTCCTGCCTCCCTCTTCTGGGATGTTTCCTGAGCTTTGGAGGAGTAATATAGATGTTCCTTTTAAGAATGAGCACTCAACAGGCACTTATTTCAGCTTTATTGACTTGTCATGGGTCTTGGCATTAACCACTGTATATTGCAAACAAACCTCTTCTGACCAAGGCTGAGGGCAACACAAATCCATGAGTATAAAAAGAAGTACTTGGACAGCAGTTTGGGCCTTAATACTCTATCTCACTTTTAAAAATCATTTGTTTCAATTATGACTTTGAGCTTCTAGAACTGGTTAAAGGAATTGATCATTCACAGAAAGCTTCTCTCTTGCTTTCCTCCCCTTCTAACTACACCATTGAAGTATCAGGAACTTTACAGAGAGATTGCAATCTTTTTTTATTACTTCACATCATGCTGTTTCTGTGTATTCCATGAAATGCCTGTTTAATTTAGACTGACCAGGTAGAAATTCTGTAATTTTTCTGATTTCTTTGACAGGTGATGTTGAATATGGATATCAAGAGAAATATGTTGCTTCATTTTCTTTATTTTTACAGCTATTAATGATTATCCAAGCACAGGATAAGAAGCTCTACCCAATACTTTTAATCCTTCTTTGCCTACCAGCTAGAATACCTTTATGAAAGAGAAACTTTTTTTCTTTGTCAACTGTTTGGTTACTCGAAAGTTCAGTTCACATAGAGTCACAAAATTATTGCTTTATATTTCTCCTTTACCTACAAACTTTAAAAATACCAAGAATTATGTAGAAATTTGTATAAGTGATATACTAGGTTCTTTTAAAATTACTATGAATTTACATATTAAAAATTATGAGGAACTACTCTGTAATTTAAAAGTATACTCTTCATTCCCTAATATTGCGGTGATTATTGTGGGATAAGGGCAGACAGAATGCAGATAATTGACATGAGTTATGAAAGAGGATATGAAACTACCATTTTTCTAGTCTAGTCTAACTAAGTCATGGATATTTTGTTCTTGTTGGTTTTTTTGTGGTGGATATCTTGTTGTTTTTTTGTGGTGGATATGTGCATAAAAATAAATTGATAGTGAAAGTGAAACTCTACAGCTTCAGAATGGCTATAATAACTGTAGAGAAGTTTATGGAGATGCATAGTGTTTGGGTCTGGTCAATTTCAGTGAATTATTTTTTATTTGTAATTTTTTATTTGCAATCTTTTTATAATATAGTTCATAAGGTTTACATTAAGAATTAATTAAATACATATATTCCTAACAGTGTATTATTGATAGTTTTAGATGAATATTAACATGCATATGTATATTTTTTCTATTTAGGAATATATTGAGAATCATTCCATGGTTAGTTACTACTTCTTAAGTATAATATGTACATTTCGTTGTTTAGACTAAATAATTGACATGTCGAATTTTTTTATTAGTAGTTATTTCAGTCTTTGTTATAAATCATAGTTCTCATTTGCATATATCTTTAAATTTTTCTCAGGACATTTAAAGGATAAAGTTTTACAAACTGGACTTTTTATTCCAAAGTTAGCATAGGCAATCTTTCTAGATATTGTCAAACTCTCTTCTATAACATCACATCATTTTCTACTCCTGTGGTAGCATGAATGTTTCTCAGAATTCAACCTTGCAACAAACAACTTCTAACTTTTGAGTATTTGTGAGCTGTGCCACAATCACACTGATGTTAATCCAAATGAAAAGACAATGCCTTTTCTCTTGTAATTAATTTATCGTTTGTAGTAGCATAAAATTAACTGTGACACTTCTTGTTGTGGAGTACAGGCTTCTCCATTCATTTGCAGATGTCACCACTGTCTTACTAAACGTATTGCTGATTTATTTATTTTTTTTAAATTAAAACCACATCTCAATCTGTTAATTACACTCTTATAGAATAGTACCAAATCAGATTAGTCTGTTTGGTTGTGTGTAGCTGCTACATTTAAATCACAAGAGCTACTGAGTTCTCATGTGGATTATCTAATCTGGTCAGTGTTAGTGGTTTCATTTGTCTAGGCTTACCAACACTGCTTCAGACAAAGAAAGCCTAGCTGGAAGCTGAGGTGACTGACAGTACAGTGCTGGATTTATCAGCTCTTTGTTGAGTCCCTAATAAAATTTGTGAGCAGGACATGTGCTGCTTTCATTTATTGTCCTGAATTCTATTTTATGTTTTTGCCTAAAGCTAGGTGTTTTTCTTTAAAGTAAATCATTGATTTATTCTCCTTCCAGCTGAATCACAAGGTGACACTCACCGACAGTGAAATGCTTATTGTGACTCCAGAATCAATCAGGAAAAGAAGGATGTTTGAACTTCACATGCAATAATGATTTCTTTCTTAAGAACAAAAAAATCCCTTGCTCCACCAAATCAACAAACTGAACTCCCTTCAATAAAAAAAAAATTCAGAAATTATTTATAAGAGGTATCTGTGTGAAACATAAATTTTATTTTAATTTTTTGAGAATTTCATACATGAGTATAGTATTTACATCATTTCTATCCCCATCCCCCTTCTATTCTGTGTCTCATTTACTCTCAAATTTATGACTTCTTCTTAATTATCATTACTACATAGCTATATATCTGTATCTGTCATCTACTTATTGATCACCTATAACTTGCTCAGTATATTTAGTGTTACTCATCTGTGTGTATACATATACATATATACATATATGTATATATATATATATATATATATATATATATACACACATATATGGCTCAGTGCCAGAGTCCGGATAGCCTATAAAGGTATCATCCTTGGACAAGATTAATTTTTCCTTTTCCAGCAGCCATTAATTGCTTGTAGTTCTTCATCTGATGATGTGGCCAGCGAGATTGCCATCTACATTGACATGTCAACTAGTGTTACCATTGTGCTGGTAGTGTTTAGGCAATTCTATAATTGATATTTCATGGGTGCTCTTTGGCATTGTTTATAGAAGACCCTCTTGCAGCAAATAGCCTTGTCCTATGGCTCTTACAATCTATTCCATGAACATTAGATGTAGTGATTGTGTTATAGATGTAACAACTGGGCCTGGATACCACACAGTTAAAATGTTCTCTGCATTTTGACCGTTGCTGTATTCTGTAATTGTCTCCAACTGCTGCAAAAAGAAACATCTTTGATGGAAGGTGAGAGAACACTAATACATGTGTATAGATATTTGGAATGCACTTATAAATTATACTGGCATACAAAAGTGGTGGTGCTAGGTTCTCCTCTAGGTTCCATGTCCTCAGTAGTCACATGTAATTGGCTGTTTACAGTACCAGGCAAGAATTTCCTCCTACTGAGCAGGCCTTAAGTCCAATTAGACAGCTGTTGGTTATTCCCAAGATATAAGTGCCACTACTGTACCATTAGTGATATCTTACATGTTGGTTATTATTGCTATTTGCAACTTTGCACCTGGAGAAGATTGTTAAGGAATATTCCTTTACACTGTGTGAAGATATGTCACTGTGATTGGTTTAATAAAAAGCTAAATGGCCAATAACTAGGCAGAATTTTCCAGCCATAGAGAATACTGTGAAGAAGAAGGAGGTGCCCAACCAGATGAAGAGGAGGCAGGATGGGCAATACAGAGTAAAGGTAACCAAGCCAGGTAAAATAACATAGATTAAAAGATATGAGTTAATTTAAGTTATAAGAAGTAGTTAGGAACAAGCCTAAGCTATCTGCCAACTTTTCATAATTAATAATAAGTCTCAGTGCCATGATTTGTGAGCTGGCTGGTGGGCAGAGAAACACTGACTACACATGGAATACAATCTGGTGCACATATTTCCACATAAGACCTGCTAAAGCTTAAGAAAGGGCTCCAAACACACACACATGGAGCCAAATGAGGATTCCTAGTCCCACAGTTTCTCATGTAGGCCAAGGTACAGCAACACATCTCTCAGTCACTGCCTAAGGGCTTGAGCTGCCAGCATGCTGTGAGCTAAGCTGTATGTGGTTTAAAGTTTTGCTCATGTGAACAGAAAAAAATTACAGATACATGGTAAAGCAGGTTCAGATGGAAATAAAGCCTTTAAGGTTAGTGTGTTTAACAATGTGCATAGGCTTTAAAAACAGGGATGTAGCACCATCAGATATTGTGAGAGCTAATCCTCAGGGAGGAGCTTTGAGGTCCTCTAGGCCTAAGTATAGTCATACAGTTCTTAGGTTGTCTGGTGAGTTTTCTAGACCTGGATGACCAGCATCATCTCCACATTCCTTTTAAAATTTAAATATATTAATTTTTAGTAGAAATGAAAATAAACTCAACTTTCTAAGACAATTCTGGTTCTGTTTGAGTGTTTATGAGAGGGTTTTGGCATGTTAATATGTGTTAACATTGTTAAAGGATAAACAAATGTCTTTAATTTCTACTTATTTAATATGAAACTTGGAATGACACACCAATCCCCTTAACTTTAGTTGAACAAATACTCTTTGTGTTTGTTTCTTTTGGTGTTACCATAATATAAGAGGAACTATGTAAGATGTGAAGAACACAAAAAGACTATATGATTTCTAACCACTAGGATATTTTTGCCTGTATTAGCCTATGATCTCTTGTTGGATTTTAGAATTAAAAAAATAACATTCTTTTGTAATTTGCATTAAATTATTTGATTAATAAATTAAATTATATTAAATCAATAATAATTAATTACTATTTTCTTTGTGTATTGATGGAAAGGGTTTGTTGTATATTAATTATTACTTTGAAACATATTTTCAACTCTAGTCTAGTCCTGTTTCTGTATACTCCATAGGGAAATTAAGGCATGGCTACTCTAGCAGAACGTCAGTAGAGGAACACTGGTTAGTATATGATTTTTGTCTGTATCTTCATGGCTTAGTGTCAGGTCAAACAATGTACTTGAGCTAGTGAGGCAGGCACATTTCCATTGTGAAGGAAAGAAGGGTTTAAATATAAATTATGGGATCTCCTCCATCAAGGCAAGCAAAGAAAATCAGGCATTTTGTTTATAGTTTTTAGGCAATACCAAGAAAAGAAGAAAATGCCCTAACTAAATGATTTTGAAGAGATTAATAGGAAGATATTTTCTGTTGCTGTTGTTTTTGAAGAGTAAGCCAGGCTCCCTGCTTGCCAAAGTGAAAGTATTTAAAGAAGGAAAACTAAGATGTAGATAACACCTCAGAAATAAAAAGGAAGAAAGTAAACATCTCCTAGCATAAAAGAATTATAGAGATGTCCCATCAGATATACAAGAGGACACCTCTTGAGATGTGAGAGACCTAAATTCATCCCTTTAAAGCAAATCTTGGAGTGTAAAACTTAAGAGATCATGGAAGGCTTTCCTTCCTTCCTGGAACTCTTATGGGCACCACACAGCCCAGAGAAGTCCTGTGGCAGCAGAGTGCTGTGCTTCAGTACAACTGTTCTGTTTAGTGTCATTTAGTTACCCTTGGTTCTCCTAGGTCATGAGACAGAGCTTCTTCCTTGTTCTGGGTGAATGGAATACTGTGGGCAAGTAAGTATCTGTGGGCATACCATGGATGACCACAGCAAAGAATGAGATAGGCTGATTACCTCTAGCAACGTCTGGTAGACAGAGGAGAAAATAAGAACATATATGCAACACCAGCAAGACTACAAAAGTCAGGCCCAGTGGGAAAGAAAGTATCCATCACAATGTTCAGAAACCATAGCTACAAGGTATTCCTGGAAAACCAGGTACCAGCACATCTGTGAACAGAACCTGAACATTGTCACAGATCTTACAGCCAGCACATGTTATGACAACAGAAAGCAAAGAGACTTCCTAACAAAGAATTGCTAAGAATTGTTACAAAGAATTGTTTTGTAGTAAAGTGAATCCTGAGTGAACATTAAGATACCAAAGAAGCTGGTGTTTAATATATACACTGTTATAAAGTGAACATTTTACTATGAAAGGCAGGTTGAAATTTGTTTTCCCTGCTATTCAGCATTGTAGAAGCTATTCACGAAATAGTGTTGGTTATAAATAAAATGATATATATTTTCTGTGCACATTTAACTGCAGTGCAGATAAATTTACGACTCTGTCAGAGTTACATGGTAGCTCTTTTGTCATTAATTCTGTATATACCAGTGGGATATGAGTGACTTGGGGGTATAAAGATATATTTTTATATTTTAGTATCTATTGTGACCAGTATAATGTGTGTCATAGGAAATGGTGAAAAATGTTTTTGAGACTGAAACCAATTTATTGCTACCAAAAGCATTTTCTTTGAAACCAAGTTCCCCTTCTTGTTCTTGAGTGGCACAACCTTAGGTGACAATTCTGGCATTTCACCAGAGGTTTTGCATTTTGAAAGATGGTTCAGAAGCAATCAAAGCATTAGATATTAGCATGAACAAATATATGAAAATGGAAAACACAGACTGCAATATAGTAGGCTACTGTTTCCCTGCTTTGTATTTATTATCAGCATTAAATTCTATGAATAATATTAAGTTAAAATTTAACCAAGTAATTTTACTAAAAGAACTCCATTGTGTTTGTAATTTGTAACCTTCATGTCATGGAAATCTCTTTAGTCAAAACCAAGCTCCAATTAGGAGACAAATCATTTAATGATTTAAAGAAGGAAATATAATTATAAACAAGTATTAACTATATATGTCCCTGGGTGTGTGTTAGATGAGTAAACAACTTAAGAATGGCCAATTGAGAGGGAGAGTCACTTACCATTAACTGAGGTCCTTGCTGTCCATGACACAAAAAAGAGGAAAATCTGGATGAAGTTTCTCTCAGATGTTTTAGACCCAGATGATGTTGAGAAGGGCGTGAATATATCTTAATAAACACTGATGCCTGCTGAAGTTCTTTAAAGGCAAACCTCACCATGAATTCATCCTTTGGGGGTGATGGTGAGTTACCCATGAACAAGTTCTGAGACTTGGAACTGTGTGCAAAGCTGAAGGTGAGAGCAGTACTCATTAGAGTGTGTGGGGAAGGAGCATTGTCTAAGAGGTTGTTCCTGTGAATGCCGAAGAAAGCAGCATGCTGCCAGGTGCAAGGTGTTTCTAGATGCTGCATGCTTGTGAATCTGCAGTGGAATGCTAGTGTAGATGGAGATTCTGGACAGAAGAACTGGGCAGAGAATGTACTACGTCAGCCTGTGGCCTCGTGCACACCCTCTACTGGTAAAGTTTAATGGTTGGCGAAGGAAAAGCAGTGTCTGTGAGCAGGAATTCACAGTGAAGAATAGGTAAACAGAAAATAGGTTAGTAGTTTCTCCTGCATATCACTCTTTTAAAAGATTCCTTGCAACAGTGCATAGGATAGACTGAAGGAGGAGTGAGGCTGAGGTATGAGTATTTAGTAAGAAATTGTTGGAGTGAGCCCTCATAAAGGAAACAGGGACTTCTGAAATACTCAGCCACACAGGTTTTCCTTGCCTGTCCCTGAATTTTCTCATCCAAGTTTATAAGAAGTCATAATTGTTGGGAGTTTCAAAGAGTGAAGAAACTGATTGTGGCATGTAAGTGAGCACATTTGAAAATGATGTTATATAGATTATGTACAGATTACCACTTGCAACAAATAACTGTAATGGAAAGCTTAAGAACAATATGCTTTTGCAGGAACAAGCTCCTCCTGGTTTTCAAAGCACTTAGTTCTTACAGTGCAAATGAACTAGCTGATGGGTGGAGACCCCAACAATCTTTAAAAGTCTCTTTGGACTTCCTTTGATAAGTAGGCAAGCACATCATCTGATATTTCAAAGCAGTTGGGAGAGAGACACAAAAGTCTCAAGGTCCCTGAAGGAAGTCCAAAGAGAATTTTCACATGCATCATTTAAAGGACTTAATTTGCTCTAGTAGAACACTTTATATGAATAAAAAGGCAATAAACAATACAATTGGTGGATGTCAGTGACATAAGGATACTCCACATTTAATCAAGGTGTATTAAGAGCAACAGCAAACAGTAAGTAAATCTTTACCAGCTAGCTTCCTTTGGACCTCCCTCTATTGAATGTACCAGACTCTGCTGACTCCCCATGGGAGGCCTTACCTTCTTGTAGGGGGAAAGGAGGGATGGGTTGGGGGGTGGGAAGCTGGAGGAGCAGGAGGAGGAAAGAGGGGGATTTGTGATTGGTAGTAAAATGAATAAAAAATTTCTTCATTAAAAATAAAGTTGGGGGTCTGGAGACATGGTTCAACCATTAAGAAGGAGTACCACTCTTGCATAGGACCTGAATTCAGTTCTCAGCACCCATATTGGGCAGCTCACAACTACCTGTAAGTCCAGCTTTAGGGCATTTGGTGCCTTTTTATGACCTCTACTGGTACCTGAACTCACATGCACATACTGCCCCTCCCCCCAATGTTATTAGAAATAAAATGTTTAAAATAAAAAAAAAGAAAGAGATATTTCTTAAGCATAAATATATCTATTTCATTAATTTTTAGTGAAATTTTACTATGGCACTATCTTGAAAAAACTATTCTGGTATCTATCATGGGAATCTATTTTTTTAACAATGCTCACAAGCACATCTGTGTGAGTAGATGAATGAGTCTGTTATGACTGTAGAAGGGACATTTTGGTTATTCTTCTGTTATTGTTTAAATCTGAGAGCTTATCCTGAATTGGATATTATTTTTGTCACATTTATGATTCCTAGATCAAATTGTAACTCTTAACTACTTCATAAGTTGTTTTTAATATAGAAACTCTGAGAGTTTCCAAGATCTTAGGGAGTAAATTTTTTTTTCTGAGAATCCTATGACAAAATGCACTCTGGAAGTAAAATGCATTGTGGACCATATTTATAAGATTAGTGACACTATTTCAAATGATCAGTCAGTCAAAGCATAATCAGCTTCCTTAAATCCATAGATCTCTGGCCTGTCACATGGTTCCTATTATGGGTCTTTCCAAGAATGAGCAATAAGTAAATCACATAGTGTTCACTGAATTCTTGTGGGTGAAACATGTTGGATAAAGCTGAGGCTTTCTAGAGAGGCTGTCCAGCACATAGGTACAGACACAATCTCCTCTGAGGCCTTTGACAGAACTGCTTTGGAACTAGGCTGCGATAGGTCTTACTTATAGAATGTGGGCAACCTTACTGGCTTTTGTAACTCTACAGCACAATATCTCTGAGAAATTACAACCAGCTTTGTCTTTTCCCTTAATCTGTGATACTTCATAGAATTTCCTGCTCTTCCATAAAATACAATTACAATATTATTAATTATTTATGTGTATACACACATGTGTGTGCACATGCACATATATAATTTACATGTATAAGCTTGTGTTTTAACAAGATGTTTCAGCTTTTTGCCACTGTGACAAAAAACAATACCTGAATAAAGCAGCTTAGAGGAGAGATTTATACTGACCTGCAATTTCTGTGGTTTCAGTTCTTAGTCATGTAATCCTGTTACCTCCAAGCCCGTGGCAAGGCATTATTTTGTGATATGTAGTATTTGGCAGAAAATACAACTATTTTATGGTGGCCAACACTGTCATCAAATGCCTCCCGACATAGCTTTATTCTACCAGGCTTTACCTACATCATTTCCTAATCAATAGTATCATATGTTGGTGACTATTCCTGTATTGTACAGAATTTGTATGACACTTAAGATATCCAAAACACAACACCAAAGTTTTATGATATCTTTATCTTTTATAAGAATGTTTATTTATTATTTACTAATTTATTATTGTGTGTATGCATGAGTGTACTGTGGTGCACATGTAGTCAGAGGACAATTATGTGAAGTTGGTTCTCTCCTTCCACATTTATTTGAGTTCTGGATGTCAAAATCAGGTCATCATGATTGCACAGTAAGCAAATGACCCACTGATGCATCTTGCTGACCCTTTATTCTTTCAAAAAACAATTATTTATCTGGGCATGGTAGTGTGTTCAGGCTACTGAGGCAGGCCTATCACAATTTGGATGCCAGCCTGGACTGCCCATTGAATTGAGGATATCCTGATAAACCTAGGAAGACTGTTAAAAAAACAACAACAACAACAAAAAAAAAAACTACAAAGCCAATGTGTGGACATATGCATGCAGTCCCAGGAGTTGACCAGAAAAGGACAGAATGATCAAAGGGTCAGCATCAACTATGTAGTGAGTTTGACACCATCTTGGGCTACACTCTTTCTCAATAAAATAAAATGAAAGTAGGATAGTCTGAAAAAAAGACAAATGGGCAAGATTCTAGACTACTTAATGAGAACTTGTTAGATACAATAAAGAAAAGTTTTGTGGTTGTTGGCTCAACAATTGCACCTAGCCAAATTAAGGTAGACATCAAGGGATTAGTTAAGATTACCAGCACTGCAAATGTGGGAAGCAAGTCATGTTTTCTGCTTTATATTCTGAGGATTGATGTCTTTAAAGTGATTCAGACATCTTGATCATATTAAATTGTTTAGCTTTTTTAAAAAAATCTTCATATAGATGAGCTTTTAGTTTGACATTTTATGTATTGTTTACATAAACTTCACTCACTGAACACTGAAAGTACTTTTTAATGATTTTCTTAGGACATTAGTAGACTTGCTTAATCACAGTGAAATATGTAGAGTATTTCCAGAAAATAAAAAAAAATTCTCTTGTGCTTCTTTTTTTTTTTTTTCTTTTGTCAATTTCTTCTTCCATCCCCATCCCCAGGTTCTGGGGATTTATGTCCCTCAGTATTTGCCTTTTCCATAAACTTAAAATCAATGCTTTATTGCATGTCTATCTTATTTGATAAATATAACCATTCTGAGTTCTATTATATTGTACCATGTATTACTAGTTCCTTTTTTTTTCTGTATATACTATCCTGTACATTACATACAGCAAATATATGACTCTGTTTACCAGCTGATAGACTATGAGTATGTTTGTACAACATGACTATTTTGAGCAATGTTGATAATACCATGTGTAAGTCTTTGATTCTTAGGAGTGGAGTTGTGGAATGGTATCTAGTTGACTTCTTCACTAATATATATGTATTTCTGGTTGTTCCATGTCTTTGCCACATTAATTCTGCTAGTTGATCTGATTATACTAGTTCTAGTTACCAGCAGCAATTTCACATGGTTTATTTAATTTACATTTCTCTAAGGAACAGTGATGTTAAGGCTTAAGACATTATCAAATTGTTTGGATTATTAGAAGTTCTTTGCAGTTTCAATTTATTTTAGAATTGAATTTCTACAAAAAGATTCCTGGGATTTTAATAGGAGATGCAATAAATCTCTAGATCAATTTATAAATAAGTTGTTTAAATTTGAAGGAAGTTTGGAATTATTTTTTTAAAAGGTACACAAAAATAATTATGTTAATTCTAAGCTGAAAGTGTTCTGATTACAGATGTAGCCAAGGAACATTCAATACTTATGAGTCACCACACAGTAATTAGATTGTCATTGAGTTTCATTTGGGAAAGAGCAGAGCCTGAGTCACCAAGTGGCTTTCGAGGGGCCAGAAATGAAGAAAGATAATGTTCCAAAATGTCTGGACCTATTAGGCTTGTGTCTAAAGCTTATTAATTGACATTTTATTCAGAGTCATGGAAGAGGCAGAAATTCTATTTGATGCTTGCTTTAATCCTACAAAACTAATGACTAAATAATCTTCCTATAAAAGTGAAGGAACCGCTATAAATTCCTCTGTTCATTTGTGTATTCTTCGACCTCTTCTTTACATAGTTACTTGTCAATTAAACAATATTCAGACAAAAACATGAACTAGAAATTTCAACTCAAGCAAAATCAATTTCTTACAAATCTCAAGAAATCACAGCAATATCTAAATGAAAGAGGAAATAAAGCTATTTTATTTTAGTACCAATTCTGTTATGGATTTTGTTTGTTTGTTTGTTTGTTGTGGTGGGTAAATGCATTAAATACATTTAACACTGAAAGTAGAAAAAAATTAACAGCTTCTTTCCCAAATACCCCTTCTAATTACATTGAAGTTCATTGAGTTGTATTGACTTTGGGTGTGGTTTATTTTGTTGTTTGATTTATTTTATTTATTTTAAAGCTTTTAAATAATAAAGTTAATAAAATTGATAAAAATCGAAAACAAAAAGTGATAAAACAAAGAGAAAGCAGGGGAAGTGCTTTGCCATTTCATCTTGTTGGAATGACCTCTGAGAACTTCACTTCTTGTAGTTCACTGTCATTTTCTGAGGCAAACAACATCTACTTAATCACACACAGATTACTAGGAAATTAGAGGAAACTATCAGGTCTCAATAGCTATTTTGATGATGGCATAAGTCAGCTCGAAACAGCCTAGGGTACAGATCATTTTAACAAGCCAATCACTCAAACAAACACAAACCAACAAAACACAGTTTAAAGCCACTCAGCACTGTCTCCAAGGAGAAGTAAGGACTCGGCTATAGGAATTACTGATAAAATCATGAGCCACGAGGCTCCTATTTTTGGACAAAAAAGGAAATTAAGTAAGATAATGATAGTATCCCTATTCAATAATGTCTTTTAGAATAACATTACTGATGAACAAGTGTTCAAATTGATGATCATTTATATGTAACTGCTTTAAAAATAAGTGATGGCTTATTTGGATTTATTTTATTTAAAGAACAGGCAAGAAAGAAATATCATATAAGCAGATGTCATGACACTCCCTGCTGAGTTTATTGATTGATTTCCCTTTAAATTAAAGATGTTCATATTTTTCTTTCAGGGGTGATGGGACCAGTTGCAGAAAAAAAACGTTAACAATTCAGAGCCAATGTGTTTCCATAAACTGATCTCACAGAGGACAAGGGCTAGCAGATAAGTGTTTTGTTCTTTTTCCTACTGGGAGGCATGCGATCCAATAACTGATAGACACAAGCACTTTAGATAATTTATCTGGCTTACTTCTTAGCTAATTTCTCTTAGCAGAAGAGTGATTAAAAAAGCAAGCAAACAAGAACCTCTACCCTACTGAGTTCTTTAGCACAGGAACCCGGAGGAGTCTTGTTTTCAAATGCAAGTCCCTGGGATTCCCTTCTCAGGGGTTTTCATGCAGTGCATCCTCAGAGCACACAGGGTTTAATGTGATTAATTTACCACTGGGCATGTTTAATTTGTCCGTTTTCTTTCTTATATCGTGTTTCTTCCTTGACCTTCATTTCCATTTTTCTGTGTTCTTCCCTGCTAATCCTTCTTCTTCCCTCTCTCTAGTAAGAGATCTTACTACCCCATACCCATACTATCTAGTCCAACCACCTCTTCCTGGTAGTATCACTGTTCAGTAATGCCTTTTAGAAAAACATTATGGGTGATCAAAGGTTCAAATTGATGGTCATTTATATGTAACTGCTTTAAAAATACATGATGGCTTATTTAGATTTATTTTGCTTAAGTCAAGAATCATGCTATGGACAAAATTCAAGATTGCTTTCCCCAAACAAGTCATGTGAGAAGGATACAGGAAAGACTGTGAAGTGTTCCTCCTAAAGAGCCAACAACTTACACATTCAATTTATTTATGTGCAAGAAGGGAGGTGCAGGCGATAGAGGCTCAGAGTGGATGTTTGGGATCTCTCTTGGGAAGAAGCACAAGGAAAAGCACGTTTATTTTTTCTTCGTTTTTTTTTTTTTTTTTTTTTTTCAAAAAAAGGCTTAAAAAATTTTTTTTTTCAGTGTATGTGTGTATGTGTGCCTGCTTGAGTTTATGTGCACCATGTGCCTCTAGGGGCCAACAGAGGCCAGAAAAGGGTATCAGAGCCCCTGGAACTGGAGTTACAGATGGCTGTGATATGACACATGGGTGCTGGTGACTGAATCTGGGTCCTCTGTTAGAGGCCATATCTCCAGCTCTTACATTTCTTAATTTTTAAAAAAGCAAAATTTTGATGAAAAGAACATTTTTTTTTAAATCCTAAAAGATTCAAGACAATTCCTTGAAACCTTATTTTTTCACATACATCTTTGCTGTATTTGTTTATAGATCAAAATATGGTCTATAAGCTCTTTTGACAAGAGCCCACTTACAGCATTCATAAATGGTATTTTCCTATTTTGTATTGTTAGCTCACTGTACATATAATCTTTGGAATCAAGGCAGAAAAATGCTGTTAATCTTTGTCTCAAGTTTTCAGAATAATATGTGAGTATTACATTAAGTTCCAAAGATAATTCGTAACTTTGAAAATAAGATTGTGAACATTGTAAGCCTTATTTGGTGTTGGCTGAAGGTGTTTATCAGTTGTAGGAGTTCCTTGGTATAGTTTTTGGGGTCACTTATATATATACTATCATATAATCTACAAATAGAGATACTTTGACTTTTTCTTTTCCAATTTGTATCCCCTTGATCTCTTTTAATTGTCTTATTGCTCTATCTAAAACTTCAAGTGCTATATTGGATATGGAGAGAGAGACAGCCTTGTCTTGACCCTGATTTTAGTGGAATCACTTTAAGTTTCTCTCTATTAAATTTGATGTTGGCTATCAGCTTGCTGCATATTGCCTTCATTATGTTTAGGTATGTTCCTTGTAACCCTAATCACTCCAATACTTTTATCATGAAGGGGTGCTGGATTTTGTCAAAGGCTTTTTCAGCATCTAGTGAGATGATCATGTGTTTTTTTTTTTTTCTTTCAGTTCATTTATTTATTTATTTGGTTTTTCAAGATGGGGTTTCTTTGTATAGTTTTGGTGCCTGTCCTGAATTTCGCTCTGTAGACCAGGCTGGCCTCAAACTCACAGAGATCTGCCTGGCCCTGCCTCCTGAATGCTGGGATTAAAGGCATGTGCCACCATCACCTGGCTCAGTTCATTTATATGGTGGGTTGCATTGACAGATTTTTTTCATTCTGTATCTCTGGATTGAAACCCACTTGATCTTGGTGGATAATCTTTTTGATATGTTCTTGGATTTGGTTTGTGAGTATTTTATTGAGCAGTTTTGCATATATGTACATGAGGGAAACTGGTCTGTAATTCTCTTTCTTTATTGTGTCCTTGTGTGGTTTGTGTATCAGGATTACTGTGGCCTCATATAGTGAATTTGGCAATGTGCCTTCTGTTTCCATTTTATGGCATAATTTGAGGAGTATTCTTTGAAGGTCTGGTCGAATTCTGTGCTAAACCACTAGGCTTTTTTTTTGGGGGGGGGGAACTTTTAATAATTGCTTAATTGCTTCTGTTTCTTTGGGGGTTATAGCTCTATTTAAATTGTTTCTCTGATTTTTATTTATCTTTTGGTAAGTGGTGTCTATTGAGAAAATTGTCCATATCTTTTGGATTTTTCAATTTTGTGGATTACAGGTTTTTGAAGTATGAACTAATAATTCTTTAGATTTCCTTAGTGTCTGTTGGTATGTCTCCTTTTTTTAGTTCTGATTTTGTTAATTTGGATATTCTCTCTCTGCTTTCTAGTTAGTTTGGATAAGGGTTTGTCTATCTTGTTGATTTTCTCAAAGAACCAACTCTTTGTTTTGTTGATTCTTATATTGTTCTCTTTGTTTCTATTTTATTTATTTCAGCCCTCAGTGTGATTATTTCCTTCCATCTGCTCCTATTGGTTGTGTCTGCTTCTTTTTCTTCTAGAGCTTTCAGGTGTGCTGTTAAGTCATTGGTGTGTGAATTCTCTAATTTCTTTATGCAGGTACTTAGACTATGAGCTTTCCTCTTAGCAATGCTTTCATTGTGTTCCATAAATTTGTGTATATTATGGATTTATTTTCATTGAATTCTATGAAGTCTTTAATATCTTTATTTCTTCCTTGACCTACTGGTGATTCAGTAGAGAGTTGTTCAGTTTCCCTAAGTTTGTAGGCTTTCTGTTATTTCTGTTGTTGATATCCAACTTTAATCCATGATGGTCTTATAGGATACAGGGCATTATTTCAATTTTCTCATATTTGTTGAGACTTGCTTTGTGACTGAGTATATTATCAATCTTGGAGAAGGTCCCATAGGTGCTGAGAAGAAGGCATATTCTTTTATGTTTGGGTAAAGTGTTCTGTAGATTTCTTTTAGGTCCTTTTAAGTCATAATGTCTGTTCTACTATTTCTCTCTTTAGTTTCTGTCTGGATGACCTGTCCATTAGTGACAGTGGGGTGTTGAAATCTCCCACTATTAATGTGTGGGGTTCAATGTGTGTTTTAAGCTTTAGTAATGTTTTCTTTTACATATTTGGGGGCTCTTACATTTAGGGCATAGATGTTCAGAATTGAGATGCCATCCTGGTGGATCTTTCCTTTAATGAATATGAAATGTCCTTCTCTGTCTCTGATTAATTTTGGTTTGAAGTCTATTTGTTAGATATTAGGATAGCTACACCAGCGTGTTTATTAGGTTCATTTGATTGGAAAGCCTTCTTCCAACCTTTTCTTCTGAGATAATGTCCATGTTTGATGTTGAGGTACATTTCTTGTATGCAGCAGATCTTTCATATCTATTTTGTCAACCTATGTCCTTTTATTGGATAATTGAATCCATTGATATTGATAGATATTAATGACCACTGTTTATTCCTCTTATTATGATAGTGTTTTTGTTGGTAGTGTGTGTGTGTTTGTATGTGTATGATTCAATTTCTACTTTCTTGTCCTGAACTATTTTCATTATTTCATTGCATTGTTTGTTTTTATTTTTATATACTCATTTGATGGGTTTATTTATGTCCTCTTTAAAGTCCTTGAACATATTCCTTTTTTTAATTGATTTTTTTTTTCTAGCCTAGGTCTCTGGGCCACCCAGCTTCCTGTTTTTGGCCATCCAGGCAGTATCAGGTATGTGTTTCCTCTTTTAGTGGGCCTCAAGGTACATCAGTCATTGGTTGTTCACTCCCACAAGCTCTGAGCCACCATTGCCCCAGAACATTTTGCAGGTAGGATAGGTTGTAGGTCAAAGGTTTGCTGGTTGGGTTGGTATTCAAGTCCCACAACTGGAAGTTGCATAGGTACAGAAGATGGATAGTTCAGACTCCAAAGCTTCCATTACTAGGAGTCCTTCCCAGGGTCACCCTCATACAATCCTGGAAATGTCTACTGTACTAGGTTTCCACATAGATTCCCAAATGCCTCCAATTAGAGTTGTCTTTACGTATACTCTCTCCCTCCACACCTCTACCTGATCACTCCTGTTACCATCCCCACAGCCTCTAGTCCACCCACAAAATCTGTTATATTTTCCCTTCTCAGGGAGATCCATGCATCCTTCTTAGAGCCCTCCTTGTTATTCAGCCTTTCTGGGTTTGTTGATTATAGCATGATTTACTTAACAGCTAACATCCACTTATGAGTAAATATATAGCATGCTTGTCTTTCTGGGTCTTGGTTACCTCACTCAAGATGATTTTTTTCTAGTTCCATCAATTTGTCTGCATATTTCTGAAATCCATGTCTTGGACTTCAGTTGTATTACATTTCTCAGGGTCTGTTCTAGTAGGATTACTACGTCCCATTTAAGGCATACTGTCTATACAGTTGGTGTTTATGTATTTCACTGTTGTCTAGGCATCTGAGGTTGGGATGATTGAAGTGACTCACTTGTTGATATCTGGTCTAATCTTTGTTGGGTGGTGTCCTATTCCTTGGTTTCTGTTGCCCTCTTTGGACTTTGGGATATTGTGGTGATTATCCAAAAAGGATACCTTACATAAAACAATGTGGTACTCATATATCCCTTAATCCCAATACACACATGAATAACATAAATAAATGTAATCAGATTTTAAAAAGAAAGTGTGAAGAATGTTATGCCTGGGATTTGTTCTATAAAGTGTCCTAGAGATGAATTGGGAGTGTTCTGTAGCACTTTAAAGCCACTGTGACATTTGTTTCCCATTCAGAAGGCAACAGGACATTGAAAATATATGCTGAGAAAAGTGGCATCAGCTCACTGCAGTGTCAGTAACCACAATAAGAGCAAGAACCCTGAAGGGCCTTCATCAGTGAGTGATTGGGAAGTTTTCAAATAAAGCAGATGTTACAATCCATTGAAATTGGGTTTATATTGGTTTACTCTGTGAATAAGTATCAGCATGCATGAGGAAAAAGCAGCTCATCTAGACACCTGAAAACAAATAAGAAAATGTCTTGATGCTGAATGTACTGCTGTTATTGATGTGTTGAAGACTTCCTAGAAATGCTATGGATACAGAGTAAGCAATATGACTTTTAGGTCAAATATTCCACAGTTTTATACAGAGTCACAGGGAAGTTTATGATATACAGTGTACATGTGGAGAATGTTTGCCTTCCTTGTTAATTTGGATTAATTTGTATTGCAAATGCATTCTTTAACAGACTGTACCTTATTCTTTGATCCATAAAGCTGTTCCCACATACAGTCAGCAAGGTTGGGCATTGGTGGAATAGTCATTAGTCAGAGTGGTTGCATTGAAAGTATTCCTCAAGGATAGTGAAGAGGAAAAATAACGACCTAAGCAGTGGCAGTTACCACTTATTGCTTCCCTTAATTGGTTTGCTCTTTGGGAGAGGGAAATTTGAGCTTGTTTCTTACTCCACATGACTTTGTCTGATACAGTAATACTCATGAGTCTTCACATCAGAGACTACGTCCTTCTCTGTGCATCTTGTTAGGTACTGTTCATGATTCCACTGATGGAATTCCCAGCACTGGTTGGGTTTCCCCCTCTCACTCTTGTTTACTGTGTTAGGCTTCCAACAGTGCTGGTTGGGGTACACTTCACACATCTTTGTTTTGTTGATAGAATGTTGTTATATTGATGCTTCATCACATATATTTTGTTTGTATTTCAATTTGCTCTGCCTTAGGCATGTGCTTTGAGAACTGGACCTGCCTGTACTGAATCCACCAGGTTTAAATGAATCCCCAGGGGAGTCTTGGCCCTGGAGGAGATGGGAATGGAGGGGAGGGGCTAGGGGGAAAGGTGGGGGTGGGGACGGGAGGGGGGAGGACAGGGGAACCCATGGCTGATGTGTAAAATTAAAACAAATAATAATAAACAACAAAAACCCAAACAAACAAAAAAAGAGAATTTTCTAAATTGTCAATGGTGATTTTTTACCTGATATTTGTCTCTGTCTTCTAAGCTACTGATAACTAAAATTGCCCTTCTCAATGTCACATCTCCCTACTAACTGCACATACACTAGTTGCTTATCTACCCACTAGGTAGAGCATGAGGATGGTGAAAAGCCCTAATAAAGAACAAAAGCTTTAAGCTTAAGTCCCTGAAATGTACCCCCTTTCTCCTTCCATCCCTCCCTCTCTTTGCTTTCTTTCTTCTTTTCTTTGTTTTTTATCTTGTGTCTTGTCTAATTTTTGATGACCTAAATGTTATAGCTCTACTAAAGACCTTTTAAGGAAGGGAAAAAGAGTCCTCCCAGTGTTTTCCTAAAAGACAACCAAATCCTGCTTTATATAAAAATTTTCTGTGCTTAGAACCATGTACTGAGTTTTATACTCTCATGTTGCCTAATAATATCATTCTACCTGATGACACTATTATTATTGGTTTTAATGGGTCTGATACTTGGTGTGCTATTATTACAGATAATGAAACCCAAACAATATTCCCACTGATGTTGGGTAATTTTATGACAGGTCTCTTCACAATGCCCAGCAGCCAGGCAGGCTTCAGGTTCTCAGAATTCGCCTCCTTTTGTGGCTCCTCATTGTGCTCTCACAAGAAAGACATTCCTACATGATTAAGAAGGCTGCAGGAATCTCTGAAGGCAGTTTCAGTCAGGTGCTGTGTAGAGTACAGGGATTCATAATAGCTTCTTGGTCAGTTCCAGAGAACCATTCCTTTTATAGAGTCAGGCAGAGAAAGGCAATGGGAGTTTTCATTTATTTGTAGATATAGCACTTCCCTGTGAGCTTCTCATAACTGTTCACACTAAGATGATGGTTGTATGGTAGTGACTTGTACGACCTTCTCTTCCCACCTCTTCCAATGATTCACTAATTACACACACACACACACACACACACACACACACACACACACACACACACATATCCTTCATGCTTCTGACACATAAAGCGGCTCTATTTTCCTGGCCCAAACCCTAATACCAGTTTACGACTCACACAAGGAGCCTCAGTTTAAGGAAACTGGTTTGATAAATCACATAACTTAAAGAGCACACCAGAAACATCAGCACTAATCTTGTGTCACTGCTTCTGCCCCCTTACAAGCATTTCCTGTGCTCACCTCCAGTGACACTGCATCAGTGAGTCATTTTCTGACCTGTCACCGCAGCTCCTCTGAGCATCCCCAGTGAGCTCTGTGGGGGAGATCTGAGTCAATATTTGGTTCTGAGTCCTTAAAGTGGTGACTAGAAGGTACCCCATTTTATGGTATTACAAAAGAACAACAACTACAACAACAACAATCTTTTATTCCATTATATGATCTCTAGCAATTTTATAAGGTTGTGGAGAAGGTCTGCCCAAGGGAAATGGGTTTCATTGCAATTCCTCTGACAGATATGGGGGCCAAGTGATACATTTTGGTTTTGCTGCCACGTAGATTTCATTTTTAGTCTAAGCAAGCCTTGGCTTTTCTATTTGGTACGTAGACTATATCCTCCTCCTGTGGGAGGCGGACAATTTAATCCTTTTAAACGAGTGATCGAAACTCTGAGATTAGTTTTATATTGTATTTCTGATATCTGTTTTCATCCATATTCTTTTACTGAGCCCAGTGATCTGAACTAAAATCTGAAATAAAAGTTCTTTTTCTTCCTTTTTCTTTTTCTACATCTTCACTTATTATATAAATGATACTCTAAAAGATAACCTTATCTATATAAGTAAAGAGTCCATTTAAATACAGTGAACAAATTTTCTAAATTTTGTAAGCAAGACATTATGATCCAATTTTTCTTGTCAAGGTTTAATTTATGTATTTTTTAACTGAAAATTACTTGGTAAATAAAAATATTTTTCTTTAAACATAAGTGATTTATGTGCAATAGGGCTTTAGTATATCTTGTTTTATTTCATAGAGATTTACCAGGAATTACTCCATCATCATGGAATGATAGATGCACTCAATTAAACAGTCACTTTGATGGATCTTGGTCTAATTTTGATCTATGTTCTTGTTAATTGGGAATGCTTTCAAATGTAAATCAGTTATGTATTTAAGGATTTCTGTTTATTAATTTGAGTTAGTTAACTCATTTCTTATGTGAAAAAATGTAAGGCATGTTCTGGAATGAGAAAGCATTTCTTTTGTTGGATATGATCAGTGTTGACCTCCATTTATTTCCTCCTACAGAGGAGTAACAGAGATGTTTTGCATACCAGTGTGTTGTGAATTCTGTTTCTATACCTTCACTATATACAGTCACATATGATTATTCTCATTCATCAGATTTTAGATGTTTCATAGTTTCTTCTCATTGTTCACTTACTCTAGACTCTTTCTGAAAGTCTACCCCAGGTGCTCAGTTTATCCATATTTGACTCTTTCAAACAAACATTATTTTGACCTCAGAGATTCAAAAAATACAAGGAAGGACAAACAGGAACAGTGACCAACTACAGTATAATTAGAAATCTTGAGAAAGACATGATAAATTGAGTTATCACAGAAGAATAACTGGCAAAACTTGTTTAACTTGTCAGGAATGTTACATACTAGAGCTAATGCTACCTGGGCAATATGAGCAAGAGTTTTTTAAGTATTTCAGTTCTCATAAAAATGCGCCAGTGGCCCTGTCAGAGGAGCAGCAGCTGTCAATTGAAGTTCAAGGTGTCAGCCCACCAGGATGCAACTCCCTGAGCCCCAAGACCCCAGACTCCAGAATGTCTATTGTTTCTGCTGTGTCTTTACATATTTGCCGCTAATATCTTTCTCTGGTATCTGGCATAGAGTAAAAGGGTGTGGGGAGATGTAGCGTGTTTATCTCATGGAAACATCCTGTTCTACTGGATGTTTTACCAATGAATTACTATGAAGGTGAATTCTTCTTATACTGTACTAATTGATAATAATAATAATAATAGTTTAAATAAAGTTTTGATGATTAAAAATATAAACAAGGAAGTGTCACATAGCTAGAACACATGAGTTTCTATTGAGGAGCCATTTAGACTGTGGCTTAGGTTAATTAATTAATTAATTAATTAAGAAAAATATTGAGTCTTGATAGCCCAGCTAGTTTAAATTCTTTTAACCTTAATGTTGGGGAATATGTTCACAGGTTTTGGAGTACAAAATAGCTAAAGCAAAGCTTTGAAAATAACTTAAAGTTAGACTAAGATGTTTTTGTCAAATAGCTTTTAGGTAAAAATTCCAAGAAGATAATCTAAAGTTTTAGAAAGACACATAGTTGAGTGAGGAACTCTTTAAGGTCAGGGAAAAAGAATAAAACAACCCAATTATTACCAGCTGATGTACTTTTCTTATTAGGATTGGTTGATGACTAAAGGTGATGATTAATTCCTTATAACCATTTCTTATACCCATTGATATATGATACTATATATCAATCTCCTTATATAAAAAAAAACTATTGATGAGTGAGTATGCACCCTAAGGATTTAAAGTAGAGCTGATTGATTCTTTTTCATATATAAAAGATTAGGTTTGTGATTCCTTATAAGGTTATCTTTCAAGATAAGTAACTGGCCTCTTTTTATAACTGCAAAATATAGTCTGCCAATAAAATACCCAACTGAAAAGAATATCTTGCTTGTCTACATGGTTAATATATAGCAAGTTATTTGGATATAAATGTACATGGTTTCTTGGGATAATTTGATTTTCACGTATAATACCTAAAATGCTTATTCATGTAAGGGCGGTTTTTATTTGTATTCATTGTGATCATTTACTAAAAAACAGAATGTAACCACATTGTAATTTTTATATTTCCTGAAAGATTTTGCTGGGTTATATAAGCTATAATGGAAAAAAAGAAAGTGAAAATTGCCCACCCATCTCTGCCCTAGTTGTTGGCCAGCAGAGAAAATTCCTACAGGCAGGCTCCCACACCCAAACCCTCCATCAGACACTGCAATCTACAAGACCCAAGCCCTATACCAATACCCATCCCCCTGCAACACCTGTGGCTTTCTGAGACACAGAATCTGCTAGCTCTGACTGGACCAAGAGTCCTGATAAGACCAAGAGTGGCTCCCTGAGCCATAGAATCAGCTAGCTTGGATTAGATCAAGAGCAGCTCCCTGAGATACAGAATCTGCTAGCTCAAATTAAACCAAGAGCTAAGATTGGATCCAGAAGGGCCCCCTGAGACACAGACCCAAGTAAGCACAGATTGGACCAATAGCAGCTCACTCAGACACAGGCACCTCTTGTACCTATTGGAGGAAGAGAGGAGTAGATGCCAGTGCAAAAATACATACAACAACATCATGAGCAATATGGCATCATCAGAACCTAGCCCTTTTACAACAGCAAGATCTGAACATCACAGTGTAGAAGAAGCAGAAGAAAGCAACCTTAAAAATAACTTTATGAAGGTGCCTCTAGCATCTTTTTTTTTTTAATTTTTAAGATTTATTTATTATATATACAGTATTTTGCCTGCATGTGTCCCTGCAGGCCAGAAGAGGGCACCAGATCTCATTACAGGTGGTTGTGAGCCACCATGTGGTTGCTGGGACTTGAACTCTGGATCTTTGGAAGAGCAGTCAGTGCTCTTAACCACTGAGCCATCTCTCCAGCCCACCTCTAGCATCTTTAAGAGAAATTTTCATTAAGAAATTGAGGACAATACAAACAAAAAATTGGAAGAAATTAATAAATCCTTTAAAGAAAGCCAAGAAAACCATGAAAAAGCAATTAAACATGTGAAGGAAATAGTTGAAGACCTGAAAAATGAAATAGAAACAATGAAGAAGACACAAGCAGAGGGAATGCTGGAAATAGATAATCTGAATAAATTAACAGGAACTACAGATGCAAGCATAACCAACAGAATACAGGATATGGAAGAGAGACTGTCTGGTGTAGAAGATACAATAGAAGAAATAGATTCGTCAGTCAAAGAAAACACCAAAGTCAAAAAAGTCGTAACACAAAATGTCCAGGAAACTGCAACACCATACAAAGGCCAAACCTAAGAATAGTAGGAATAGAAGAAGGAGAAGAATACCAACTCAAAGGTACAGAAAATATATTCAACAAAATCATGGAAGAAAACTTCCCCAACTTAAAAAGGAAACACCTATGAAGATACAAGAAGCTAGACTAGACCCCCCAAAAAAGTCCTCTCACCTCATAATAATTAAACCATTAAACATACAAAATAAAGAAAGAATATTAAGAGCAGTAAAGGAAAAAGGCCAAGTGACTTATAAAGGCAGACTCATCAGAATAACACCTGACTTCTCAATGGAGACTTTGAAAGCCAGAAGGACCTAGACGCATGTAATGCAGACACTAAGAGACCATGGATGCCAGCCTACACTAAAATACACAGCAAAACTTTCAATCACTATAGACGGAGTGAACAAGACATTCCAAGAAAAAAACCAGATTTAAACAATACCTATCCACAAATCCAGGCCTACAGAAAGCACCAGAAGGAAAATTCTAACCTTAGGAAATCAGATACATCCATGAAAACACAAGCAATAGATAACCCCATAGCAGTAAATCCCAAAGAAGGGAAACATACACAAACACTACCACCAAAAGATAATGGATTAACAATCACTGGTCATTAATATCCCTTAAAATCAATGGACTCAATTCACCTATAAAAAGAAACAGGCTAATATAATGATTATGAAGTCAGGATCTATCTTTCTGCTGGTGTAGCTATTCTAATATCCAACAAAATAGATTTCAAACTAAAATCAATCAAAAGAGATCGAGAAGGACATTACATACTCATCACAAGAAAGATCCACCAAGATGAAGTTTCAATTCTGATCATTTATGCCCCAAATATAAGAGCACCCACATATGTAAAAGAAACATTACAAAAACTTAAATCATACATCAAACCCCACACATTAATAGTGGGAGACTTTAATACGCCACTCTCACCAATGGACAGATCTGTGAGACTGAAACTTAACAGAGAAATAAGTGACCTAACATATGTTATTACTCAAATGGACTTAATATATATCTACAGAACATTCCACCCTAACAAAAAAGAATATACCTTCTTCTCAGCACCCTATGGAACCTTCTCTAAAATCAACCACATGCTTCGTCACAAAGCAAATCTCAACAGATACAAAAAATTGGAAAACCTTCTGTGTTCTATTGGACCACCATGGCTTAAAGTTATATTTCAACAACAAAATTTACAGAAAGCCTATAATCTCATAGAAACTGAATAATGCCCAAGTGAATCACCAATGGGTCAAGGAAGAAATAAGAAAGAAATTAAAGACTTCCTAGAACTTAATGAAAATGAATTTACTACATACCCAAACTTATGGGACACTATGGAAGCCATGCTAAGAGAAAAATTCATAGCACTAAATGCCCACACAAAGAAGATGGAGAAATCTCACATTAGTGACTTAACAGCATACCTAAAAGCTCCAGAACAAAAAGAAGCAAACTTACCCAGGAGGAATAGATGTCAGGAAATAATCAAATTGAGAGCTGAAATCAATAAAATTGAAACAAAGGTAACAACACAAAGAATCAATAAAAAAAGAGTTGATTCTTTGAGAAAATCAACAAGATAGACAAGGCTTTATCCAAACTAACCAAAAAGCAAAGAGAGAGCATCCAAATTAACAAAATCAGAAATGAAAAGGGAGATGTAACAACAGACAATGAGGAAATCCACAGAATCATCAGGTCATACTTCTAAAATCTATGCACCACAAAATTGGAAATTCTAAAAGAAATGGAAAATTTTCTGGATAGGTACCACATACCAAAGTTAAATCAAGACCAGATAAACAATTTAAATAGACCAATATATCCTCAAGGAAATAGAAACAGTTATTAAAAGTCTCCCAACCAAAAAAAAGCCTAGGACCAGATGGTTTCACTGCACAATTCTACTGCATTTCTAAAAAAGAGGGAATACCAACACTCTTGAAATTGTTCCACACAATAGAAAAGAAGGAATGTTACCAAATTCCTTCTATGAGGCTACAGTTACTCTGATTCCCAAACCACACAAAGATGCCACAAAGAAAGAGAATTACAGTCTCCCTCATAAACACTGATGCAAAAATACTCAATAAACTATTGGCAAATTGAATCCAAGAACACATCAAAAAATTATCCACCATGACCAAGTAGGCTTCATCCCAGAGATGTAAGGATGGTTCAACATACAAAAATCTGTCAATGTAATACACCATATAAACAAACTGAAAGAAAAAAACACATGAACATTTAACTAGATGCTGAAAAGACCTTTAACAAAATCCAACACCCCTTTGTGATAAAAGTCTTGGAGAGATCAGGAATACAAGAAACATACCTAAACATAATAAAGGCAATTTACAGCAAGTCAACAGCCAACATCACATTAAAAGGAGAGAAACTCAAAGCAATTCCACTAAAACCAGGAACAAGACAAGGCTGTCCACTCTCCCCATATTTATTCAATAGATTACTCGAATGTCTAGCTAGAGCAATAAGACATCAAAAGGACATCAAGGGATACAAATTGGGAAGGAAGAAGGTAGGACTAACAGAGTGAAAATGCACAATCTGCACATTCAATGCAATCCCCGTTAAAATCCCAACACAATTCTTCACAGACCTGGAAAGAACAATACTCAACTTCATTTGGAAAACCAGAAAACCCAGGATAGCTGAAAGAATCCTGTACAATAAAGTCACCTCTACAGGCATCACAATCCCTGACCTCAAGCTCTACTATAGAGCTATAGTAATAAAAACAGCTTGTATTGGCATTAGAAACTGACATGTGGACCAACGGAATCAAACTGAAGACCCTGACATTAACCCACACACCTATGAATATATGATTTTCAACAAAGAAGCCAAGGCTATATAATGAAAAAAGAAAGTATCTTCAACAAATGGGGCTGGCATAACTGGATGTCAACATGTAGAAGTTTGCAAATAGATTCATATCTATCACCATGCACAAAGCTCAAGTCCAAGTGGATCAAAGACCTCAATATAAAACCAGTTACACTGAACATAATAGAAGAGAAAATAGGAAGTAGTCTTGAATGCATTGGCACAGGAGACTACTTTCTAAATATAAGACCAGTAGCTGAAACGCTGAGAGCAACAATTAATAAATTGGACTGCCTGAAACTGAGAAGCTTCTGTAAGGCAAAGGTCATAGTAAATAAGACAAAATGAAAGCCTACAGAATGGGAAAAGATCTTCACCAACCCCACATCTGACAGAGGGCTGATATACTAAATATGTAAAGAACTCAAGAAATGGGACATCAAAATAATGGACAACACAATTAAAAAATGGACTATAGAGCTAACCAGAGAATTCTCAAAGGTAGAACCTCAAATGGCTGAAAGGCATTTAAGGAAATGCTCAGCATCCTTAGTCATCAGGGAAATGCAAATCAAAATGACTCTGAGATACCACCTTACACCTGTCAGAATGGCTAAGATCAAAAACACTGAAGACAGCTTATGTTGGAGAGGATGTGGAACAAGGGGAAAATTTCTTCACTATTGGTAGGAGTGCAAACTTATATAGTCACTTTGGAAATCAGTATAGCGGTTTCTCAGAAAATTGGGAATCAATCTTCCTCAAGACCCAGCCATACCACTCTGGAATATACCCAAGGAATGCTCAATCATACCACAAGGACACATGCTCAACTATGTTCTTAGCAGTGTTATTTGTAAGAGCCAGAACCTGAAAACAACCTAGATGCCCTCTCAACCAACTAATAGATAAGGAAAATGTGGCATGTATACACAATGGAGTACTACTCAATAGTAAAAAACAATGATATCATGAAATTTGCAGGCAAATGGATGGAACTAGAAAGTATCATCCTGAGTGAGGTAACCCAGACTCAGAAGGACAAACATGGTATGTACTCACTCATAAGTGGATACTAGATGTAAAGCAAAGAATAAGTAGACTACAACCCCCAACTCCAGAGAAGATAGCCAACAAGGAAGACCCAAAGAGGGACACATGGATAGCCCTGGGAAGGGGAAGTAAGTGAGATCTCCATGAGTAAACTGGGGGTGTGGGGAGGGCAATGAACAGTAGGGGATAGGGGATGAGAACATAAGGGGACAGGATAGTTGAGCTGGAACAGGGATGTGTAGTTAAGAGTTTTCCTGCCTGGCCCACACTCAGGACAAATCTCTCTCACCCACCAGTCCCACAGTCACTCAGACCCAACCAAGTAAGCACACAGAGACTTATATTACTTAAACTGCTTGGCCATTAGCTCAGGCCTACCCTTGTCTAGCTCTTACTCTTATATTTAGCCCATTTCTATTAATCTATACTTTGCCACATGGCTCATGGCTTACCAATACGTTATTCTTTCTTGTCATGGTGGTGGCTGGCTGTGTCTCCTCCACCTTCCACTTCCCAGAATTCTCTTCTCTGCTTGTCCCACCTATACTTCCTGCCTGGCTACTGGCCAATCAGCATTTTATTTATACAGAGTGATATCCACAGCACTTCCCCTTTTCTTTTTTGTTAAAAAAGGAAGGTTAACTTTCACATAGTAAAATTACAGATAACAAAACAATTATCAAGCAAGAATTACAGTTACAATATTAAAGAAGATATCCTATCTATCTTATATTTGTGAGTTTAAGGTTTTATATCTAACTTATCTTTTATCATAACTGAGAAAATTATAACTATCTAGTCTTCAACCACATCAAAGACCTCAGAAAGATATAATATTACCTGAGAACCAGGAGAAGGATGCAAGCAACTTTTGGGAGTCTTGCAGGGTAGACAGAGACAGCTGGCAGCCTGGACAGTAACCTAATGTTTCTTTGTAAAGTTGGGGTATTTGTCTTCAGCCCACAGGGCAAGCTAGAGTCTCTTGGTCAATTTTCTCAGTGTCCTGTAGAATGTCTGGCAGTTTCCTCTGCGAAGCAGGAACCTGAAGGACCATTTTGTCAAGCAAAGTTCAGTGGTCACCTTTCTATGGGTCCTGCATGTCCAGGTGATCAAGCAGTCCAGGCAAGAACAGTTTCTTGCCCAAATGGCTATTTTTGCCAAGGTGAAGATAAATATGAAATGTCTTTAATGCCCATCCTCCTCTCTGAAGTAAATTGGTGTTGCTAGGAGCAGACCAGAAAGTCTAAATTTTAAAAATATTTTAAATGCCATATTCTGTAGGTCTTTGAAGTGTTTGAAGATTAACTGTCTATCTGAAATATATCTATGTATACCTAGAAAACTTAACATGACTATAAGTTTAACTATCATAGAAGACTAATTGATTTGTATTTCTTAATTATCCATTACAATCGAAATGAGTTGCATAAACATAATATCTCAAACGAGAGTAGAAATATATATATATATATATTATAACAAAATTAACTTTAAGTTTGTATCAATAGACTAAAATCTATACCAATGTAAGACATTTTAAACAAGTTGTTCTTTAAAAGTAAGTTCATTAATGTACCCTTTCATCCTATTATATCTATATCATATGCCCCTTTTTTTTCTTTAGAAAGAGATCACATTTATAATCAATCTGATTTAAATAAAAATATTGGTTTTTCTCTGTCCCACATCAGAGGGCTCTTCTGATTTGGGACACAAGAATCTCTTAACCTTTTCTTTTAGCAATATGTCTGGGTTTAGAGAAGGAGTGAGCCAATTCCAACTCCAAAGCCAGCTTGATAATTTTGGGAATGTGGGCGTAGTTTCTCTTACTACTTCCTGCTGGAATGGGGGCTGTATCTTATGGGGACACAAAGAAAATTTTAGGATTATGTAGTAGTCCAAGAGGGTGAACCTCTGAGCCAGTTGTCTTGAAACCATTCTGGATGTTGGATTATCTGGGCCATGGTGTCATCGGAGACCTTTCAGGTGGTCTTGGCTGATCAAACCTGATATATCTTAATCTGGAACAAATCCACAGCCTCTGGCTTTCTGTGGAAACAAAAGCAGAGACTCTTTTCCAAAGCAACACAAATTTTCAAGTCAAGGTACCTTTAAAATTTACATATTTGTTTAACTCAACAGCTTTTACAATCAAATATTTTTCTGCAGTTAAAAATCCCAAAGACAAGACAAACCAGATTCTCTGTGTAATATCCATCTTTGTAAGACTGAAACGCCACTGTGGCTGCTGGCTCTACCCACCTCAGCTTCCCAACATGGTGGTGGTACAGTTTACCGCCAGCTCTGGGTCTGGAGCCATGTGTACCATCAACTATAAGAAGCAGTTCTATCAAAGCAGCCCATAGCCCAGAAACTTTTTTTTTAAACTACCAAGGCTAAATCTACCACACAGCAGAGTAAAGTGCTGCTCATAGACTCCTCATTCTGCCGCACTGCAGGTCAGACACACACGCCAGGAACCCACCAGGAACCCGCCATAGTAGCTCAAACCGGTAGGCTGCCACTAACTTGAGAGAGACAACTAGGAAGCTGTTTTAAGCTCTATTTTAGAATCTTTTTTCTCAGGTTTTAGGTGGAAACTCTTGCCAACACGTTGGGTGCCATTTGTAGTTAGAGTTTTTTTTTGCCTGGCCCACAGTCAGGACAAATCTCTCTCACCCACCAGTCCCACAGTCACTCAGACCCAACCAAGTAAGCACACAGAGACTTATATTACTTAAACTGCTTGGCCATTAGCTCAGACCTACCCTTGTCTAGCTCTTACTCTTATATTTAGCTCATTTCTATTAATCTATACTTTGCCATGTGGCTCATAGCTTACCAATACATTATTTCTTTCTTGTCATGGTGGTGGCTGGCTGTGTCTCCTCCACCTTCCACTTCCCAGAATTCACTTCTCTGCTTGTCCCACCTATACTTCCTGCCTGGCTACTGGCCAATCAGTATTTTATTTATACAGAGTGATATCCACAGCAGGGATGGGGTGGGAAAGCAATGGAAGAGATACCATTACGCCTGTAATCCCAGCACTCTGGAGGCAGAGCCAGGTGGATCTCTGTGAGTTCGAGGCCAGCCTGGGCTACCAAGTGAGTTCCAGGAAAGGTGCAAAGCTACACAGGGAAACCCTGTCTGGAAAAACCGAAAAAACAAACAAACAAACAAACAAACAACAACAACAAAAAAACCCAAAAAATACTGTAACTTTAGTTAAAGTGATACTTTAATAACAGTGAAGTTTTAATTAAAATGGGTTGTTTTGGAGAATAATAAATATCTTCAAAGAATGTTGATTAATGTTGTTCTGTAAGATACAAGAACATATGTAAGATTCATTCTAGAAACTTTCCTAAAGAATAATAACATCTAGCCATAATATAAAAAGTATTAAAAATTTGAAATATATTTTAATGTTTTATACTTTATGTAATTTTATACTTTTGCAACATCTCCAGATGCTATTATAAAAACAAATATTTCTATAAATTTTTTGTACTTATAAAAGTGACCTGGAGAGATGGTTCAACATTAAAGAGCACTTATGGCTCTTTCAGAGGATTGAAGTTTGGTTCCCCTCACTCCTGATGGGCCTCTCACAGATGCCTATAATTCCAGGTCCAGGTAGTCAAATACCTTCTTCTGACCTCTTCAGGTACCTGCATTCCTGTGCATATACTCACTGACAGACACCATCCATACACATAATTTGATATAAGATAAATCTTTGCTGGGGATGTTGTAAAAATATTGCTCTGATTGATTGATAAATAAAACGCTGATTGGCCAGTAGCCAGGCAGAAAGTATAGTGTAGGTGGGATAAGGAGAGAGGAGAATTCTGGGAGGTAGAAGGCTGAGTCAGGAGATGCTGCCAGCTGCTGTTGCCATGAGAAGCAAGTTGTAAGGTACTAGTAAGCCACAAGCTATGTGTCAACTTATAGATGAATAGAAATGGGTTAATTTAAGATATAAGAACTAGATAGCAAGAAGCCTGCCATGACCATACAGTTTATAAGTAATATAAGTTTCTATGTGTTTACTTAGGTCTGAGCAGCTTTGGGCCGGGAGGGACTGGAGAAAACTCCAGCTACAAATCTTTAAAAATAATATCTTCAAAAACTGGGCAAAGATTGACTTAGTTTTGGAAGAAGACTGCATTCATTTAGATGAGAATATACATTAGCAAGTTCTTTGGGTGCCCTGCTCCATCATGGCTGAAGTCTGTCCACCACACAATGCCTCTGCAACAATGATCATTATCATTTTCTTATCTAACACTAAACCAAAGAAGACTTAGAAGATAAAGATGCTGCTGCCCAGGTTTAGCAGAATGGTCAGCAGCAACTGTTTTTAGTTGGAAGATTAGCAGATTTTTTTTTTTTATTTGTGAAATAGAGGCTAGATTATCCTGTTGTTACATGAAAATGGAACCATGCATTTAAACAGTGATACTACACAGAATGTTCTTCATGGCTCAGTGGTATCTACATAAGGCACCATCCAGGACAATGGAACCATTCTTGAGGCACCAGAATCAACCAGACTTGCCCAGAGAGGGTTGTGGTTTGTACCTGGTGTTACTCAATTCAGGATTCAATCCAGTACAGAATGCTGGCTTCCTTTGTGAGTTTATGTTGGAGAAATGGACCCAGAATATTGCTGTGATAACAGTTTTGCAAGTAAAAATGACCACTTAGGAAATGCATATTTGTGGTCCATCTGCTTTCATTGAGGGAGCTGTAAATGTAGAAGGAAATAAATTACTTCCCATTAATCTGTTCCTAAGAGTGCATTTCTTTTAAAATTCTTGGAAGAATTTGTCATTTCATACTTAATACTGTACTAATTCACACTAATGACTTGAGAATCTCTGGGTAATAACTTAATTGTGTAATGAGTACTGATGAACATTAAAAAGCAGCGTTATAAAATCAGGAATATGAATGCTAAGATGTACTTGCTTTATTTATTTTGACAAGGGCAGTTTACTTTCTGTAACTCATAATAAAGTACTACTGTAAATGTACTAAAGTTGTTTTATTAAAGTAATAAAATCTGAATGGAAGGCTTCACTAAGGCCCACTACCATTATATCATTACCAAACGAGTTAAAGATGCCAAGTTACTGTGTTTTTTGTTTTCTTTATAAAATTCTGTTTAGAATTTTGCAACATTCATGGAACATAAGGAAAGTGATGTCCTACTCTTCTGCTTGTGTTTAGAATGAAAACGTTCCTGACTTCCACACAATTCCAAGCAGATTCTCTGCACAGTTGGCCAGAACATTTGACTCATAAAACTAATATCATATACAGATCACAGCTAAACCCTGTGCTGTGAATACTCACTCAAACTTCACTAGCAACTGTTTTGGAAGTTCAAAACTGAAGCAGAAGAAACATCAGAGCCCATGGACAGACTCAAGGAGACACAGCTCTGTATACACACATTTTCATGACTGAGTTCATTCTGGGGATTTGGCTTACCCTTGTCATTTTAGTTCTAATGTGATCATGAGCTTCTCAAAGTAAAGACACTAGTTGGGCATGGTGACACATGTCTTTAATATCAGCACTGGAAAGGCAGAAGCAGAGTGATCTCTTTGAGCTAAATGCCAGCTGGGTCAACATAGCAACTTTGAGGCCAGCAAAGGCTATGTAGTGAGATCTTATCCTCAAACAAAATAAAACAACAAAACAAAACAAACAATACAAGTCAGTCAGGACACATACCACTTAAATTCTCTGAGTTGTTATGTAGCACAAAAGCTTAATCCTTACTGTTGACTATAAGAAATGACATTATTCAAAGATAATGCCAGCAAAACTATCATAAACTATAAGGTGACTCACATTTTTCTATTATAAATTTTCCTACTTCTGTAAGTTTGGATATATGATTTAGCTAGTGGGTCCAATGAGGAAGAAAGCATAAATATTGGTAGCATTTGGGAAGAAAATACATTTAAGCCTACACTTACATTTTTAGTAAGGTCATACACATATGAAAATTTACTAAAGCCTGTGACAATTTTTTTAACTCAGTGTCACACACCTTGGCATGTGTCCTTTATTCTGGATGATTTTCACCTCTTTTCATCAAGAGCTTGGTACTTGGAGCTATATATAGAAGGGGCTTGGGGTCTCTTTTTATATAATTCTGCCTTAATTAAAGTTCCAAATTCTTTCCTTACATTTCCCATTGAATAGAAGCAAAGTGTACCCAGATAGGCCTACTGTCCATTATTCAGAACTTTCAATAAGTCTGCAGCCATAAAAATAAAGATAGCAAGACTTTAATATATTTTAAGGGCAGATAGTCTCTTTATTGCTCTTTAATGTCATGATATTTAATAAAATTATTGGAATAGATTAACATATGTTTATATGTATATAATTTGCTCTAATACCAATTTTTATTTAAGCTCTTTTACTAAATGTAATGTGTAATGAAGAGCTAGAGAAATATATAATATAAAATTATAGCACAAAAGCATGAAGTCAAGTGATCTGATGTATTCTTCTTCCAGGAGCCTTCTCTTTGTCCCTCTGTGATCTTATCTGGGCTGCTATGGTTCACTGTGTATTATACATTTGAAAGTGGAATTATATTGTCAATTTGTAAACTTTTGTGAACTTTTCATTTATTTGTAAACTTTTAGAAAAGGCAACTTGAGAATAGAATGGCAAATCTCTATGAGAACAGACTCAGCCCAGGGTTAACTCCAGGATATGAGTGATGTGGCCTGAAATCTTCCACTGGATAATTAGAGTTTCATAGTTCACAAGCTCAGACTTTTCTGAAAATGTCCTCCTTCAGATTCTGACTTCCCTTGTGCTTAGTTTCCATCACCCTCTAACACAAGGTTGTACAATTTGATGTTTGAACTCATCTGTGATTCATCATTTACTGGCTATATAATGTTGATGTCTTAACCATTTCAGGCCTGAGTTTCCAGCTTAGTTGGTTTAAATTAGCAGTCATATTTTATTTGGGAAACATGGTAAGTTTATATATAAGATAATTAAAGTTTTATTTCAGATGCTGCATATGTTAAACATTCAAAAGTGTCAATAATTCTATAAATTTTATGTATTGAGAAAGAAAAATACTGTGTATTCAATCATCAAGGTAGAGTTTCTATTAAAGTCAAATAATGCTCCACATACAAGGTGTAGAAGTTTGGACTGGCTTCAGTGGCTTCCTTTGTAAATCTTGTTGATTAATGTAGAAAAGAACAGGATGGAGGAGAGAATATAGAGAGGAATAACTACTATTGAATACATTTGAAAAAGCTGCATGGAGAGACACTACAGTAGAATCACCCAATTGTACATACATATTTATCTAAAAGTAGGTGGAGTGGAGTTGCCCTAAGATGGAGAGTGGGGAGGTCTTTCCTAAATGCCATAGGCTATATGTACAAAGCCCAGTGCCAGACTGGATTACCTTTTTTGAGTTGTTGGTTGATGGGTTTTATGGACATTCCCATTCCCAAACATTACAAGCTATTGCTGTTGTACTTGTCTCTCCTCCAGAACTTGATTTTAACACCCTATTACCAAAGAGAACACATACTTGAGTCATAGGACATGAAGACAGACTTGTAGACAAATTTTTAAATGGTCTTATTAAATAAAAACCATGGAGCCAGATATAGGGGTTAAAGCCTGAGAGAGATCAGAGGAATAGGTTCAGCTACAAACTAACTTCAGCTTCCACATGAGATCTACTTCCTGTCTACCAATGCCTATATGCCTTGCTGTTCTGCTATCTGATTTGTTCATTCCCTCCAGCTACATCACTTCCTCTTCCTGCCCAGCTCTGTCACTTCCTGTCTGTCTGTACAGACCCCTAGACCTCCATGGTTAACTAGTGTTGGAATTTAAGGTGTGTGCCACCACACCTGGTTCTGTTTCCAGTGTGGCCTTGAACTCACAGAGATCCAGACAGATTCCTATCTGCTGAATGATAGGACTAAAGGCATGCGCTAACATTGCATGACTTTTGTGTTTACTTATAATGGCTTGATTTTTCATCTGATGGTCCAGGCAAAGCTTTATTTATTAGAGCAAAAATAAAATAGCACCACACAGACAGTCAGGAATGTGATCACAGGTTGCAATAAAAGTAACTAACATAGGAAACTGGTTTTGAGGAATAAATGATCTTGTTGCCAAGATGAACCTGACCGTGTGGCTGCTGGATCTGGTTTGAGAGATGAATATTTTGGAGTTTGAAGAATGGATATCTGAATGAGAATAAAGTGCTGGAAACTGACCTGATAGTAATCAACACAAGTAGACTCTTGGATGGAGAATTTCAAACAGCTTTTCTAAGAAAACTTGATGAGCACTGATGAAGTACAAGAGGAATTTTAACACTCTAATAGAAAAAAATGTAACATAGCTTGCAGCAGTATAAAAGTTTTGTAGCTGAAAAAACATACTAATTAACATGAAAACTCTCTCTACTCATACACTTTACTACCATCATAGGGTTTTTATTGTTGTGAAGAGACACCATGACCATGACAACTCTGTCTTTTTTTGTTATTTATTATATTTGTGTTTTAATTTTACACATCAGCCATGGGTTCCCCTGTCCTCCCCGCTCCTGCCCCTGCCCCCACCTTTCCCCCAGCCCCTCCCCTCCATTCCCATCTCCTCCAGGGCCAAGACTCTCCTGGGGATTCATTTAAACCTGGTGGATTCAGTACAGGCAGGTCCAGTCCCCTCCTTCCAGGCTGAGCAAAGTGTCCCTCTGTAAGCACAAGGTTCCAAACAGCCAGCTCATGCACTAAGGACAGGTCCTGGTCCCACAGCCTGGATGCCTCCCAAGCAGTTCAAGCTATTCAATCATGACAACTCTTATAAAGAAAAATATTTAATTGGTGTGGCTTGCTTACAGTTTCAGAGGTTCAGTCCGTTATCATCATGGCAGCATGGAGGCAGATGTGGTGCTGGAGCTGAGAGTTCTACATCTTGCAGGCAACAGGAAGTCAACTGACTGTCACACTGAGGGAAACTTGGGTAAAAGAGACCTCAAAGCCTGTCCCCATAGTGACACACTTCCTTTAACAAGCCCACAGCTCTTAATAGTGTCACTCCCTTTGGGGGCCATTTTCTTTCAAACCACCATATTAGGTCATATTTATGAAGAGATTTATCCATTTATTTTATGTTTTCCAGTTTGGTGGAGTACAGATTTTTAAAGTATGTTCTTTGGATTCTTTGAATTTCTTTGGTATCTGCTATAATATCTACTTTCACCTCTGATTTTATTCATTTGGATCTATCCCTCTCCATCTCTTAGTATTTTGCTAACGGTTTATCAACCTTAATGATTTTCACAAAGAATCAGCTCTTTGTTTCTTTCATTCTTTGCAATGTTTTTGTTTGGTTGTTTTATTTTTCAGATTTCAGCCCTGAGTTTGAATATTTTTGCCATCTTCTCCTTTTTTTGTATTCTTTCTTTTCTTTTCTTTCTTTTTTTGTTCCATAGCTTTCAAGAGTCATTAGCTTCCTAATAAGAGATCTCTCAGATTTTTTATGTACACACTTAGTGCATGAACTTGCCTCTTAACACTGCCTTTATTGTATCCCTCAGGTTTGGTATGTTGTGGTTCCATTTTCACTCGATTCCATAAAGTTTATACTTTACTTCTTAATTTCTGCCTTGACACATTTTTAATTCAGTAGTGAGTTGTTCAGTTTCCATGAGTTTAAACACTTACTGTTGTTGATATCCATCTTTAATCTGCAGGGGAAAGATTATTTTAATTTTTTGAATCTATACAGATTTACTATGTATCTGAGTATATGTTCAATTTTGTAGAAAGTTTCAAGGGCTGCTGAGATAAAGTATAGTCTTTTATGTTTTGTTGGAATAGTCCCTAAATACCCATAGGTCCCTTTGATTTAACTTCAGCATTTCTCTGTTTAATTTTTGTTTGGATGAATTGTCTTTTGGTTAGAGTATAGTATTGAAGTTGGTCCATAAATGTGTGAGGGTCAACAAATGATTTAAGCTGTAGTAGTGTTTCTTTAAAGAATTTGGGTGCACTTTTGTTTGGTGCATAAATGTTTAGATTTCAATATCCTTTTGGTGGATTTTCCTTTGATGAGTATGAAGTGTTTCCCTACCTCTTTTGATTGGTTTTGGTTTGAAGTCTGTGTTGTCTGATATTAAAATGTCTGTAAAAACTTGCTTTTAAGTCCGTTTACTCAGAATATCTTTCCCATAATTATGTTTCTTAGATGCATTAGAAAGATGGACCTTTTTTCTAATTCAGTTAGTTTGAATCTTCTAATTAAGAAATTTAGACCATTAATGTTGAGTGTCATCAATGAGCCGCATTTATTGATTCTTGTTATTTTGTTGTTTTAGAGTTTTTCCTCATCTTTTGATTTACTGGTCTTGAATTTTTTTCATTGCTTTTGTTTTCTTGGGATTCTTAAGCTAGGAGTACAAACATGCCTTTCCTTTTTCCCTTGAATTGCTTTTGTTAGGTATTTTGTGATACTAGCATGATAAGCAAGTCATTCATTGTCAAACACTGAATTATAAGTATCATTGTTCTGATGTTGAGGTCACTAAGGACTAGAGATAGAGAGAAGAGAATGATTGTATCTGGCACCATATTTTTGGTACTTTAATTATTTTAATTTAATATATTATTTTTTTTCTCATCTGTAACTTTATTCTAAACTACCTCTCTTCTTTTAGTGTTTTTGCCTTCAAACTCACCCTTCGTTTGGTATGTTACTATGTTTACTTTTCCAAAGATAACTCTGATATGCTAACATCTCTCTTTTCAATTTCCTTTGTTATGTTCTCTCATTTCTGGAACTGTTCTGATTCTTTCATCTTGCAAGTAGCTACATTTTTTTCTACTTCCTTACCATATCTTGTTCAATTTTACCCAGCTCATCTCAGGGCTGGAGGATTATCTAATGCTACATGTTACATAATGTGACTT
Source organism: Onychomys torridus (assembly GCF_903995425.1). NCBI lineage: Eukaryota > Metazoa > Chordata > Mammalia > Rodentia > Cricetidae > Onychomys > Onychomys torridus. The sequence continues at coordinate 10,140,290 of NC_050465.1, forward strand.
TAGATTTATATACATCCTTTCCTACTTTTTATGCTGTCTTATAAACTCTTAAGAAATCAGTATCTTACTGTCTCTTGAAGCTTCTTTGGTGTCTACAGAGTTAATGTTTATACTCATTCATTTTTCCTTATGTATTGTGCACATTATTACAATTGAATTCCTATTTTATACTATTGTAATCCATTCTTTAAAAATTAAAATAATGAATTCTTTTCAAAACTGACACATTAATAAAGTCCAAAATATACCCAGCTACTCAATGAATTGTTTTCTATTTTGCTGTTCTAGAGTAATAAAATATTAACCTCCTTGGAAAATACTGTAATGATATGCAAATTCAGGCCACAGCCTCAAAATCTTTGTGCTTACCTTTTTACTTGATTCTTGCAAATACAATTATTAGAACAATTTTGTTTTTAAAATAATTTGTTCCAATTTCACATAAAGGATATAATTCAATTGAAGAACAAAGCATGATTTAACAACAAACTGTGTGAAGCTATTTATTAGGGAGAAGTTGCTTAAAAAGCCCCAGATATGCTAGAAAAAGAAAATGTCATAAAAACAGACATTTTAAAATATTTTGAAATAATTAAGATATTCAAATTATAAAATGGAAATTTGCTATCATAATTGAGATAGAATTTTTTTTTGTGGATAAGCAAATTAAAAATGATCAGGTTTCTTTTGTTATTGATAAAATTAACAGCTAGAAGTAATTTCATCAGCCTGTACTCTATTATTAACCATCTGTCTATCTCTGTCTCCCTTGTTCCATGTCTATCATCTATCTATCTATCTATCTATCTATCTATCTATCTATCTATCTATCATCTACTATCTATCTATGCCCATGCTCTCTCTCTCTCTCTCTCTCTCTCTCTCTCTCTTTCTCTTTCTCAATTTCTGAAAAATATTTGGAAAGGACTGGCTACTGGCAGAAATGCATAAATGTAGAGAAAAATATTGACTATGAAGATGGCTTAGTGGGAAATTGCTTGATTCACAAGCATGAATAATGGTGTCTGCATCCCTAATCCTTACATAAAAAGTAGGGAGTGGTGGCATGTATCTATGATGCTAGTGCTGTGGAGATAGAGATAGAAGGATCCTAGTCTATCTAATCGGTGAGTGTCAAGTTCAGTGGAAGACCCTGCCACAAGAAATAGAATAGAGGAAGAACTGAATATCAACCTCTGGCTTTTAACTGTATGTAGAAGTGAATCACTCCCACAAACACATGTGCTGACAAATAACCCCTTCATTCTTACACCCACTAAAACCATTTAAGATGAGAAAAAACCTTTAAATAATAAGAAAATTTCACATTTTTATGCTTCATAGAACTCAGGCAAATACTATATGTTGTGGAATATTATTTTAACTAGGCAAACATGTATTACATTTGTTTATGCTGCAAAATATTACCTGAACTATATGAAGATTTGTTACATTTGTTTCTGCTGTCTTTGTTAATAATGTAAAGATGTATTATGTTTGTTTCACCTTGCCTGCCTGAGGCACCTGATTGGTCTAATAAAAGGCTGAATGGCCATTAAGCTAGGCAGAAGAGGAAAAGGTAAGGCTGGTGGGCAGAGATAATAATTAGTAGAAGAAATCAAGGCTCAAGAGAAGAAGGAGAAGAGAATGAGAGAGAAAGAGAGAGAGACACCAGGGCCAGAAGTCAAGCAGCCATCAGCCAGACATGGAGGCAGTAGGAAAGTAAGATATACAGAAAGAAAGAAAGATTAAAAAGCCCCAAGGCAAAATGATGTGGGATAATGCTTTTATACACTGGTTTAATAAAACACTGATTGTCAGTTGGCCAGACAGGAAGAATAGGTAGGGCAATCAGATGAGAATTCTGGGAAGAGAAAGGGCCAGCCAGACACAGAGGAAACAAGGTGACAAGGTAGAACTGAGAGAAAGTACCAAGCCATATGGCTAAGCATAAATAAGAATTATGGGTTAATTTAAGTGTATGAGCTAGTCAGTAATAAGCCTGAGCTAATGGGTGAGCAGTTATAATTAATACAAACTTCTGAGTGATTATTTTATAAGTTGGCCATGGGACTGTGGGGGCCTGGTGTGACCAGAGAAACTTCTAGCTACAATTGGTGCACAATGTGGGGTGAGAGTTTCCACCTAAAACCTGAGAAATCTTTTAAAAAAGAGATTCTAAAACAGAGCTAAAAACAGCTTCCTAGTTGTGTTTCTCAGGCAAGCCATGAGCTACACTATGACAGGTTTGCAGCAGTGTGTGTGTTTGACCTTCAGCAATTCCTGCCACAGTACACAGTAGTGTCTCCAAGCTTCACAGCATGGTGGATGTAGCTTTTGCTAGTATGAAGAAGAAGAAGGAGGAGGAGGAGGAGGAGGAGGAGGAGGAGGAGGAGGAGGAGAAGGAGAAGGAGAAGAAGAAGGGAAGAAGAAAGAGAAGAAGAAGAAGAGGAGGAGGATGATGATGATGATGATGAGGAGGAGGAGGAGGAGGAGGAGGAGGAGGAGGAGGTTGTTTCTGGGCTACATGCTGCTGGATGGAGGCATGGATCCACTGCCTCACAGAGTCAGTGGAGAGAATGGGTCCTCTGCCATGTTTGAAAGTGAAAGTGGGCAGATTCAGCAGCCAAGGCTGCCATTTCAGTCCTAGCCATGCTGAAGTTTAAAGCAATAGATTCAGAATAAGTCAGATTCAGATGAAATAAAACGCTAAATGGTTTACAGTGTGTGTAAAAATGTACATAGGCTTGAAAGAAAGAGGAAAAGGAGGATAGACAGTTATATAAAGAAATAGTTTTAAAAAATAAAGTCTTTAAAGAGACAGTAAAAGTGATATAAAATAGGCCACATAAAGATGGAAATCACACAGAGAATCTAGATTATATTGTCTTTGGGATTTTTAACTGCAGAAAGACTTTGATAGTAAAAGCTGCTCAGTTAAACAAATATGTATATTTTAAAGGTATCTTGGCTTCAAAATTTGTGTTTAAGGATATGTTGGTTTGGAAAAGAGGTTCTGCTTTTGTTTTCACAGAAGATGAAAACCTATTGATTGCTTCCAAGCTAATAAGGTTTGGTCAAGGAAGACCTCTTGAGAGGTCTCCAGATGTTCCAACATCCAAAACAGCTTCAAGGCAACTGGCTCAGACCAAGAAGCCTCACAGACTATTCCAGTCATGATTTGACCATAATTCTTAATTTCCTCAGGATCTCCATAAGATTGCCAGCACGCTTAACCATCAGGAAGTAGTATGAGAAGCTATGCTCAAATTCCCAAAATATTGTTTATAAATGTTTATTATTATTTAAAGGTGGTTGATTATAAATGTAATCTCTTTCTAAAGATGAAAAGGGGATATTATAGATATGATAGGATGAAAGGGTAGATTATTGAGCCTGCTTTTAAAGAGCAACAAACTTATTTAAAAATGTTTTATATTGCTATGGATTTTAGCTTATTGATACAAATTTAAAGATAATTTTGTTATACTATATGTATATTTCTACTCTTGTTTAAGGTATTTTGTTTGTGAATTCATTTGAAATTATAGTGTATAATTAAGAAATACATATTAATAATTAGTTATCTATGATAATCACACTTATAGTCATGTTAGTTAAGTTTTCTAGGTATACATAGATATTTTAATTAGGTAGGTAATCTTCAAACACTTCAAAGGCCTACAGAATATGGCATTTAAAATATTTAAAAAACTTAGACTTTCTGGACAGTGAGACACATCTGCTCCTAGCAGCACTGATTTACTTCAAAGAGAAAGATGAGCATCGAAGACACTCCATATAGAATTATCTTCTTCTTGTCAAAAATAGTCATTTGGGCAAGAAACTATTCTTGCATGGACTGCTTGACAAAATATTGTATCGACCAGATATGCAAGACCCATAGGAAGGTGACCACTAAACTTTGCAACGTAAGATGGTCCCTCAGGTTACTGCTTCACAGAAGAAACTACAGGACACAGAGAAAAGTGATTGAGAGACTCTAGACCTAAAGGCTGAGGATGGATGCCCCAAAGTTGCTGAGGAACTTTGGATGACTGTCCAGGAAGTCAGCTGTCTCTGTCATTTCCAGAACTTTGGAAGTTGCTTTCAATGAATTCTTGTTTCCTTGGGTAATATTATATCCTTCTGGAGTCTTTGATGTAGTTGAAGACTAGATAGTTATAATTATAATTTTCTTTGGTTATGATAAAAGATAAATTAGATATGAAAATTTAGACTCATAAAAATAAGAGAGTATTTTCTTTAATTTTGCCAAATACAAATGGATTAGATATTGTAATTATAATTCCTGCTTGGTAATCTTTCTATTATATGTAATTTTACTATGTTAAAGTTAAAATCTTCCTTTTTGATTAGACAGAAAAGGGGAAATGCTGTGAGATAATGCTTTTATACACTTGTTTAATAAAATGCTGATTGGCCAATAGCCAGGCAGGAATTATAGGCAGGGTGAGCAGACAAGGAGAATTCTGGGAAGAGAAAGAGCTGAGTCAGAAGTCACCAGCCAGATACTAGCCAGACACAGAGGAAACAAGATGACAAGTAGAACTGAGAAAGGGTACCAAATCACATGGCTAAACATAAATAAGAATTGTGGGTTAATTTAAGTGTAAGAGCTAGTCAGTAATAAGCCTGAGCTAATGGCTGAGCAGTTATAATTAATACAAGCTTCTGAGTGATTTTTTTATAAGTTGGCCATGGGACTGTGGGGGCCTGGCAGCACCAGAGAAATTTCTGGCTACAACAAAAGGTAGATAAAAAGAAACAGATTAAAATAAGAGCTATGATAAGCTCAAGCATTCATAACTTGCAAGAAGTCTCTATGTCATGATTTGAGATGTCGTTGGTGGCCCAATAGAGAAAGCCTGTTACAAGTATATGTTTTCAAAAGTAGCTCCTGGTAAGAGAATAATGAATTCATATTTTTGAAGATCCAAATTTATGAATTTATACAAAAGAATGATTAAAGTAGACTTGATCTGGAAACCTGAGTGTGTTCAGCCATGCAAAAGACATTTTCTCTTTCTAAGATGTGTGCTGCTTCTCTCCGCAGGGCTTTTGCTTTCTGATGGGCACCATGGCATGAGCCAGCAAAAAAAGAAACACTAAGGGTATTTTTTATGGGTTTCAGACTGAAAATAAAACTGGTTCACTCTTTTTCTATCTACAGCTATCATATTTTACTTTTCTTTTTAAGAGAAAAAGATTGCTCAGCTTTCCTGGGAAAATTGCTTCAGGCCTGGATCTTGAAAGCCAAGACATGGTAGTAAAGGCAATACAACACTTCTTTAAGTTTCCGTGTTTGCAGTGAAAAAGCCAGAGATGTGTAGACAGTTACAGTTGGCAAAAATTAATTTTAATATGTCATTTTAAAAATTAAGGATTATAAAAATCAATGAAAAAATTCATTCATGTGTAGTTAATTTCTTACTCACTAAGGCTGATCTATTGAATGCTCAGTTTACTTTGTAATAGCAGCAAAATTTGGTAGATAACTAGGAGATTAAATAAAGTGTACTGCAAAGAAAAATAGGAGAATTAGATCATCAAGACACAGGTAAATACTGCTTTCCCCCTGATTGAGATTCCCAGATAGAAATTGTTAATTTTTTTCTTTTTTTTATAGTTCAAGTATACAGTAAATGTAAGCTTTTTACACAGTGATTCATTTTACCTTCTAATAAAGTGATTCATTAACAACAAATAAAAATAATTAAAGTTATATGATATGGATGAAATAAGATGACCAATGAAATCCCTTCAGAGGTTTGAGAGTCTGTTCTGTAAGAATTCTGGGCCCGCTGTGCTGAATTCTAATATATATATATATATTTTACTGATGGATGTGAAGAGTTTGTTTCATATGGCCAAAACTTTAAAGAGGCTCAGGAGGGGCTTTTTACATACATACCCCCTCCACACACTTCCAACAGAAAAATGAGATAGATATATTTTCTTTTGTGAAATGTCATGTAATTTGCATGTTTGTTGGTGGATTTTTATGATCGTTCACAAGTGATGCTTATGGTGTCATTAAAAAACTAAAAGTGATATTTTGAATGACAGAACACTGTAGATGGTAATAGAATGCTCAGATTAATTTTCGAGCTATTGGAAACCTACGTTTGGGGAGAATGGAGTTAGCGGTATTGAACTGAGCAACCATTAACGCTATGTGGGGGTACACCTTCCATACTCTCATACTACTTTCACCGCAGGACAGTGTAGCAGACACTGTTTGCCACACTAGCACCTTTTCCACGGGGATGCTATTTTTCATACTCTAGTGTCACTTCTCCGTCCACTAGTCACAATGCTTCCATCCTCTGAGGATGAGAGGATTGCTAATAGCCAGCTAAGCCAAGCAGAGATAGTGCTCCAAAGGGGGCCAAGATTAAGGAAAGGCCTATGGCACAGATTGTGATATACAGTTTGCTGAAGGCCTTTCCAAGTTGTTTTGAGACATGTGTGAGCAGTTTGTAAAGTCCTTATGACATTTTGGTTCACATGCTCCTGAGAAGAATACTTAGAAATATATTCATTAACAAAGATTAGACTGTCTATATTAAAACTGGTAGCTTGTCATTCTAAGGTCACTTTTTTTTTTTGGTAAAATACATACAACTATCTATCATGGGATTTGTATAAATATTGAATAAGAAAACCCACTGTAAGATATAAACTTAGTTTTTCAGATACCATTAAAATTCTTACTGTTCTCTCTTTGTGTATATATATGTATAATAAATGAAATTTTAAAATGAAATCTTTGTGTGGCTAATGTCTCAGAACTCTGTTATGGATACAGTTTCTTTTTTATTTTATTTATTTATCTTTATCTTTATTTTATTTATTTGTGTATGGATATATTGTTTGCATGTATATCTGTGTATCATGTATGTGTCTGGTGCCCACTGAGACCAGAAGAAGGCATCAGATCCTTTGAGAGTGGAATTACACAGATGGTTGTGAGCTGCCATGGGGTACAGGGACTCTATCTGGGCCTTCTGGAAGAGTATATGGTGTTCTTAGCCATGAAGCCATGGCTCCAGCCCTGAAGCTGCTTTTTAAATTTGAAAAAATCAGTGAAGAATAAATTTTCTGTGGCTTTTATCACCAGCTTTTTATCACAAAGCCAGGAATTATTTATGGGCTTAGCTCTATAATCTCAATATTGATCTTTGCTTTTTAGTGTTTCTTCAGAGGTTATATGAAAACATTCCCATAAAGCTCAGGGTAATCAAAACTTATTGCCTGAGAGCAGATTCTTGTTTTGAAGAATTAAATAAAAATAATAAGGTTTGAGAAGGAAGTAGATTATGGTCTTTAACTAGTATAATTTATTATAAAGTCCTTATATTTCTTAATCTTAATAAATGATAAAGTAAGCATATTTCTAATATATTGTTCTTGTGAGTGCTGAGAATATGTTGGAGGAGTAGAGAAGCTATGTCAACATAACTTCCTAGTGAAGGACACAATCTCAGGCTTGAGTCCTGTCTGTCTCACCCTGAGAACCAGGTTGGCTTGAAACTCACTCTCTAACCCAGGCTACCTTGAACTCATGAAGAGTCTCCTGCCTCAGCCTCCCGAGTCCTGTGATGGCAGGTGTGGACCACCACTTGTGTTTTCTTTAAAAGTGTATTCTTAGTGTAGAGATTCCTCTCTCCTCACATGATAGAACACACTAAGAGTGAGATGTAGACTGACCATAAGAAGTCTTCACCAGCTCTGGTTATGTGTGAAGATGCTCCAGAAACACAGGAAGAAAGCAGGGATGCTGCCAACAGCTTCAGATGGCACAGGTCCTGATGCTGTCGCCTGGCACTGCATACCTCCTGCTCACAAGCCCAGGTTGTCATAGATATGGGGCTTTATTTACTGTGCCACTTTGGGGGATTCTTTGTCCTTATCCCTTTAAGGATTGCATTGCCCATTTTCCTCCCCCCCTAGGGGGGCATTTACTCCATGCTGAGTCACTTTGTCACATGTCCCATCTCTTCACAGTCTTTTGTATATTTCCCATCCCTGTCTTGTCTACCTCAGTTCTTCAGTCTGGTGTTTAGAACTATTTTAAGATCAGTAATTTATAGTCTCTTATTTTTTCTTAAAGGTGTCTGTGAAATTCTTAATTTTACCTCTCTTTCCATCGGCCTATTTTTTTTTTTTTTTTTTACAAATTGCAACCTCAGCCTAAATGTTATGGCATATTTATTTTCTTGAATATATTAATTATAGTTACTTTGAGGCTATATCTAATACTTCTCATGCATAGCTGTCTTGTCTATTTTACCATATGCATTGTGTGTGTGTGTGTGTGTGTGTGTGTGTGTGTGTGTGTGTGTGTGCAAGCTCTGGTGCCTGTGTATGTGGGTTAGTGTGCATGCAAGCCCTGGTGCCTGTGCATGTGGGTAAGTGTGCATGCAAGCCCTGGTGCCTGTGCATGTGGATAAGTGTGCAGGTGGAGGCTAAAGTTCAACCCTGAGTGTATTCCTTAATCACTCTTGTATCTTAGTTTTTGAGACAAGGTCTCTCCCTGAACCTAGAGGTTCCCAATTTGGCTATCAGCCTGGTGTGTTCAATGATTCTCCTTTCAAAATTTCTCCAGTGCTGTGGTTACAAGTATGTACAAGAGAATCTCTTTTAATTTTTTTAAAATTTGTTTTGCTTTGTTTTGTTTTTGTAACATGGGTTGTGGAGTATCACACTCATGTCTTCATGCTTGGACATTAGGCCTCCTACCAAGTGAGCTTTCTCCAAGCCTCTGTGAGTCTGTTTTACTGTTGTTGTTGTTGTTGTTGTGTGTATATGTGTATTTACATGTGTATGCATGTCTGTGTATAAACATGGGTGGAGTTAGAGGACAGCCTCAGGCTTAGTTTCTCAGGTGCATCTGTTGTCCTTTGTCTCCTTTTTTAAAAATTGAGTCATGCCTCTCGCTGTCTTGGAACTCATTCATTTAGTAGTCTAGCTGCCCCAAGAGTTCCAGAGAGCTATCTGTCCCTATTTCCTGGGTCTACAATTACAACATGTACCAACATACCTGTTTTTTAAAATCGGTTCTCAGAATTAAACATGGGTCTTTATACTTGCTTGACACACACTTTACTAACTGAGATATCTCCCTTTCCCTCTTTTATGGTCTTGATCTTCAATAATTTTTATTATTTTATATAGTTTAATAATTTTTGAGTGATAGTTTATAAAATAATTTGTGCCTATAGTTCTTATTTCAGAGATAATTATACATTTCATAATTATCTCAATAAAAATGTATTTATCAGTTAAGCATCAACCTATCACTCCATCTGGACTTTACCTGTATTTCTATCTCTAAAAATTGAATTTCAACAATATTTTTTTGTACTTTTGTAAGATTATAATAAACTTCCCATACTTTTTATTTTTAATATCTGTAGTTAATATTAAATTATCTTTAAAGGGAATTGGTATTTCCATGGGAAGTCACAAAGAAATAACTTGTTAAACACTTTCTTTTACCCAAGTTTAATTTTGCCATCAAACTATGAACACATTGTCATGGTTCCCATTCATGTCTGATGTCCACCTGGGTAGACTTCTCAAATGCAGGTTTGTCTTTGCACTGAGAATCAATTTATTCCTCACCTGAATATTCCAACAATTTCTCTCAATTTATACACCTACAAAAGAGGATCTGTCAGTATCTATTTTTCAAATTTCATCTTCATTTTGAAGAGCTTTAGAGGAGAAAAATGCACATAGTCTTGAATATCAATATAAAATTTACCAATTTCTGATTTTTGAATGGGTTTTGATGAAAATTTCACTGATGGATACTAAAAACTACAAAATAAAAAGAATTCTATTTAGTATTTCTTGAAATGTAGCTAGCCATATTAAATCTTCATATTTTCCTGAAACTGTTATGAAAATTAATATCACTTCAAGTAGTGAAAACTAAAATATTTAGCATACAAAATAAAGTTGATTGCAACACAACCATCAGTTTATTTCTTGGATGGTAATAAAATATGTGACCATCTTAACAAAAAAAGGATTCATAAAAATATTTACAACCAGGGCTGGAGAGATGGCTCAGAGGTTAAGAGCACTGGCTGCTCTTCCAGAGGTCCTGAGTTCAATTTCCAGCAACCACATGGTAGCTCACAACCATTTATTTGTAATGAGATCTGGCACCCTCTCCTGTATACATAATAAATAAATAAATTAAAAAACAAAAAACAAAAACCTGCCGGGCAGTGGTGGCGCATGCCTTTAATCCTAGCACTTGGGAGGCAGAGGCAGGCAGATCTCTGTGAGTTTGAGGCCAGCCTGGTCTACTGAGCAAGATCCAGGAAAGGTGCAAAGTTACACAGAGAAACCCTGTCTCGAAAAACTAATAAAAAAATATTTGCAACCCAATTATTTCATGTTATCATTAGAAGGTCATGTGCACAATAGAATAACAGTGATAATAGTATAACAGTAATGTTTGCTTCCGAACAATGTGCTGCTATTAGTGTACTAAACACTTGATTATTTGAACTCATTAATGCATATACATGAATACTCAATGCTCAGAAAAATTCAGCATGGTTAAGGGCGAAGTGAAGTTGACGCCTGCAAGGACAGCATTGAAATCAATTTTCTGACTTCTTCTTCTTCTTCTTCTTCTTCTTCTTCTTCTTCTTCTTATTCTTATTATTATTATTATTATTATTAATAGTATTATTATTATTATTTTACCATTCTTGTGTTTTTAGTGAGCCAAATAAGGAGCAATATGCATATGTATAGTTGAATGAGTATATATAGAGATTATTTGGGATACCTGGACAGACAGCTCAATGGTGAAGAGCACTTGCAGCTCTTTCAGAGGTTCAGATCACCGCACATGTCAGGTGACTCACAATTTCTTAACTCCAGCTGTAGCTAATCCTTCACCCTCTTTTGTACTCTTAAGCACCTGAACTCACATGCACATATTGATACACAGTTACAAATGTAAATAAAAGCAAGTAAATAAATCATAAATATTCAGATTAGATATGAATGTTTGGATATGAAATTTACCTTTTTTAAAATTTAGGTAAATATCTCTACAACTTACTGGTGAAGAACAAGAGCTCTTGTGTGTATATGTACATGGTATGTACTCTGTTTTTGATTATTTTATTCTTTGAGAATTCCATATATATACATATATATGTATATATAATATGTATATTATATATCCGTGTATATCTATATATATATCCATTCCCTCTGGTCTTTCCCCCCTCCACCTCCTTCCACAGGTCCCCTAATTGTTTCCCTTCCATATCTCATATGTTCTCTGTCTCTCTTTGCCTCTTTGTTTCTCTATTTCTCTCTCTCTCTCTCCCTCCTTCCCTCCCTCCCTCCCTCCCTCCCTCCCTCCCTCCCTCCCTCCCTCCTGAGAACTCACTAATTCCAATTTGTGAGACCCATATTTTGTGGGCATGCAGCCCTCCACAAAAAATGTACCAGGGGTCACACTGCAAAAGGAGAGTGATTCTCCCTCCCTCAGCAACTGTCAACTGTCAGCAGGTCCTCAGTATTGGGTGAGACCTGGAGAACATACCTGATCTACATTGCAATCTCGTGTAGGTCTTATGCAGGCAACCATATCTTCTGTGTGTTCCTAAGTGTGAGTCAGTTCATGTGTAGAAGAGAGCACCCCACAGCACACTTCTCATTGATTCTTACACTCTTGTCTCATGCTCCCTGAGTCTTGGTAGGTGTGAAGGTGTTGTGGGAGGAGGTGATAAAGACCTCCATTTAGGACTAAGCACTCACAGTCTCTTGCTGTCAGCACTTTGACAAGTTATGAGTCTCTGCGTTGACTGTTGTCCATTGCAAAAGGAAACTTGACTGACAAAGGTTCAGATCAGCTCAGGTCTATGGGTATAAACACAAATATTTAGAAGGCAATTTGATGACATATCCAAAAATAAGTAATAGCAGATTCCACCTGGGGACTGTGATCTCTCTAGCCAGGGGCTTTTGATCTTTTGATGAGGATTATAGTACCAGGCATATGCTGCATACCACGGCCTCAAATCTAATCACAGAGTGGTAGTTACCACATAACAACTGTTCCACTATTGCATCATGAGCACATTCTGACTGCAAGTAGGTACTGTAACATGTGAGGTCCAGTGCTTATCCAGACACTATTAGTGTCTTCTTCCTCAGCAGCCTGAGTAGAACTTTTCAGTAGTGTAAGAGTCATCCAGTAGGGAGAAAGTTTCCTGGTTTGTTTTTAGGTTGATTTATCTATGTCCTACCATCCATGAGTATGGTGTACTTAGCAAAGGGGTCATACCATGTAGTTATAACGGGCAGCCAAGGGGATTGGTTATAGACTTCCTGACAAATGATTGATAGAATAGTATCCATGTTCTGCACTGCAATTTTTGTTTGCTAATCCATGTCTTCTAGGCATGGCATTGGCTCCCTTGCAGGGTACCTCCACTTGACTACTTTTTGTGTGTTAAAATTAGCTAACTAGTACATACTTGTTGACTTTTTCATACATTCTGAATTTTGGTTAAATAATCAAAATCATTATTTCTTCTTCTCCTCCATCACCCTAACCCTTCCTTTTGAGTTTGGTTTGTGAGTTAGGAGGCGTCCATATGGCTTTTTCATACTTCCTTTGGGTTAGTTCTCCTTTCAATCTCATAGTATCTCTCACACAACTATAAATTTCCATACTTATCCTGTCTGATGAAGAACCAGATAGTGAAAAATTAGAAAAAAAATATTGATTTTCTGAGGTAAAGTTTGTATAGAAAAAAACTGTTTTAAAGTACATAATTACTAGTCTTTAGTAATCTATCATGTCACCTTTATCTACTTTTTGTATGTTAGGGTACTTTTTAGGAACTTAAGTGCAGCTGTGGAAAGGCTCTTTTCAGAGTCTTCTGTTGGCACTATGATGATATATGCTTGGCCAAATTCAAAGACTCAATATGTGCTCTCACATTGGGGCTTGCCTTCCTGAAACCCAGCTTCTATATTAAAAAAATCTTAACCATCAATGTAAGAATAGAGTTCATTATCCAAGGAAAACCTTGGCCAAGTATAGCATTATAGGCAAAGAGATTATGAATGCATTAAGTTAATGCTTTGAGCATATTTAATTTTGCAAAAAAATTGATCACTAAGACATAATTTTTCCAAGAATTTCTGCAACAGTACTGTCTTAGTTATGGTTTCTATTTCTGTGATCAAACACCATGACCAAAGCAACTTTGAGGAAGAAAAAGTTATTTATGCTTACAACTCTCAAGCCACACTCCATCATTGAGGGAAGAGGGATCAGAAACTCAGGGCAGAAACATACAAACAGAAACTGATTCAAAGGCCATGGAGTAGTGCTGTTTACTAGCCTGCTTCTCAAGACATGCTCAGCCTGCTTTCTTACAAACCTCAGGACTACCAGTCCAAGGGTAGCAGCCCCCATAGTAATCTGGGCACTCCCATGTCAAGCCAGTCTAGTGGGAGTATTTCCTTAATTGAGGTTCCCTCTTCCAAACTGACTCTAGGGTGTGTCAAGTTGACATTAATTTAGCCAGCATACCAGACATGTAAATGATGTGTCTAAGCACCACCAGGCTTCTTATTTTGGGCAAGTTCCACACTGCAGAGGGTAGTACCAAAGGAGAAAGACAACAAGGTTTTACCTTAATAATATAACTCTCAAAAAAACTTAGTTCAAATACACATTGCATATAACAACTTTCAAAGTCGTCTGAATCCAGTTTCGTGCTCAGGATTTTAAAGCATGGATCAGGACAATCTGGATTCCCTCTGTGTATGTTTATCCTGATTCAGTTTCACCCATCTCAGTCCCTTCTACTATATCATCCTTTGGAGAAGAGTCAAAGGGTTTCCTCTGATAAAGCTATGAATACATCTCTACCAGTCTCTTACCACCTCACAGATTATTAGTATAGATAGAATCAAGGCACTAAATATCCAATCTGAGTTATTAGGAGTCTGGCTCCCCTGCCTTGTGCATCTAATTCTTCAAATACTAGTGCTATTCTTCATCCGCAAGCAGACTGAACAGCAGCAAAATGGCCTGTAGCTCCTTCATATTATAAATTGTCACAGTAATAGCTGAAGTCTCTCTAGCCTTCAAGGAAGTCCATTTATCTTCTGTTGTCATTAGCTGATTTTCTGTGCCCTTTGCTTCAGTTTTACCCACATATCGGAAATTCCAACTCTTATGGGTGAAAAGTATTGGGCTCCTGTTTAAGATAATGCTGCTGAGACATTATAATATTTAATGGAGTGGGCATTGTGGGAAATAGAAAAATTTATAACAGATTTTCCCAATCTGATACCAAATTCGATTATTGTTAATAGAAAAAATTCTAGATTCCATTTTGGCTGGGATATTAGGAAGGTATTATGTTTCATTGGTATCTTACACCTCTTAGAATGAATGATAGAATAATATTTTTTGTAAACATAAATCATCAACATGTATATTTTTCTGACTACTTGGGTAATACATGTTCTTTCAAAACTGAGAAATGTTGAAAAAAATGAGAAAAAGTTAAAGTCACATACATTTATTTGCTTGTGTTTTAATACATTGTTGGCATTCACAAAGGAAATGACCCGAGAGTGGCATCTGAACAAGGTCAGAGCAGAAGCAATAGGTAACTCACACCAGCATGTAAACCTTGTTTATGATCTTGCAATGTTTTAAAATTTATGTTGTAAACATTTACTTTGGCTTGAATAGCCTTCATTTAAGTTTTTTCAATGATTGCACCACATTTTACTTTGTGGATATAAAATATGTTATCCTTAATCTACCATTTCTCCCACTTGCCCATTTTATCACATAGTCAATGTACTATTATATATGTCAGACTTCAATTTCTTTATGGAAAAAATATCTCTTTAGCAAATTTCTGTCTGTTATAAAAGCTGTACTAAAATTCTTATATGCTTCTCTTCTACCCACCATTGCTCTTTATTCACTTCTGTTGAATTTTTAGTATTTGTGTGACTAAAAGCAAAGATTCTAATGGAAGCACACATATGTGTAAATATTTCAAATATCTACATAAATCTAACAGAAGTTGCATAAAATATGTTCTTTGAACTTATTAGTTATCAAGAATATAACTTTATAAGTACCAATGTAAAATAATGGAATTCATATTACTAAACAGTGGTACATTGTTAAACCAGAAGTGACTAAACTTAATAAATAGTGCTTATATTTTCCTTTCTTTGATGTGTTGAAGATACTTGGATAAAACATACCATTTGTGAATTACTGTTTTATGAAATTTATTTAACTACATTTAAGCAAAATCATAACTTGAAGTACCATAGTCAATGTGTATAAAGATGTTTTTATTCCAAACTAATAATCTTCTCCTTTGTCTTATAATTATTACAATTTTTTTAAAAATTAAGTCAAAGGTATTTATCTTTGCAAAAGAGTAGCAAAATGATTGATAAGTAACTTAAAACAAAAGCAAAACTGAAGAAACATACATTGGGATACAAGTTTCATATTTACGATAAATTATCAATATTAATTCTTAGTGAAACATATTTTAACATCACCATTAAAGTCATTATCACTTATAATAATGTTCATAAAATTTTATAGCATTATGTAGATTCACACATGTTTTCTTTGGTTATCCTTTCAAATGTTTTAAGGACAGGCAAAATTAACTAAAACAATGAAAACCATAGGACATATCATTATGTTTCTCAGTTTGTTCCTATATAATCAAGACTACTTTTCATCTATAGTTATGAAATAGTGTTCTATATTAAGCAGTTCATGATTTTTTGGTAAATTTTTTTCTAAGCAAATGCTGTGGCTTCTGTGTTTTATTTTTATCAGTCTCATGGTTTTGCAAATTTAACATACAGTTTCTTTTAAGAAAAATAAGTGTTTTTAACTCTTTAAAAAGTGAAATGGTTTAGATTTACTTACTTTTGAATGAATTTGCCAATATTTCTTTTTATTAGAAAAATATTTTTATGTAGATAAGTTCAGATGAATACTGAAGTTTACAATTCCTTATTTCACCTAGACTGTGTTTTACTCTACATTTGAAGACCTGTTTTTTGCTTTCCTCAACTCTTCCATTGCAATCAATCTTGGCTAAGAGGAACTTACCTAATGCGAGAAATCTATGGAGTCTATTTAATGAGCAAAGGAATTTATTTGGGGGTTAACTCACTACCCTGGGAAATTTATCATAGGGTCTTGGAAAGCTGAGCTATATCCCATGCTGATTTGCCTGGTCCAAGACCTCACCATCCAATACCACAAGGAGGCAGAGAGAGAGAGAGAGAGAGAGAGAGAGAGAGACAGAGAGAGAGAGAGACAGAGAGAGAGAGACAGAGAGAGAGAGACAGAGACACAGAGAGAGACAGAGAGACAGAGAGACAGAGAGACAGAGACAGAGACAGAAACGCATATGTGCATCTCAGGTCTTAAGGGTCCCAAGTGGCCATGCCCGGGGGGCATGTACTTCAAGGTTATAGGCAGGTGTAACAGTTACCTGTTACCTCACTAGGGGCAGTGCTTCAAGGTTGTAGCTAGAACAGCTACCCACTACATTTACCTGCTTAGAAAGAATGAATATGATTATATTTCCACCATGTATTTTAATAAGATACTTGACTGCTCATGAAAAAATTATTATATATTACATGGTATGGTAATTAGAGTTAATAATGATATATACATTTTAAACTTTCTTGAAAATTGGGTTTTTAGGTTCTAATCAAACATAAATATGTCTAGGGTGAGAGATACATTCTTAACTGGCCTGATTTAGTTACTCTACAAATTGTGCATATATCAACACATGGCATTCTATTTTATAAACAAATAGCACTGTTTTGTTTAAATTAAAAATAAAGAAAATATTAAAAATATATCATCTTTGACACATCTGGAGAAGGTAAAATATCTGTTTTAAACAATACCATCCATCTTAATCCCTCTGACGTCAAATCCTTTTCTTTATCTTCATTCCATTAATAATCTCATTTTGGAGCAGTCTGAATGAAATTGGAAGCTGCCTCTGCGAGATCTGGTGAAGGAGAGAAGTCACTAGGGAAAAAGATGACATAAATAAAAGGAACAAATCAAGGTGACACCCATAAAATCATCTGCAGGAAGACACAGAATTCAATAACCACCAACTTGTACTCAAATATGCTGGGAGTTTCACATTAGACCTTGAGTTAGCTGTCGTCACCAGAAAGGTGCTCTTTCTTTCTCAGCATGGGTGCTATGGGAATTGTGTGCCAGAGGGTCGCTGGGTGAGTTAAAGAGCCTTTACCAGGAGCTAGAGACACTGTGGATGGAAAGCCAGCCTGGGAAGCAGGCTTTGGAAGCTGCAGAGGAAGTATAGTGTGGGGCTGGAGCTGAAATTCTTCATGAGTGCCCAGAGAATGACTAGCTTGTAGAATACATGGAAGACACCGGCGTTCCACTGTCGATGCAAACAGCAACATGAGTGTATGAGGAATATGCTGGACCAGGCAGACCTCCACGAACAGTCACCGTTATTCCAAGGTAAGAAATCTGGAGAACTGGTGGCAAGAACTGTAACAACAAAACCATTTGGATCTCAGCCAAACAACACATGGATAGCAGGCCACAAAGGTGAAATAAGCATGAAATACCTTTGTCACACCCTCAGCACCTCAGGCCTTTACGTTCAAAATGAGATTCCCAGCTCATCAGATGTAAGGCTGAGATGGCAGGTAGAGGGCCCCGGGTTGGGAAGCTCCAACAGACGGTGCTGGGTAGGGCACAGAACTTTCAGCAGAGAGACCATATCAATCATGAATTATTGGGACTAGTGCTACAGCCAGTTCCTCCATTAGGTTCTTATGCTGGCCCCTCCAAAAATGCAGTGGATGGACAATGATGAAAGAACAGGCATGGACGACTTTTTAAGGAGTGACACTTATGTTGGGAAATAGCGTGAATCTTTCCTAACTGTGGGATGCCACTGTAGAGGACTTGGCAATAGGTGGTGTTGTCAGAAGCTCTCTGCAGACCTTGGGAAACCAAACAAGACATCCTGTCAGCAATTGTTACCACCCTGAATTCTCTTTGATGTCAGCCAAGACTGGGTCTCTGGAAGATGAGTCTGTGGAGAACCTGCTGCTCAGGAGACTAAATGTAGGAGAGGTTACAGGTCTGAGAGGAAGTAAAGGCAAGTTTTCCACTAATGTAGTAATGTAATCCTCTGCTGAAAGCAAGAGCAAGGGTTCTTGGAGGCAAGAACAGAGCAGTCTCTCACTAATGGAAAGTCAATTAAGCCTGATTCAAAGACCAGGACTTCACTCCAAAGCTGGGAGTCGGCTGGAAGGCTTAGAGCTAGACTAACTAAAAGACTGTGTGGAAATGTTTGTATAAACCCAGGTGGGCTCTTACTGTGTGTGTGTGTGTGTGTGTGTGTGTGTGTGTGTGTGCGCGCGCGCGCGCGTGCAAATGTGATAAAGAACAAAAACCTTTCCTTGTTTGCAAGCCGCCTTTACAGACCTAGTTCCAGATTCCTGGCTTCAGATCTCTCCTTGTTTATTAGTTAACTTTCCTGAGTAAGTAGCCACCTTTGACTAGTTAGACAACACTTCCCTCTCACACTCTTCCCTCTCTGGCTTCCATGTCTGTACCCACAGACCTCGCTACAGACCCATAGATTGGAAGCCATCTTTCACTGGTCTAGTTAAACAGTTCATCCATCATTTAACCTGGTTTAGCTCAATTATCATATCTCCTTCACTGGCTCAATCCAAGGAAGGACAGATGATCACATCAAACACATCACCAAAGAAAGCTCACATGCCTAAGTCAAATTGAAAAGAAGAAAAGAAAAAGGAAAAAAAAGAGAGGAAAAAAACCCAAAACATAAATGGCCAAGACAGTATATCTCCCATCAAACTCACTAGCCTGGTAAAAGTGTTCTCTAGATAAACCTGAGGAAATGAAATTTATCCAAGTATTCAGGGAATTTAAAGAAAACATGAACAAACACTTCATTGAAATCCAAGATGATAACAATAAATGTTTAAATAATGTTCAAGAAAATACAAATACATGGCTAAATGAAATAATGAAGATGACTCAGGATTTGAAAACTGAATTCATGAAAGTGATAGAAATATTGAAGAGAACACAAGGTAAAATGAAGATGGAACAGAAAAATTCAATACTCAAATTTGAAGAGTCAGGCGAAAGCCTCACAAGTTGAATGAATCAAGCAGATTATAGAATATCAGGACTGGAAGATAAAGTAGAAGATCTAGCCCACATAGGCAAAGAATGTGAAAAATGTTACAAGCACAGGAAAAGAACATGCAGCTAATGTAGGACACCATGAAAAGACCAAATCTTTGAATTACAAGCATGGATGAAGGAGAGAAATCCCAGAACCAATATAGAGAATAAAGAAAAAAACAATATTGAAAGATATGAGAAAAAAAACACATGTCACACATGAAAGAAAACCCATAAGAATAGCAGTTTATTTCTTGATTGAAACTTGGAAAGCTAGAAGACCCAGAGTAATAATACATCCAAGTTCTAAAAGGTTACAACTGCCAACCTAGATTACTATTCCCAGCAAAACTATTCACCACTGTTGAAGGAGAAAGAAAAATGAGTCAAAGAAGAAGCCAAGAAAGAAATGAACATATTCCTGGAACTAATGAAAATGAAAACATAGTATCTTAAAACTTCTGAGACACATTAAAAGCAGTTCTAAGAAGGAAGTTTATATCCCTAATGCCTACATTAAAAAAATCAGAAAGAGCACAAATGATTGACTTAATGAGATGTCTTAGTTAGGGTTTCTATTGCTCTGAAGAGACACCATGACTGTGGCAACTCTTATAAAGGAAAACATTTAATTGAGGTGGCTTGAAGTTCAGAGATTCAGTCCATTATCATCATGGTGGGATATAGCAGCATGCAGGCAGACATGGCACTGGAGAAGGAACGGAGAGATTTACGTTTTGATATGCAGACAACAGGAAATGAGCTGACTCACTGGGAGTGCTGAGACTTTAAAGCCCACCTCCACAGTGACACAATTCCTCCAATAAGAACGCACCTACTCCAATAAGGTAAAATCTCCTAACACTGCCATTCCCTTTGAGGGTCATTTTCTTTCAAACCAATACATGATACAACTCAAGAATTTGGAAAAAATAAGGAAAAACCAAACAAGATCCTGTAGGTGACAAATAAAAAAAAAAAATCAAATCAGAAATTAATGACATAGAAACAATGAATACAAAGAATCCATGAATCTAAGAGCTAGTTCTTTGAGAAGATAAAGAGGGTGGACAGACCGTTGTCTGTAGAAAAAAATTAAGTGAAAAAGAGACTCTGAGTCAGAGAGAAATTTTCAGGCAAATGGGTAGAACTAGAAAATATCATCCTGAGTGAGGTAACCCACACTAAGAAGGACAAACATGGTATGTACTCACTCATAAGTGGATGCTAGATAAAAAGCAAAGAACAATCAGACTGCAAGCCACAGAACCAGGGAGGCTACATAGCAGGGGGACCCTAGGATGACTGTTGCTTATAATAAGTTTTGGTTTTACTCAATCACTGGGCAAGCCTCAGTGAAACATTTTACTATTAGGACAAGAATTTGTACTGTATCAAGATGATAATAGAAAAAATAAACAAATAAATAAAAATGAAAAAAAAAAAGAGTTGGGTATACCTGTGAGGGATTTTTGAAAAGTCTTGAAATTAAAGACCTAATTTAATCTAGATCATTTGAGGTGATATCCACCTTCATCTGATTAGTGGCTGTGCATATATAGCATTAAGCCCAGTATTCGGGACATAGAATCAGTTGGATTTTTGGAGTTTGAGGCCAGCCAGGAACAAAATGAGTTCCAGGGCTACAGAGATAAATCCTTTCTCAAAAACACCCAAAAATAAAATAAAATAAAAAATAAAACAAAGTATAAGGTCCAACTTTAATCTTGATCATACCTTCTGGTGGCAGCATACATATATAAAGGATGGTGAAGGAGGAAGCTATCATTTTTCCTGCTTGTCCTAGCTCTGACTACCAAGTTCATCACTTTGCCAGCATTAGAGCATACTTCCTTAGAACTGAACTCATGAACTGAACTACTAAATTCTTCCAATTTCCATTGGTAGCAGCCATTGATGGACTATCTAAACCACATTCTAATAAATCCACTTTCTTCCTAAAAAAGAAAAAAAAGAATCTTTGCAGTCTGTGCATATGACAGAGGACTAATACCCAAGAGTATACAATGAACTCAAAACACAAAAGTAAAGGAAACAAATGACCCAATTAAAAATGGGCTAGGATCTAGACAGAGAATTTTTAATAGAATAATATACATCTGGGTCATATGGTAGATTTATTTTTAACTTTTGAGGAATCTCCATACCACTCCTTGATGTATGCCCAATGGACTCACATCCTATTCTGTAGATAATTGCTTAGCCATGTTCCTTATTACTCTATTCACAGTGGAAATGAAAATGGAAACAACCTAAATGTCTCACAACAAATGAATAGGTAGATAATGAAAATATGGTACATATACAAAATGGAGTGCTGTTTAGCTATAAAGTAAAAGGAAATCATGAAATTTAAATGAATGGACTCAGAAAAACTTTACATTTAATGAGGCAACCAAGACCCGCAATGACAAACACCACATACTCTATCTCATCTGAGGGTCTTAGCTCCCAAAATTCAGATGTGAATATGCAATATGGAATAACACAGAAACCAGGAGGGTATAAAGATATCAGAGGTGGAGTGTAAGGTTGGAGTGAAGTCACGGGGGGAAATAACAGATACAGGTGACAGGTATATAACAGGAAACAAGAAAAGATGATGAAGAGGTTCTGATGGGGGAGGGAAGAAGGAGATCAGTATAGAAGGGGAGGTACAATAGCCAAATAACACCAACATTGTTTGATGAAACCTCAAGGAATCAAATTACATTTGCTTAAAATAATGTATAAGTAATATAAGCATATGTGTATATACATATGTATATTTAGCATATAGGAATTTATACCACTTGGGCTGTCAATGCTCCTGGCAAAAACTGTAAACTAACCCAAATCCCATACCAGACATGAGAAAGCTACTTTTGAATGGTTGTTCAGGGTAGTCCTAGTGACTCTAGAAACAGTATAAACTACTGTTATTGCTCTGGTTTCCTCTCAGAGGTTGAAGCCAAGTGCCTGTTGTTGAAGACACTGCACACTTAGCACAGAGGACTTGTATGATTTGAGTTGGTTCTAACGTGAACACATTCTTCCTGTATTCTCGCTTCCATGGTACCAGAAGATACTGTGCAAGCTGCCAAGGGAGGGAACCATACCTGGTACTATTCCACTGCAACACCTGTGAAGCAGAACAGTGACCACTGGAGCAAGATAAAATGTGGAATAGGTGACACTCACTTGTTGGTGGTAACCAACAGCTGTATAATTGGACTTAAGGCTCACTTAACAGAAGGGAAACCATACCTGCTACTGAAAATCTAGCCAACTGCTCAGGATTAGTGAGATCATGGACCTGAGAAAAGAACTTACTATTATCACTTTGATAAGCCAGCATAATTTCTTATTACATTCTAAATTTTATCCTTATAAATACAGATAAATGTAGCTACCACCCCTCATCAATGAAGCTTCTCTTTACAGCCATGGATACCACCACAGAAAATCACTACTGGACATAACACAAATATCAATGATCTTGTGGAGTTCAGACCCAATAGATGTGTCTACATCATAGTTCCTTCCTTATCTATAGTTCAGGGAACATTATGGAAGAGGTGCCAGAAATAAGATACCATGAAGTTGACTGTAAAATAGTCTTTTCTAGAAATGGCTGCATAAACAAGACCTGAACAGTGGCAATAGCAAAAGACATGTTCACATGGAAGGGGAGATCTGCGGGGGTCCATCCCTAGACAAAGAGCTCCAAAAACTAATGACTGCTGAGAAAGGTGGGATTAGCCTCTACCAGAGAGGAGCTCCCTAATTTGTTATCCATTAAAAATGGTCAGCCCTGAAACCATATATACACAAACAACAAAAATGGACCCAGTAAATTGCATTTATGTATTTATGCATCTATGAACCAATCAATTGGGAGACCATCATAACCAGGAAGGTTTCTTATTTAGGGCCTGTGTTCAAGCCCCTGTTCCTTTATGTGGCTGAATAAGAGAAGGAAATGGACCTATAAAGACAAGGTAAAACACTCACAGCTTTCCATGTTTGTTGTTAATGCCAGCCCTGATCACAGCTGGGGTCCTTCATATCACATCAGGCTTCCCGCCACCTGCCCAATGAATTACAAAAACCAACTGAAGGGAAACATTCACCCTAACTGAGAAGAAACACTGACTGATGTTACATTTCCTTTATCACTTTATTTTCCTTTAAAACATTTACCATTTCATATTAAATTATTTCACTGTCATGTTTTAGCTCATATATAAACCAAAGAGCCTTCTCTGTCTGTTCTGATTTATTGCCTGACTCTATATTTTCTTCATTGAGTCTCATGCCCCAAACCAATATACATTCCTTCTCATGGATAATTTGCTCCCTTTCCACATTTACTAATTAACTATTTATAAATTATTAATTATTAATAACTTTATATTTTAAAAATAGAAAGTATAATTTTTATAAAATACTTCTATTTCTGAACTTTGTAAGGGACATGGATGAACTATACAAAGCTTTTTAATAATTTGCTATCAAATTACTGCTCTTTTTACTAAAGTTGATTACTTTACAAATTGTAATGGGGACTATAACCCACAACCAGTTAAAAATTACCAGGGAGATGCAATTATAACGAAGTAAGTAAGAAATACAATAAAGGGGGGGGGGAATAAAAACTGGAGACCATATCTATCCCAATAGATGAGTAAAATAAAAGTACTTAAGAAAACAAGGAAATATGGTATCTTTGTGAATTCAAAGTCCCCAGTACAATTAATTAATAATGAGATAACTCAGCTTCCAGAAAAGCCTTTCATTCCTCTATTTATCCAGTTGGTTACTTTTTATTCACAACTTGACATAATCCACAATGAGCTGGTAGCAGGGCTCTTCAGAGTATCTGTGAGGGGTTATCTTAATTGTGTTAATTACTGTATGAGGACTGGCTCACTGTGGTTAGTACCATTCTCTGAACTTGGGTCCCAATTTGTTTTGTTATAGTGAAGCCCATCATTATTTATAATTTCTATATGTTAATAGATCATTTCAAAAAGGAAGACCCTAAAAACCTGTTCAGTTTTCTTTACCATTAGGAATATTAAATTTATAGTGCTTTGAAACCGATACCACCCAAGTCAGAAGGACTGTAAAGGAAACAACTTACAATAAACTCTGGAAATGATGTGGGGAAAGTGGTATCCTTATACACTGCTGGTGGGAACGTAAGCTCCTGCAGCCACTGTAGAAATCAATATGTGGGATCCTCAGAAAATGAAAACTAGAACTAACATATAATCCAGCTTTACCAACACTGGGTATATAACTATCTTAAGAATCTTAAGTCAGTATACCAGAGTTTTACTTAAGCATCCATTTTTATTGTCACTGTTCATAATAGCCAAGTTATGGAATCAACATAGCTATTAATAAATAGGTGAATAAATAAAGAAAATATTTTATATACATGCACACACACAAACGGAATACTATCAACTGTAAAGAAAGTAAAGTGAATATATTTGCAGGAAATTGGTGCAAACAAAGATTACTATGTTAAACAAAAGAGGCTAAACTCAGACAAATACCATATATTTTCTTCCATATGGATTACATATATGAATATACACATATATGTATATTAACAGTGTATGTCTAAGACATGAAAGTAAAAAGAGACTATGAAACAGGGGTGAGATGTTAGGGGAATAGGAAAAAGGAAGCGAAACAGAAACATGAAATGAGAAAGTTTATTTAGTAGTGAAGAAAAGAGGCAGAGAGAAAGTACAATGGTGTAGGCAGGGACAGCAGATTATGCATTATAACATATGTGTGACTGTGATAATGAAATCTATTATAATTGCTTGTATAATTTTAAAAGTCAGTAAAAGAAATGTAAAATTCAGGCTTTGAAGTTACTATCCTAGCTCCTCTTATTTCATTATTTGAATTTTTATTTTATGCTTTATGTTTAATTATAGTACTAAATCATTTTGAAATTGTTCCTCCTAAATTCACAATTTAACCATTATTTTAATAAATATTATGAAGATAGAATTGCCAAACACATTATGCTCCTTTAAGTCTAATGATAAAATGGTAATCCTTTAGTGATATTGCAACATATATTTTAATAATGATTTATTTTTTCTAAAATCTATTGATTTGTATTCTTCATCCTTTTAAAGCATTAGTTTTGATGAAGGCATATTTATTTCCTAGGAGTAAGTAATTCTTTGAGTGGGTAAGTAAATATTAATAAGCAGCAGAAATGTTAGTGACAGCATATGACTTTTCAAATGATGGAACCTTAATGTTCTACTCATCAATTTTGTATGATCTATTGTCGATAGAATACTCATTTTCATTGTTTTGTTTTTTTTGGTCTAAAAATTGAAACAGGAGTTGGGGATTTAGCTCAGTGGTAGAGTGCTTGCCTAGCAAGCGCAAGGCCCTGGGTTCGGTCCTCAGCTCCATAAACAAACAAACAAACAAACAAACAAATAAAATAAAAATAAAAAATAAAGAAATAAATAAAACTTGAAACAGATTGACTGTGTGGAACTTTCCTTTCTGTTTTTTCTTCATTTCTTGTTTTCTGAGTTCCATTTTTTCATTGTCATTTAGTTGTTATCTTTAACTTAAATTTCAGAAAACCTATAAATTAAAATCACAGTGTAGGTGTATACATTTAAGCATATTATCCCTAAATGAGAATCAATGTTAACTAAAATTAGAACAATGATGATTATGTTTCATGTTTCAAAGTGGTATTTTTCTTTTTTTACAAAAATAATTATTTTATGATATTATAATACAATTACATCATTTTCCCCTTCTCTTTCCTTCCTCCAAATTAACCCATGCACCCCTCCCTCCTTGTCAGTAGTGAGGAATAACCAAATCTCTTTATGGAGGATGGACCACAAGGGTGGGTAAGAACAATCTACCTACTAGACAAACAAACAGCAAAGGCAAATTCATTTTTCTTCTTTCTTTTAAGCTAAAGAATAATTTTATTAGAGTTTAAAACAGGGGTGGGGGGACCTCCAAGGCTGGAAAGCTTGGGAGGAGGAGGATGGAGGAGAGAAGGAATAAACAGCCATGTCACTTGAGTCTTCATGGAGGTCAGGCATCACTTGATGAACAAGCAGCCACATGGCAGGAGGAGGTCTCTAGACAGAGTAAAGAAATCCAGAAGTTTGAGAAGCCGAAAGTATAAGGGAAGTATGCTTTGAGCAGAGATAGAAGAAGAAACAAATGTTATGCTTTTCTGAGTAAT
Organism: Onychomys torridus; assembly: GCF_903995425.1. NCBI lineage: Eukaryota > Metazoa > Chordata > Mammalia > Rodentia > Cricetidae > Onychomys > Onychomys torridus. The sequence continues at coordinate 10,166,872 of NC_050465.1, forward strand.
TCAGAAGAATGAAAAGACAAACGAACTGGCCTGGCCTTGCTCTGTAAGGGACTACAGAAGGTGGGAATTCCAGGAGAAAAATGCAGCATCCCATTAAAGGAAAAATTATCTGTCCCATCTCTTTGGCATGGCTTTATGTTTGCCCATCTTACCAGGACAGGGAGTCTATTCTCATGACCAGAAGGGGTTTTCCTTAGTAGGTCTTTATTGCTTCTCTATGCCCCTCTGAAGAGGTAATCCTAAAATCATTGAGGATAAGGATATCAGAGTCCCCAAAACTTCTGGTGATTCAGGCCTCAGGCAAAGATGAGGCTGCCAAGGGGCTTGAGAACATTTTTTGTTCTTTATCCAGGGAAAGAAACTGGTGGCTTTTCTTTTGGACCTTCTACCCTATAGTGCCTAGCCAATTTCTACATCCTGTTATCATTATTTCCAACTCTAAAAGGGCAATACATTGCCATAATGGAGTTGGGGCAATGGCCTATCTGGCTTCTTCCAAATGAATGGAGACGTTGGGTGTGGCAGTTGGGTATCTCTTCTATGGGCTTAAAGGAGGGTCAAGGCACATTGGGTTGATCCAAGGATAGGAACTGGCCCCTTTAAAAAGGTCTGCTCCTTACTAAGGGTGGACATCCCAAACCCCAGGACATTGGGACTGTTACAGGATGGGGCAGGGCAAAAGAGGAGGCCCTGGGCCAGACCGGTCAGAGAGAACAATTTTGAGGGAGAAGAGGCCACAGGTCATTCTCTGTCCCAAGGAATGAGCTCTGCAGTAGCCCTAGACCACCACTCATTCAAGTTGCCGGTAACATGCTTATCAAAGACCTCAGGATAACACCAGAGCTTTATTTTATAACTACCAGATACAAACAGTAAGTGAAGTCCTTGACTGGGAAAGAGCTATGAAGGCAGAGAAGGCAAGAGTTATTGACATTTCAAATACCATGTCCAGGGTCAGATATAAAATATGGGAGATAATTGATAGTGGGTAGGTGTCTGGCCATAAAAATGAGTTTATTTCACAAAGAAAATAGGAAATAAGTCCTATTCATTTTCTTTTTCTTTGTTTTACTCATTTTTGATGCTGTAACTAAAGCTGAACAAAGCTTTTCATCATGAAATTACTCTATTTGAAATCAGTTTTTGTGATGAAAGTTATTAATTATTTTATCAATCTGGCTAGAGATAACTTCTCTCCAGAAAGCTCAAGATATAAAAACTATAATAGCTGAACACATTTCCCCTCCCCAAGGAACCTATGCTCACATGGTGCAAGAAAGCAATTTTAGAACTTTTTGGAACTTACTATTCCTGTCACCAATTTTCCTCTCTGCACAACTTAAACATGTTTCTTTCATTTAAGAGGCAGGTTTCATAAATAATGAAACTAGGTAACCCTAAAGAACAGTAAGTCTACACCAGCATGTTTATTTACTTTGTTGCCAGACCACCAGTCAGTCACCCCTTTCCCCTTTTCTGGTAAGCACTTCACAAATTTACTATCACCCTTGGACATAAAACATAGCAAAATTGATTCCTCTAACTTTCAGCTTCAAGGCTATTCATTTCCAGTAGTTCACAAAGATTAGGTGACAGCAGGGGTAAGAACCATTTTTGGTTTTTAGATCTTGGTCCATTATTCTTGCAAGGTTTTAAAAATAGAATATCATTATTTTCCAACACTAATTGATTCTTTGAAGTTGATGCCTTCTTAAGGGGTCATGGTTGAGTTTTATTTTAAAACATGTTTGCAATTTCAGCTGCAATAGGTCTCCACCTCTCTGTTGTGGAGTAAAGAATAATACTTTTAAAATTAAAAATTATGATCAGAGTAAAGCAGAAAGAGCTAGAATATTAGAAATGAGTTAGGAAACTAAGCGAATCATTTAACCTTGCTCCTTTAACCTTTTTTATTCATAAGAGGACAGGTTTTTGTACTGTGTGAATACTGGATCCTTCTAGAAGAAAGGCAAGAAAAAGATGGATTCCTTTATTTACCTTCATGTACCATAAGCATTCTTTTTTTTTGAGCTGAGGATCAAACCCAGGGCCTTGTGATTGCTAGGCAAGCGCTCTACCACTGAGCTAAATCCCCAACCCCCATAAGCATTCTTTAACCAATACTTTTCTTGAGTAAACAAGAGAAACAAACAAAACAATTAGGTATGTGGTTTGGTTTGTCCCTACTTACTCTTATTATTTCTTGAAAATATTTTATTCTAATGTTTTTTTATATGCGTTTTCATGCTGTTTTAGAAACTAAGCTTAGTTACTGGACAGCATTCCATCACATGGTATAAAATTATAATCTGTGCTGCCTCCTAATCCATTGTTGGCTCTCAGCTGTGATCTATATTCTTCTTCTATATTTCTGTGTTTTCTTAAGGTACTTAAATTGGAGTTGAGTTTTGGGGTAAAGTTACCTAGAAATTGTAAAACTTTTATTTTTATATATTTTCTTTTAACAGAAAGATTTCTTAAGTTGAGAGTTTCTTCATAAGACTAGGAGAACATCCATTTCCATTGTCTTTGGCATTGAGTATTAGCTTATAATAATATTCTGATTTGTAACTAGTAGGCTAAAAGTATATGATTTATAGCTCATTGACTATTTCTCTCTGTTTTATATATGTATACAATTAGGGTTTTTTTTTTTGCTAGAACAAGTTAATCACAAATAAAATTGAAAAAATTGGTGGTTTTAAATTTTATTTCACTTTATTTTATTTTTTAAATATATTTTTTTCATACGGATATTTGTGTTTTAATTTTACATATCAGCCATGGGTTCCCCTGTCCTCCCTTCTGCCACCCCCGCCTTCCTCCCTGCCCCTCCCTGCCCCATTCCCATCTACTCCAGGTCAAAGACCCCCCTCCCCTGGGGATTTAGCTCAACCTGGTAGATTCAGTACAGGCAGGTTCAGTCTCCTCCTCCCAGGCTGAGCAAAGTGTCCCTGCATAAGTCCCAGGTTCCAAACAGCCAGCTCATACACTAAGGACAGGTCCTGGTCCCACTGCCTGGGGGGCCTCCCAAACAGTTCAAGCTAATCAATTGTCTCACTTGTCCAGAGGGCCTGATCCAGTTGGGGGCTCCACAGCTTTTGGTTCATAATTCATGTGTTTCCACTAGTTTGGCTGTTTGTCCCTGTCAAGAGAAAGCCCGAACTGACCTAGTCTGGTGATCGGATGGCCAAACACCCTAACTGTCATGGTAGAACTCTCATTCAATAACTGATGGAAGTAGATGCAGAGATCTTCGGTGAGGCCCCAGGTGGAGGTCCAGGAATCCAAGTTTTCTTATTTCATTTGCGTCTCTCAGTGTGTGCATTCCAGCTTGTGTGCATGTACCATATGGATGCAGTTTCCCACGGTGGCCACAAGAGGGTGTTGGATAACTTGCAATTGTGGTTACATGTAGTTACAAGTTTTTGTTAGCTACTATGTGGTTGCTGGGAACCAAATTTTTGTCCTCTGTAGGAGCAGCTGGTGCTTTTAATTTTTAACCTCTAAGCACTCACTTTAGCTCAATTTAATGTATACAATGCATTATGATCATCTATAAGCCTGCTTCTTCACTCCAACTAATCCATAATCCATATCACCCTCAATATGTGTACCTCCTATTGTAGAATATTATTTTAATGTGTGTTACTTTTGTTCATGTTGCATTTTTTTTTGACTCTTTGAAGCTGTGTTACTGTGCTTGTCTAAAACACCCTATGGTCTAATAAAGATCTGAACAGCCAATAACAAGGCAGGTGAAAGGTTAGGTGTGGATGTCAGGCAGAGAGGACATAAAGGAGCCAGAGAAGGAGGAGGACTCCAGGGGCTAGCCACCCAGTTACATAGCAAGCCACAGAGTAAGGGTAAGATTTTCAGGGGTTGGGGATTTAGCTCAGTGGTAGTGTGCTCACCTAGCAAGGGCAAGGCCCTGGGTTCAATCCTCAGCCCAAAAATAAGAGTAAGATTTTCAGAAGTAAGAGAACCAGAAAAGCACAGGGGCAAAAGTAGATGGGATAAGTTAAGAAAAACTGGCAAGAAACAAGACAAGCTAAGGCTGGGCATTCATAATTAAAAATAAGCTTCCATGTGTGATTTATTTGGGAGCTGGGAAGTGGGCCCCCAAGAGAGTAGAAAAAAACAACAACAACCTCCCAACTTTATGTCTTTTTTTTTCTTTTAATCCATTGAGTCAAGTTAATGTTCTCTATATGTGTCTGGGTATGGGGCTACCCACTGGAACCTGAGCAAACTACCAGGAGCTACACCTGCCAATAGTTCCTCTGTAAGGGGCAGGGCTTGTGCCCATCCTCACCCATGCTGGAAAGGTGTCTGTCTTGATCTTGTGCAGGTAACCACGGCTGCTGTGAGATCACAAGGGCAATCAATGGCCCTGACATAACCAGAAGACACTGAATCACAGCAGACCTCTCAGCTCTTAACAGATGTTTCACCCTCTTTACCATGATGTTCCCTGGGTGTCTGTGATGTCAGTTTGTGTGTTATAAATACCAATTTAGGGAAAGGGGAATTCTTATTCATTGTTGGTGGGAACAAAGACTGGTGAAGTCACTATCAAATCAGTTTGATGGTTCCTCATAAAGTTAGAAATACAAATACCATATGACCAAACTAAACCGCTCCTCATTGTACATCTGAAGGAGTCTACGTCTTGTTACAGAGCTATTTGGCCTTCTAATTTAGCCTCAAAAATGCTCAAATAATGAAAATGCCATATGTATACACAATGGAACTTTATTCAGATGTTAAAAAAATAATTGTGAGGTTTTCAAGTTAATAGATGAAACTGGAAAAAATTCTGAGGGAGCCATCATACACAGAGAAAGACAAATGCTACGTATTCTTTCTCATCTGTGAGTCCTCACCTCAATTCCTTATAGGTGTGCTTTTAACTTGGAACATCAGTAGGGACTGTGTGTGAGGAAGAAAGATCTTAAAGGGAGGAATAGTAGAACACAGAGCATATAAAGAAGGAAGGGGATTAGTAGCAGTTCAAATGTTAGGGGGATGGGAGAGTAATCAGAGGTGGTGCTGGTAGAGTGAAACTAACAATAAGGATGCTTCTAGAGACAAATGGAAACCTACTGTTTTATAAGCTCACTGAAATATAATAATAATAATAATAATAATAATAATAATAATAATAATAATATAGTTTTAATGGAGATACTCTAAACAGAGAGACATGCTCCTTTTATATATCATATGTTATTAAGCAGAAATCTCATTGCCAGGTGTGAGGATATCTCCCTTTGGGTTGTAGGTCAGGGTACTCCCAAAGATGACCAAATCAGTATGGGCTATCGATATAGCTCTTGGTTATCTACACAGACTTGTTAGTGAAACTCTGTTGCTGAAGACTCACACTCTTGGGTCATAGGATATGAAGAACAAACAGATGTTGATATTCAAGTTTCCTCCACACTGGTTAGCTTTAGTAATGTTGGAAACTGCTGCAGGTTCATAGTTGAAATAAGTCACCAACATTCTTACCCAGATGAATATACTTCAAGGTACAATAATGACTGGCGTGGACTTTAGACACCCATTGGTGTGACAGGAATTTCATGCATATAGGTCTTCACTTTCTGATTGTATTTTAAGTTTGCTCTCAGGAGGGAGCTCATGCCTGGAACTGTGAACCCAGAGAGAAATCTATGATAGGGGTAGTCATACACCCTGGGGAAGTACTCTCTGCTACTATTTTGCTAAAGAGGCATAATATCAAGCTTCCAGGTAAATATTTATCTTTCCACACCCAGATGATGCAACTCTCAGCCCTCTTTAGTGAAGTTTCTCTGTACAGTGGATGCAGGTAATAGACTCATCGGGAGTGGTCCATGTTCGGAGAACAAGCTCAGCCACTTAGTCTTATACACAGTGGCATGAACAAATAACATAATCCCTGATAGGTAAAGGATGGACAGTACAGAGAAGTAACTTATTGAGAAATTGTCACTTGGACAAGGTTAACTCATAAAAAATACTATTTGTGTACTCTGCATGCCATTTTAAAGAAATGTAAAGTTTGTTTGTAAAGCTCATGCTGGAGTCTGTTCCTGTAATTGGAAGATGATCTCTAAAATCTCAAAACTATTTTCACTCAGAAACCTGCTTTAAAAAATGTCGTATAAGGGATCATCTCATTCTTCTAAATTGTATCAAATACTGTATATTTTAAATAATATTTATGCATACTTCTAATGACATACTCAGTATCTTATTTTTTTAAATTTAATTTTATAATTTAATTTTACATATCAGCCATGGGTTCCCCTGTACTCCCCCCTCCAACCTCCGCCCCCACCCTCCATTCCCATCTCCTCCAGGGCCAAGACTGCCCTGGGGATTCAGCTCAACCTGGTGGATTCAGTACAGGCAGGTCCAGTCCCCTCCTTCCAGGCTGAGCAAAGTGTCCCTGCATAAGCCCCAGGTTCCAAACAGCCAGCTCATGCACTAAGGACAGGTCCTGGTCCCACTGCCTGGGTGTCTCCCAAACAGTTCAAGCTATTCAATTGTCTCACTTATCCAGAGAACCTAATCCAGTTGGGGGCTCCTCAGCTTTTAGTTCATAATTCATGTATTTCCATTAGTTTGGCTATTTGTCCCTGTGTTTTTTTCAATATTGGTCTCAACAATTCTCACTTATACAATCCCTCCTCTTTCTCGACAATTAGACTCCTGGACACCTGGGGTGTGACCGTGGGTCTCTGCATATGCTTCCCTCAGTCATTGGATGACATTTCTAGCATGACAGGGTGTTTGGCCATCTGATCACCAACTAGGTCAGTTCAGGCTTTCTCTCGACCATTGCCAGTAGTCTACAGTGGAGGTATAATTGTGGATTTCTGGGAACCTCTCTAGCACTTAGTTTCTTCCTATTCTCATGTGGTCATCATTTATCATGGTGTCTAATTTATTCTTGATCCAGCTGGGATCTCCTGCTCCCCTAAGCTCTCTTTCCCTCGAACCTTGCCCTTCATTACCCCCACTCAAGTCCAGGTTATTCTTGTAGATCTCATCCATTTCTCTGTTATTGGGTGATCCCTGTGTCTTTCTTAGGGTCTTGTTTTCTAGGTAGCCTCCCTGGAGTTGTATAGCAGTCTAGTCATCTTTGTTTTACATTAGTATCCTCCTATGGGTGAGTACATACCATGTTTGTCCTTCTGAGTCTGGGTTACCTCACTCAGGTTGATTTTTTTCTAGATCCATCCATTTGCCTGCATCTTGTTTTTAACTTTTGCCATTGTGTTAGGAAATTGTATTGGCTCTTATCTATGTTTTATAATACTTGCTGTGCCGGAAAAGGACACCACAAAATGTCTTAGCTATTTAAGTGTACTCACTGTATTTATGTTTGGTGTATCTTACTTTTATTAATAGTTTAAAACTTTCAACAAAAGATTTTTAAAGAAATAAACATGTAGCAATGTCTATGTTACTGAATCCTAATAAACAGTGCAGTTAGGCATTGGTGAGAAGGCACAGAGGTCAAGAGTGCTTGCTGATCAATCATCAGGACTAGAGTTCAGCTATCAGTACTGATGTCAGGACATTTACAACTATTAAACTTCAGGTGCAAGTTATCCAACATCTTCTCCATGGGCACCTATATCCACATGTGTACACACACACACACACACACACACACACACACACAGTTGTAACTGATCATATTTTATGAGAGCTTTCTGATTATTAGCTAGTAGCAGTGCCATACTTAGAGTTTCTTATGCTGTGATAAAACACCATGAAACCAAACAACTTGGTGAGGAAAGGGCTTATTTAATCATATGGATAGATTATAGTCTATCCTCTGGAGAAGTCAGGGCAAGAACTCAGGCAGGAACCTGAAGACAGGAACTGATGCAGAGGCAATGGAGGAGCACTACTTATTGAACTGATCTTCAGTATGTGTTCATCTTGCATTCTTTTAGCACCACCAGCCCAGGGATAGCACCCACAGTAAGCTATGTACTCTCAAGAAAATACACCACAGGCTTGCCCAGAGGCCATTCTGGTGGGGGCATTTTCTCACTTGAGGTTTTCTTTTCCAAAATGACTCTAGTTTATGTTAAGTTGACATAAAAGTAGCCATGATAGGAGATAAGGTCTTCCTTTTCCTTGCTAAATCTCTTTAATTTTCTTTTCCACCCTGCCTCAACCACCACCCTTATAAGCATCAGTACTTAACACTAAGTATTGATTAAGATTGAAGTTCTATATTTGAAGGTTCTTTGTGCTAAGTATTTTTGTAGATTCTGTCTAGGCAGAGATGAAAAGTACTTACTGGTCCGATCTAAGGAGAACATGAGAAGTTCTGAGTTTAGATATCAGAAGATCAATATTTACTGGGACTCTAGACTTTATTTAGATATGTTAATCTCATAAAACTTAAGCACATATTACTCAAGTGTTCATGTATATAGATGTACCATTCAACTACATAGGTTCTCTTGAAAAGATAAAAAGGTAGATTATTGAATCTACTTTTAAAAGGCAACTACTAGTTTTAAATATTTTACCTTGGATTGGATTTTTATATATTATATACAAATTATATATATTGCTACAATTTGAGATTGATTTATATAGATATCAATTGATAAAAAGGTAGATTATTGAATCTAATTTTAAAAAGCAACTACTAGCTTTAAAATTTTACATTGGATTGGATTTTTGTATATTGTATACAAATTTTGTATATTGATACAAATTTGAGATTGATTTTGTTAGAAAGTACTGTACATATATTTCTAATCTTGTTCAAGGTATTGTACCTATACAGTTCATTTAACAATGTAATTCAAAGTGCTAGTCCTTGAAAGTTATTATTACCAACTAATTAGGATAATAAATGCAGGTTAGTAGTCATTATAGTCCAACTTGTAGTCATATCAGTTACGTTTTCAAGGTCAAACAGAGACATATTTTAGATAGACAGGTCATCTTCAAACACTTTGGAGATCTGCAGAATATGTCATTTTATATGTTTTAATAACATAGATTTCTTTTTCTTTTTTTATGACTGAGACATGTCTACTCCTGGAAGCACCAATCTACTTCAGAGAAGATGATAGGTATTGAAGAAACTCCATATGGAGCTTACTTTCATTGTGGCAAAAGTTAGCCACTGGACCAGAAAGTGCCCTCTCATCGACTGCTGACAGTATGCTGTCAAAAATGGGCAAGCAGGACACAAAAGAAAGGACTGCTGATCCATGCCAAGACAAGGTAGGAAAGCTCCTTAGAAAAATCCAGCTTCACAAATGAGTCTGTCAGATATGCTAAGCTTGTAGGCCAAAGATGATGCCCCAACATTGCAGAGGAACCTTGAGTGACTGTCCAGGCAGCCGACTGTTTCTGTCATTTCTCAAATTTTTTGGAAGTTGCTTACTTGCACTCCCTCCTTACTCAGTTAATATTATTCCTTCTCGGGTCTCTGAGGGAGTTGAAGATTAGATAGTTATAGTTATAGTTTTCCTTGTTAATTTTAGAAAAGAAACTCACTAAAGAGGTGTAAAGTGTATAAGTATGAAAGACATTAAAAAATAGTTTTGGTAAAGCAAATAAGGATAGAAGGTAAATTAGATACAATCCTTTGGATTCACAAAGATAGGATAGATAATGGAATATTTTCTCTGAATTTGTCAAATGCAAATAGACTAGACATTGTTGATGTATTTATTGCTTGTATATATTGTTTATGATTATTGTACTTACTGTATATAGTTTTTCTTATATTAGTTATTTTTTTAGACAAAAATGGGAAATGTGGTGATATTTATTTTTACTCTAATAAATAAAGCTTTTATGGAGATGAGAAGAAAAAGCCAGCCACTATATTAAACATAGAGGCCAGGCAGTGGTAGCACACACTTTTAATCCTAGCATTTGGGATGCAGAGATTCATCCTGATCTCTGTTCAAGGTCACTCTGTTCTAAGTTCAAGGTCACCCTGAGAACAGAGCCAGGCATGGTGGCACATGCCTTTAATTCCCAGTACTAGTTAACCATAGAGGTCTTGGAGGGCTATATAGACAGACAGGAAGTGATAGAGCTGGGCGGAGAAAGGAAGGATGGAAAAAGGAAGTAAGAGGGCATAGCACAGAAGGCATATAGGTGTGGGTATACAGGAACTAGCTCTCTCTTTGGCTGAGGATTTCCTAGCTGTAAGAATGTGACAAGCTTCTTTCTACTTCTCTGATCTCTCAATGTTCACCCCAATCTGGCTCTGGGTTTTTTTTTTTTTTTAATTAATAAGACCATTTAGCAATTTTTCTTGTATTCCCCTGCCTACAGTCAAAATATCAAGGTTATCTGATTTCCCTGGATGATTGTTCTCATTATTTAAGCCATGGATTTAAGACTGAGATCCCTTGGACTCTGCTATGAAAAGTCATAGTGTCTTTTCCTCCTGTTTGGAGAGAACTACCAAGTCTTCTTACAGTCTGCAGATATAACTGGCCTTAATCCAGGTTGTTCTTGGGACAGTTTCCATATTTCTCCTTGGATATTACTGGTAAAGAATGCAGTGGCAGCATGACACTCCTACACAGATTAAATTATTGACTTAGGCAACATAAAATACTTTTAGGATGAATCAATATGAAACAAAGTTGGAACTTAATAAGATGTGTTCTTCATACAGACTCAAGCATGTGCATCAAGAGAAGTGGAGAATAGAGCAATGTGATAAAGAACTATTACAACTTGTCATAGGGTGGGTAGGGACTAAGAGATGTCTCAATAATGTCCATTTTTATGGTGATGACCATACATTAGGCTGGCTCTGAAAATATAAAGTATATAGTTGAATCCAATTTGAAAATATGATTTGTAAAAAGTTGATAGGTCTATACCATTATCTTTTATACTTGAATGAAAGGAAAAATTTCTTTGGTGTCTCCTATTAATTATATACATAATTTAGAGATCAATTTTAGTTTTATTGGTATGTGTAGATGAATTTCTAAACAATATTATTAAATAAGAAACACAGAGTCAAATACAGTGTTAAAGCCTAAGAGATCAGAGCAAGAGCCACAACTTCCTTTAGCTTATCACTCACTCTTGTCCTTCCAGAGAGAGAGAGAGAGAGAGAGAGAGAGAGAGAGAGAGAGATACAGAGAGACAGAGACAGAGACCTTCTTCCTGTGTGTCTTGCATTTTATTGCTTTCCTGTTCTGCCTTCTCATTGGCTCTAAGCCCAGCCACATGACTTCCTTGTCACTGCCTGTCTATACAGACCTCCTGGTCTCTATGGTTGATACTGAGATTAAAGATTCAAGGGTCACCATGCTTGGCTGTGTCCTTGACCAAACAGAGACTCTGCCTGCCATCTGATCAGATTAAAGGAGTGGGCTACCACCACCTGACTTCTATTCCTGGCTCTCCACTAGTGACCTCTGATCTTCAAGCAAACTTTATTTATTAACATACAAATAAAATCACATTTCAGCACAGTTAAAATGTCACCACAGGTATACTTGCAAATTTAGAATTACCTTCTGATTCATTTTAATTGTGTATTTTACTGAAAACTGACGTAGATATAGGGGTCTACACAAATATTATAGTCGTTTGGTTAAATATGACTAGCTTCTAATAATTAGAATTCTAGAAGGCTGCTTTGTCATCCCTATAAAAAAGATAAAGTTCTGATACAAAAACCAAACCCACAAAGCTAGCAGCTAGACATAATTACAGAAACTTTATTTGGATGATTTAGGTACTTCATTGCTGCAGTAGTCTTAACTGTGAATGAAGCATTACTTAAACAGGAGAATGTTTATGTTCTTGGAGGGGAAGCAATTCTCTGAGTCAGGACAATGATGCACTTAAAAATAAACAATCAATGGGTATGAAAGCAATGCTTCTTACTCTTAGAGTGAGAGATCATTGTTGTTATTTTCCTACTATACTAAGTATCAAACCCAGGATCTTTCACACATTTGTCAATATCTCTACTACTAAGTTGTGTTTCCAGCTGTAAATTAAAATATTTCTAATAAATGGCGGGTCAGGTCTTTCTTATTTGTGGCTCTTAGATCCAAATCTTCAGGTTACCTGTAAATGCAGAAACCAGGAAAATAAAAAGAGACAATGGAAAGGAGCAAGAAAGAGGAATATTTGGGTTCAGGTGATAATGAGTAAATGGGAAAGGTGGGGAAGGAGGCTCTTGTTGGGGAGGGAAGTCAGTACAGAAGTAATTGGAGGAAGGATGGATAAATTACAGCAAATGATGCTTCATTAAGCCTCAAGGACTCATATTATTTAATTACCAAGTATTGCAGAGAATGGATAAGTTGTCTTTCTGAGGGAAGAGTCACCAACTGGATAGTTTATACCAAATGAAAACATATACATGTGAATAACATTATATAAACTGGGCAAATTGTTTTTAGAGATGTGTGTGTGTGTGTGTGTGTGTGTGTGTGTGTGTGTGTGTGTATGTGCATTTGTATATACTAATATGTAATTAAATTACAAACTCAGAAAAAAATAAGGCCATGAATTTGAAAGAGAATGACAGGGGGATCTGGAAGGGTTTGGAAGAAGGAAAGGAAAGATGGGAATGATGAAAGTAAAAAAAGAATATTCAGTATAATGTAAATTACAACACCTAAATATCATTGAGCTGAAAAGCCTTTATTTCCTAGTCCCATGGTAGGACAGGAAACGTTCCCTCACTCCTTTTCAGATTAGGAGATATGTTACACAAAGGAATGGAGAATGGAGTTTGTTTTCTCTTGTTTTCATCAAAAAGTTAAAAGAAAAAGTCACCCATTTGAGAGGATGTGGGAGGAACGTGAGAGTTGGAGGGAGGACAGGAAATGGGAGAAGTAATGTAATTTTAATTTACAATTTAAAAATTTTAATAAAATATGCTAGACAAGTACTCATTAGTGATAAATCGTGATTTTATTGTTTTTAGTGTGTATCCTTGGTATGATGGTTTTGAATCATATTTCATCTCTTTTGTTTTTAACACACCCGTCTATAACCTGATTCTAATCATAAATCAAATAAACTACAACAAAAGAACATTATATAAAGTATTTGTCTTAAACTTTAATAAAACCAAAAACTAAGAATAAGTGGGGAGATAGAGAAGAGATGGAGAGAGAGAGAGAGACAGAGAGAGAGAGAGAGAGAGAGAGAGAGAGAGAGAGAGAGAGAGAGAGAGAGAGAGACAGAGACAGAGAGACAGAGACAGAGAGAGAGAGAGACAGAGACAGAGAGACAGACAGGGAGAGAGAGAGAGAGAGAGACAGAGAGAGAGAGACAGAGAGAGACAGAGACAGAGAGAGACAGAGAGAGAGAGAGAGAGAGACAGAGACAGAGAGAGAGAGAGAGAGAGAGAGAGAGAGAGAGAGAGAGGAGGGAGGAAGAAGCAGATAAAGCTGTACAGTGATGCTTAGGAATACAGCTCAGCGTAGTGAGGTCTATTGAATGGGATCCTAGAACAGAATAACAACAGGGCAAAACTACGGAGCTCTGATACATATTTTATACATGGATGAATATTAAGCTATTGAATATCAGTGTCATTTGAGATGTATAAATGTGCTTCCCTTTTTTTCTAAAAAAATACTTCTTAACTAATCAATCAACAAGTTTTGAAAGATTAGATTTATCTACAAACCCTATTTTTAAGGTACAGTATTGTGATTAATAAAATTTTGGGAAATTAAAAACTTTTGAAAGTTATGACTCGAGTCATAAATCCCTTATAGTATGTATTTCTCATAATATTTAGTAATTATCTTGTAAGTATGGATTGAAACTATAGAAAATGTGCACATACACACATACACACACAGACACACATACATTCTTTACCTTGAGTTTTTAAATTATAGTTATTGTATTTATTTACTCTTATTTTTTTATGTTTTCTCATTTATGTATGACATTTCCTTAGACCATCCTATATTTTTAGACAAAGTTTTGTTGCATGAAAGTCAGTTTGCCATGATTCTCAGACAAGGCTTTATTTTAGGGATTTTTTTCTAATGTTGTTTTCCATCTATTCACTTCTCAGTGCTAACTTTGCCCTTAGCAGACACATTGTTGTCATTAACTAAAAGCAAACAAGGTGTCAGTCACTGGTGTTTTCTATAATTACTTCTTGCCTAACTGGAGCTTGTTTTTGCATTCAAGCTATGCCCAGAGAGGCAGCTTTTTGTTACTTTTAAATTTTTCTGTCAAATATAATTTGCAGCCTGTCAACTTGTTCAGATGGTTGATATTTATCCAAACGAAATATCCTTCCATGTACTCTTTCATCAAAAATTTCAAGAGTCATATATGGCAAGCACAAATAAGATAAATTCCCTGTGACTGCAAGATTGATGTTTGATAACTATATAAGAGAAAAATGGACAATACATAGTAATTACATTTTGTGGAAGCTCTTAGGATAAAAGGCTGTGCAAGTGTTTATTAAAACCCATCAAAAGAGCTTGCTGTGAAGACATGCTTAGGAGTGATTGCCTATATAAAGCTTCTATAAGGCATGCCACAGAAAATGAGTCCTCGAAAACTAAAGGGTGATGGACACAGAGAAATAGAAACAAGAGAAATGAGTGAGCCGAAGCCAGGGTGAATTTAGTGATGAGAATCCAAAAATGCATCTTTCTTGGTGTAATTAGCTAAGATTAAAGGTTGGCTGTGATTGATTGAGGTCAGAGTACAGGCAAGAAAAAGACAGTGCTTTTCTATGTCATTCTACAAAGTTTGACTATGCCGGGGACTTAATAGTATCAAGTTTGTGTTTTCAAAAGATTATTCTAGGAATAATCAGGAGACAAGATTGAAAAGGGCATAATTAGTGTCAGGAAGAACACAGCTGTTACTGCTTAAGATTTAGTTGAAAATTTATGAGATAATGAATTTAGATCACAGAAAATATGAAAGAATGGGGATGTGTGTTAACTTCAGGGCTATTAAAATCAGCACTTCTTCAAATTTTTAAATAAATAAATTAACAAATAAAATTAAGAACTTTAGGAATTTATGGATATCCTGTCTAGAGGGTAAAATGGATTACTGTATTGATCAGAATTGCAAGAAAACTTATACTCCATATCAGTTATCAATATTGTAGCCACAACACATCCGGAAATAATTTAAGAGTGCTGACATTTGGTTAGGCAATTCACAATGTACTTCCAGAAAAGTTATATTTATATTGTCTATTATGCTCAAAAATGCTTTTATTTTAATGTTTGTGAATTTGCAGATAATGATCATATTTCAGCTTAACATGCAATATCTTTGTCTTTTCTGTGCGGTCTCTCTTTGCTGCTTCTTTGTTCTTCTCACCAATCACGCATTTACTACAGGCTATGTGGTCTGTCTTGAATACAACTGGCCAGGCTTGAGCACCTTCCTCCAGCTTTTAATCTGCCAAAACAGTGGAGAAAGAAAATCTCAGCAATTTGTTCAACTCATTTTCACTTGTTGAGCTGCCTTGCCATTTATAGCCTTACCGATATCTGAAAATTTAAACCAGCAGAGCCCTGTCAATGCTTAAGTTCATTTATACCACCACGTTCTGATGTTCGCATGCACATCCAGCAAAAGGCTAAATTCACAGGGAGAAGTCCCTAGGGAATACTGTCCTACATATGAGGGACAAGAGGATACAGTCTAGACTCTGCAAATCTACCAGACACATTCAGAGTCTTATGAAGCTAAGTCCTGGGTTTGCCAGAATTTTCATTAATGAAGACAATCCCTATTTTCACAAGGTGTGCTTCCGGACTTCAGACTATCCTATTTATCTTGGTGCCTTAGTTACCTGACTTACTCTATGGTTTTCTGTTTCACAGATGGTCTTCACTATCCTTCTTAATTATAGCTGAGTTATAGTTAATTCATGGTGGATATAATATCTAGACAGTTAATTGAAGAGGGACTGACTGCTCAGATACAATTAAGAAGGATAGTGAAGACCATCTGTGAAACACAAAACCACAAACAAAGAATATGAGACAAAAATTCTACAAAATTACCATTGAGTTTGGATTGTGTTGGCCTTAGGGCCCAGTGTTAAATGTGGTTTACATACCCAGTGAAATTCCATGAGATAAAACTCTTTTCCCTTTGCAAATATTTATCAATTAAAAATACTTCTTGGCTAGGGATGGGGGATCATATCCACTTTCCTCTCTCAGTGCTGGGACCCTGTCTGGCTTGAAAATGTGCAGGACTTGTGTATACTAGCACAATCTCCGTGAGTTCATATGTACATCAGTCCTTGTGGGACTGGAAGACATTTTTTCCTTGGTGCCATCCATCCCTTCTCGCTTGCTGGCAATCTTTCTGACTCATCTGCATATCTGAGTCCTGAGAGGAGGGTTTTGATGAAGACATCCCATTTAGGACAGAGTGTTCCAAAGTCTACTACTCTCTGCACATTGACCAGTTGGGGTATTTCTGTATTAGTTCCCCTCTACGGCAAGAGGAAGTTTCTCTGATGATGGCTGCATGAGAAAGCATGTCATTAGGAGTCATTTTATTGCTGATTTCCTGTAGCAGAACAATAGTATTTGGATTTCCCCTAGGTCCCTGGTCTATGTATTCTCAAGTTCTTGGCCACCTGAGCAATTTCAGGCATGGGTTACATCTCATAGATGGAATTTAAATCCAATTAGATAGTATTTGGTTACTCTTACAACATTTGTACCACTATTGTACCAATGCATCTTTTAGCTGGGTAACCTTTGAAGTTCACAGGTGGTTACTTTTCTCCACCAGTACCAGGAAGGGTACTGTACAGTGATATGAACACTGATCAATGGGGCGAAGGCTCTGCTTAGGCATCAGCTTGACTTTTATATGTGGAATGAGATTTGTCAGTGTTGTCTTTAGCAATAGGGCCTTAATACCAGGTTATGGAGAGCAAATAATAGTCTTGGAAATAGCCTGAGTTGTTTTCAGGTTTTCATGGAGGCACTTCAGACAGCTCAATTAGATGTAAATTATTCCTGGCATTGAAGGTTTCACTTAGTGGTTAAAAAGATCTAACTGGGGCATTGTTTGCCTGGTTATTTGGTGATTCCATTCAGATTTCTTTCTTATATGTATATATTTTAAGAATCTGCAATA
The DNA here is from genome assembly GCF_903995425.1 of Onychomys torridus. Lineage (NCBI taxonomy): Eukaryota > Metazoa > Chordata > Mammalia > Rodentia > Cricetidae > Onychomys > Onychomys torridus. Next base: position 10,184,011 of record NC_050465.1, read on the forward strand.
GTAGGTTTCTATATGACCCCTCAATTGGCCCTTAGTGTTAGTTGTCCACACCCATATCCTGTCCTTTACTTCCTTATCCCTGTTTCATCTGCCTGGTCTAATCTGTCCCCTATGTCTTTGTAAGTTTATGTTTTGTTTCCCCTCTTTGGGAGAACTCCTCTCACCCCCTAGTCCCATTTTGTCCTTGCAGCAAGTCAAAGAGTAATCTGGAGAGTCAGGAATGAAAGGGCTAGGGGGATGCTGGGTTTGTATCATATGCTAGAGTCTTCAGTGAATGGAGTTGATGTGGAAGGAGAGGCACCAGCAAACAGATTGCTACATGGCTGGGATGAGACTGGAGAGATCATAGTGGAGAACAGAAAGGAAAGTGAAAATCTACCTGATTCCAGGTCCAGTGTGGCCACTGGGGTTGCCAGGTAGAAAGTGTCTCTAAGAATTGGGGGCTAATGCAAAGGGATAGGAATGGGCTAGAAGGGAAGGTTTAGAGTGTTCACAGGATGGAGGAGGGCTAGGTTTGCAGCCAGGTTCTTGGAAGTTCCCACAGAGTGGAGCTAAGGAGGGAGGATGTGACCTCTTTTTCTTTAAATTCTGTTGCTGTCCTTGTATGTGTGTTGAGTTTAGAATCATATAAAGAATTTTTCTAGAACCTAACAAGAATAAGTCCAAGTGGGAAATATTGCTTATAAAAATTCTTTTTGTCACTATTTATTTAAAAAGTTTAAATGATGACTGAACCCAAAGGCCTCTTTAAACTAATCACACACATATATATTCCCAAATATTTAAATGCAACCTGCTCAGTCTTCACTTGATCTTAGCCAAAAGGTTGACAAGCAATAACCTGCTCAGTCTTTGCATGTTACTTTTGTGTATATGAGAAGACTGTTTCTTCCACTCGCAGAATTACTGTAGTTTTTCTCTAAGACTGAGGCCCCATGAACTTTATTTCTCCCACTATAGCACAACTACTTGGGTCATCCTTGCTCTGGTCATGTTTAGAGAGCCAGGTTGGCATGACTTGATGGGCATAGCTTCTCTGATATTCCTAAGAGGACCAATCTCATAGTAAACTTCCTGTTTCTCTATCTCTTATAATCTTTCTACCGCCTCTTCTACAATGACTCCTAAGACTTAGGTGCAGGCGCTGTATTGCAGATGCATCAGTTGGGACTGGGCTCAACAGCTCTGTATTTGCATCTGTTGTGCTTTTCTGTAATGGTCTCTTTCTGTTGAAAAAAATGTTTTCCTTTTCTTTTTTATTTATTTTTTTGTTGTTTTATATATCGGCCATGGGTTCCCCTGTGCTCCCCTCTCCCAACCCCACCTTGCCCCCAGCCCTTCTCCATTCCCATCTCCTCCAGGGCCAAGACTCCCCTGGGGATTCATTTAAACCTGGTGGATTCAGTACAGGTAGGTCCAGTCCCCTCCTTCCAGGCTGAGCAAAGTGTCCCTGTGTAAGCCCAAGGTTCCAAACAGCCAGCTCATGCACTAAGGGATAGGTCTGGGTCCCACTGCCTGGGTGCCTCCCAAACAGTTCAAGCTATTCAATTGTCTCACTTATCCAGAAGGCCTGATCCAGTTGGGGGCTCCATAGCTTTTGGTTTATAATTCATGTGTTTCCATTAGTTTGGCTATTTGTCCCTGTGCTTTTTCCAATCTTGGTCTCAACAATTCACACTCTTACAATCCCTCCTCTTTTTCAAAAATTGGACTCCTGGAGCTCTACCTGGGGCCTGTCCAAGGATCTCTGCATCCACTTCCATCAGTAATTGGATGAGAGTTCCAGCTCAACTGTTAGGGTGTTTGGCCATCTGATCACCAGACTAGGTCAGATCAGGTTTTCTCTCGACCATTGCCAGTAGTCTAGAGAGGATGTATCATTGTGGATTTCTGGGGATGTCTCTAGCACTTTGCTTCTTCCTATTCTCATGTGGTGTTTATTTATCATGGTCTGTTATTCCTTGTTCTCCCTTTCTGTTCTTGATCCAGCTGGGATCTCACTGAAGACAGACAGCTTATGCTGGAGAGGATGTGGAGCAAGGGGAACGCTCCTCCACTGCTGGTGGGAATGCAAGCTTGTACAGCTACTTTGGAAATCAATATGGCACTTCCTTAGAAAATTGGGAATCCATCTCCCCCAAGACCCAGCTATAGCACTCTTGAGCATATACCCAAGGAATGCTCAATCATACCACAAGGGCATTTGTTCAGCTATGTTCATATCAGCATTGTTTGTAATAGCCAGAACCTGGAAACAACCTAGATGCCCTTCAACTGAAGAATGGATAAATAAAGTGTGGTACATATACACAATGGAGTACTACTCAGCAGAGAAAAACAATGACATCATGAGGTTTGTAGGCAAATGGATAGATCTAGAAAAAAATCATCCTGAGTGAGGTAACCCAGACTCAGAAGGACAAACATGGTATGTACTCACTCATAGGAGGATACTAATGTAAAACAAAGATGACTAGACTGCTACTCACAACTCGAGGGAGGCTACCTAGAAAACAGGACCCTAAGAAAGACCCAGGGATCACCCAATGACAGAGAAATGGATGAGAACTACATGAACAACCTGGACGTGAGTGGGGGTAATGAAGGGCAAGGTTCTAGGGAAAGGGAGCTTAGGGAAGTAAATAGTGTTTTCTTAATGAGGAATGAGAACTACACTTATCTTTAAGTATAATGATAAGCCTTTAGAATATCTTAGGGATTATGCTGTTTTAGTAAGGTGGTGGTTGTAGGTTCTCTGCTAAGATCTATGACTTTTCTAGCCCTGTGTAGTTGGCTATGCTTCTAGTACCGGGCATGATTTTCCTCTTTGCTGAATCTATCTTAGGTCAAAGTAGAGGGGTGTTATATATCTCCAAGGTATGCATGTAACTACTGCACCCTTAGGGTTATCATGCCATGCTGGTCATTATTGGAGTTCGTAGGCATTGTAGCCTGGTAGGACTACTGGTTCCTCCTCTCTTGGAAGCTTGCATGGTGCCTTCTGGTAACATGAAAGCTAGTCTTCAGTGAGGAGGCTTTCAGGTCAGAATCTGGCTCAATTCTTTAGGTTGTCATTTGTTTGCTGTTTAAGCATGTGCAGCGTGAATTCTAATTGGTCTTAATAATACAAACTCCAAGTCAGATATCAGGTGAAAGCTGAAAGATCAGAGAAGCAGTGCAGCCCGCCACTTTGAAACTTCTTACCTTTAGGAATCCTCAGACTGAAAGGGCCGAGCTCTGGTCTCCATGCTGTCTTATCACTTCCTCTCTCTGCCCAGCCATATCACTTGCTGTTTCCTTCTCCCAAGTGCTGGGATTACAGGTGTGTGCCCCCACTGCCTGGCTTCTAGTGGTTAGCTCAGCACTCTCATTTCCAGGAAAGGTTTATTTGTGAGAGCACAAACAAAATATCACCACAAGTATGAACAAGTTGTTTAGACTTTCTATATATTGTCATTATCCATAGATTAGGAAAATTATGGTATCTTCACTGTAAGGTTGTTGTAAGTACAGAGTGATTAGAACTGCCAAATATCAAAAAATTAACACGTAGAATACAACGCTTGTGACTGCCTCAACTGAATGCACCAGACTCTGCCTACTCCCCATGGGAGGCCTTACCTTTTTGGAGGAGGGAATGGGGGGTGTGTTTGGGGAGAAGGATGAGGGGCTGGGGGGTCAGGAGGAGGGAAGTGAGAGGGATCTGTTGGTTGGTATGTAAAATGAATAAAATTTTTTAATAAAAATAAATAAATAAGAAAATGATACTTGAACGTGTTCTTTTTAAGTATTGCATATAATTAATGATAAGAGGGATGCTTAGAGAGAATTTCCCTCGTCTTGGAATAATAACTGCCACTACCACAGTTTTTGGCAGTAAATAAACAACATATTCTAATGAAAGTAAAATGCCCATGTTGTTTTTTTCCCAAGGATAGCAATTAATATTACTTAAATGATTGAGAGCCATCCAATCATTTCTTATTATTTCTTGCAAAATACAAAAGATTTTGAAAGTTTGAAAAATAAATAAAAATGCTAATGATATGTTCAGCAAAACTAAGTGGTTTGACCACATTCTGTATAGTTTGATATACAGAGATTATTAGTGGTGTTTTCAGTTTCTTATATTCTGCCTTTTCAACAAATAGCCTGACTTCTGAAGGTCAAAATGAAAAATAAAAATATTTTCCATCAGCTAGTTCAGCCCCTTTTAAATGGCAAAGTGTCTGGCAATTGCTTTACTGAAAATTTAATTTTCTTTTCATATCTTTCATGCTCTGTGGTTATATAAATGACTGTGTTTGCAATCATACTTTTCCCCAGATAAAAGCTTTGAGTTCAGTCATTGGTTGAACGTTTAAAATAAATACTGATAAAAGAATTTTTATAACCAATATTTTCCCCATTTACTTATTCTTGCTATAGCAAAATTCTTTATACTATCTTAGAATTTACTTTCTCTATCAAATCCTTTCATATTGCCATTATTCAAAATTTGTTTTCTTAATCTCATTGTATTGATTTTCTTTTTTCATATAATGGAAGAACTCAGTAGTATATAAGTACAACATAAACTAGCTGTTTTATATGTATGAGATAGTTTTCATAATCATTTACTTATTGGACTGTACATTTCTTCACTTAAATGTAAATTCTATGTTACCCGGCAATTAAAACATACTTATTTATTTTTTCTCTGAAACAATCACTTAAAAATAAAATTCTTATAAATCTGACAAGTGCTCATGTTCTGTGTCAACATTATAAAGATTAATGTTATTTTATCTTACCATTTTTGTATAATTAGCAATAACATTTGTATATCCCTTTAGACAATCTCATTGTTTTTTCTGGGAACATGGGATTGATAGAGGCTTTCATGTAGTTCAGGATAGTCTCAACTTCACTATATTAGCAAGATTGGATTTGACCTCCCGGTGTTCTTCTCTACCTCATGAATGGTGAGGAGAGGAGAGATCTACCACCTGTTTGAATGTGTAATCTCATTGGTAAAATGTAGAATTTTCTGTACAACAGCCTTTTGTTTCTTTCATATGAATTACGCAGAGTTCATTTGACTATTTTTCCTGCTACAGTGATACAGTAGCATATGATTTTCTGAAGCAAGTGTCCTTCCCATTGGTTCTGTTGCCTCAATTGCCCAATCCCGAGTAATGTTTTATCAACAGTTTAGTTTTAGTTACTATGCTCACTCTAGAGAGGTCGACAGGGGGAGAGAAGGAGATGTGGGGAAGGGGAGGGGGGATAAGGAGAGAGGCAGAGGGAGGAATAGAGAGGTGGGGGAAGAACAAGTATAACATCTGAATTGTATGTTTAAGTTTCTTTCACATTATTTACATTTTATACATTCATGCAAATTTTCCTTAGTTTCCCAGGTAGAATTTCCATAACAAAAAATAAGTATTTGAAAATATTCAATATATTTTTTATTGCCTAACACCATGCTATAAATTTTTATCATCATAGTTTCTTGCAGGAAAAATTGAGGTAAGTAAGAGATGTGAAAGGAAGAAAAAGAAAGTCATCTTGGCATTTCCAGAGAGTATTGAGAGCTGTCCTCCACAGGGAAAATGCATTCTGGAAACTAGGCCATGTGTTAGAACACCAGAGCCATGTTCAGGATTGGGCAGTTCACAATGACTTTGAAAAGCTATTCTACCCTAGAAAGTTGGTCCTTTAGGACTTGAAGAGCACAGGCCAGCGGTGGAAGGAACCTCACTAATTTAAGCCACTGTGTTGAAAATTGGGATGAGCTTTTTATGCTAGGTAGACAAGAAATGTTCTGGGATTTGTTAGCAATCGAAGGTATTGGCTGAAACCTCAATGCAGTTTCCTTCCTGCACTTGAGAGTTTTCAGATTCAGAGGCTCTGAAGCAATTGTTTGGGAAACAAGGAATCCATTGAACTTGATGTGCTACAATTTTGTTTCAAATATTTGTCCCAGACATGCCTTCATTGTGGTATATTGGCACAAAATTTGAGTTAGAATATTAGAAAGTGATATTGTTTTAATGGACACTTCTACAAATAGGCTCATCATCCATCTTGGTTTTTTTTTTTTTTTTTTTTTTTTTTTTTTGGAAAGGCCCTATTCCTACACACAAAATCCAAACAACTTAGTGCCATGAAAACCGAGAATCTTGGCCAACTTAAATAATTGCTTAGAAATAAGTTTTTGTAGCTCTGGGTGTTTTTTTTTTTTTTTTTTTATCTAAGGTTACTGCTAACATAGGTAATGATTTCTAAATTTTGATACAGCATTGTAGTTCAATCTGTTTTTACAGGGTTTGGTCTGTTGGTGCAGGGAATAAACTACTGTTGTTTCTTTTATACAATTGTGAAGATCTTTTCTCTTATGCATAAAATGCTTTCTAAATATCTTATTAATCCTCACAACATCCTAGTTGGTAGGAGACAGCATTATAACTTCAGGTATTGCAGACTCTTGTCATTCTAGTAATGGCATTATATTGCTTAATTTAATGTGATTTTATGGTAGCAGCTTAAAGATGAGTAAGATTTGCAAAGCAACTAGTAAATAAACAAAAACCACTGTATTGACCCTACGTGCATCAGTACAAATGTAAAATATTGACCATGGCATTATAGATAGAACAGCAGCACAACCTGCTTTCTGTCCCATTTTTATTTGCAGTACAGTTTCAAATGCTCTGCTCTATTTAGTGTTGGGATTATTACATGTTGTGGGGAATTTCTTTTTTACTCCCATCTATTTGGTGTTCTCTATGCTTCTTGTACCTTGATAGGCAGCTCCTCTTTTATATTATGATTATTTTCTTCTATTATTTTGTTGCAAATATTTCCAGTGCTCTAACATGGGTTTTCTTCTTCTTCCTCTATTTCTATTATTCATAGATTCTGTCTTTTTATAGTACCCTGGAGTTCCTGGATGTCTCATTAGATTTAACATTTTCTTTGACTAAGGTATCCATTTCTTCATTGTCTTCAATGCCTGAGATGCTCTCTTTCTGACTTATACTGTTGGTGAGTCTTACCTCTGAAGTTTTTGTTTGACTTCCTAGATTTTTCACTACCAGTTTTATTCAGTTTGGGTTTTCTTTAGTGATTCTATTTTTACTTTCATGCCTTGACTTGTTGGAGCTGGAGCCTTATCTCTGTCCTGCTCAGCCCTGTGGTCCTGCAGCCGCTTATAATATTATCACTTAGAGGCTTAATATTAATTACAAACTGTTTGTTCTATGGCTCAGGCTTATTGCTAGCTAGCTCTTTAATCTTAAATTAACCCATGTCTACTGGCATCTTGTTCTTTGGGTGGTTGGATGTTGTCTGCCCTGACTCTGCCCTTCTTCTCTCTGTATCTCTGCTTAGATTTCTCACCTGGCTCTTATCCTGACTTACCACAGGCCAAAGTAACTTTATTTATTACCCAATGGGGGTAACATATATTAACAGCATACAGAAAGACTGTCCTATACCAACTTGTATTCACTATTTCATTTCTTCATTTGATTTCATATCCTCAGAGTCATTGAGGGATTTATTCATAGCCCCTTTAAAACCCTTGAACACATTACACTTTGAAGTTGTTGTCTTGTGCTTCAGTTATATTACATTTCTCAGGGCCTACTATAATAAGGTTACTAAGTTCTGTGGGAGTTGTATTATCCTGCATGTCAATAATTTTTTTTTTTTTTGTTGTCTAGGTATCTAAGGTTGGGATGCTTGGGATACTTCTAGGTGTTCCTATCTGGCATTGTCTTTGTTGCATGGGTATAACCATTCTTGGCTTCTGTTGCCTTCTCAATCTTAGGAAACTGTGATGGTTGTGGGTTGGCTGGTAGGATGTGCTTTGTAGGCCCATGGGTGACAAAAGGGAGTAGAGAGGTGAGCTGGAAGAAGAGCCAAGAAGAGCATCAGGAAAGAGCTGAGGAGATCATCTTCCCCCTTAGAAGAACAACCTGCAGGGAGTTGTAGATGTGGCTGGAAGAGGGGATCCTGACAGTAAGGCCCTCAGAGACAGGGATGAAAGGACTATGGAGACCCTGGGTCTGAACCAAGAGCTGGTGTCTCCAGTGAATGGGGCTGAGGTGGCACAAAAGGTACCTGTAAGAAGGTTGTAACCTAGCTGAGGGCGAGAATGGGAAGGTCCTAGAGAAGGACAGGATGGATGGTGTGACTCATTTACCTGAGTCCAGTGTAGAAAGTGTTTCCATATTGCTAACTGGAAGGCCAGCTTCCAGCAGCACCAGGGTATGCAAAAACAAAACAAAACCAAAAATCCATAGATGCTTTGAGGGCTAGACCTTTTCTATCTGAGGAGAAAATAAGGAAACACACAAGCTTTCTAATGGTAACTTTCTCTTTTACTTCATCTTGAAAAAATCCTTTCTGAAAATATCTCTTGCTCTCTCTCCTGCCTCATCCTATCTCCTCAGCTCCCTCTGCATACCTACACACTCACTCTAACACACACTGACTCCTCTTTACACAGCAGCTCCCTACCTAGCAGTACACAGACCCCCCCCCCCCCAGCCAAACTCTGCCCAAATATGAGTTACATTTTCAGGGACAAAGCATTTCTTGGGTAAACAATCAGAGACAGAGCCAAACTGATCCATGTAAGCTATCACACAGTTTCTCTCAGGCTAGGAAGGTCACATTGGCCAGCCAGTGACGTGGCCAAGCATGTAGCCTGAGTGGTTAGCATTTGTAAACATTGAAATTCAGGACTTAACATTAACAGTTAGTTGGCTGAATCTTGAATGGTTGGGGTACGTGCTGAAAGAGAATTACTGCAGGAGTTATGTCTACCAAAGTTGCTTCAAGTCTGATCCAGCAAAAACACCTGGGAATTTGTCCTTGTGTGTTCTCTGCAGGCCAGCTAGTCTGTTTTGAATTTGCTCTAAGGTCTTAGCTAAATGTGTAAAAGGCTGTCTTTGTAACTGAGAATACTGTTACATTCCTGTGTCAGTTATGAAAAATATTCTAGTATTACTTTTATTTATTAGAATTATACAGCTTAAACAGAAATCATCTTCCTGATCATCCACAGCTATATGTGTGCCCAAAAGATGGAATATTTACATGAGATAAACACACACACAAGCAGTGGGAAAACACCCATAGCAGTTCTTAGGAAGGAAATGTAGCGGCACACGAGAGAAATTACAGACAGGAGCAACCAGTCATTTCAATCAGTAACCTTACAGCCTTTCCAGGTGGGGCTCCCCATCAAGGTGGGTCTGCCTGTTGAACGCTAGTTGTCACCTGCTGTATACTCCCACAGACTCTGGCATTTCCAGATATTGGAAACTGACACAAAGGGACGCGGGGCGTGGGGGGAGCTGGGTTTGCAGTAAGGTTTGGTGGTATCCCCTGGGAATGGAGGGAAGGAGGGTTGAGACCTGCAGCAGTCTGCCTCAGGGATAGGGGGATGAGAATGGAGAGACAGTAGCAGAGGACAGGAAGAAGAGTGGAGATCACCTCGCTTCCTATATCCCAGCTCAGTGTGTTCAGTGGGGAGCCCAGGTAGGAAGTGTTTCAAGTGTTGGGAGCTGACACAAGGGGATGAGGGGACAGGGGAAAGCTGGATTTTCTGCAAGGATTAGAGGCTCCTTCAAGCATGTGTTACAGGGTTGGGGAGGACACAGGAGAGACTACAGTGGAGGATAGGACAGAGGGTGGAAATTGCCTACTTGAATCCAGTGTGGCCCTCGACAAATGTTCTTGACTGACAGAAAATATCACCTCATGAAAAATCCTAAATGACATTGCTGTTTGTCCTATCAGCTGATAACTGTGATATATTTGTCATGTTGTTTTCGTTCAAATGCAATAGTCTTTTCCTTGTAAGCAGAAAGCATTGCGCAGGTTTTAATCGTTTTGTTGTGTATTATATTGTAGACATTGAAAATATAGCCACTTCCATTTTACAGCTAAGAGCATGAGGTAATAATAGGGATGATCAAACAGAAGTAGTTCCTGGATTCCCAAGCTGGGGTTTTGTCCCTCAGTAAGCTTCTCACTGTAGTATGTTATCTGGCCGTGTGTCAGGTTTTACAGCAAGCATTCTTTCCTGGGTAGTGTTACCATTTCATTCTGCTATGTAATTAAGATAGAATGCACCCACAAGTGATTTGTAGTAGCTCTAGGAATGGTAATTAAGGTTGCTACCTTCACACTGTCAGGTATTTATTTTTTCCTCCAACATTAAATGAAACAAACTGTTTAATTACCTGAGAAGCTACACCTGTCTCTTAGGAATTAAAATCTGCATCCAAGTGAAGGTGAAAGTAGTCATTTCCAATGAGTTACTGGTCAAGCAAGGAGCTCACTGAATAAAGATCAGTGTTCATAATGTGTGCAGCACATTCTAAATAAACATTTTATAATTGTTATAAGGCTTTCTTTTTCTGATTATGCCAGCCTCGTTATGTTTATTTAGTGCGTGTGTGTGTGTGTGTGTGTGTGTGTGTGTGTGTGTGTGTATGCATGTGTGGCAGACAGGACAATTGCAGGAGTCATTCTTTCCTTGTACAATGTGGGTCCCAGGGTCTGAATTCACACCATCAGCTTTGGCAGCAGATGAAGTTACCCACAGGACCATATTTTCAGTGGTTAAAAACATTTCTTAACTTTTCTGAATCTTTCTTGGGTGACAAATTCTAAGATAGGTTAGGAATTTCATACTAGATGTTATACTTAGTCTTATCAAATCTTAACATTTTAAAGACATTGCATTTTGTGACTAACCCAGAAGGTTTACAAATTAGTTTTCCAGCTGGGCAGTGGTGGCACACGTCTTTAATCCCAGCACTTGGAAGGCAGAACCATGGGGATCTCTGTGAGTTTGAGGCCAGCTTGGTCTACAGAGTGAGATCCAGGATAGGCACCAAAACTACACAGAGGAACCTTGTCTCAAACTCCCCCCCCAAAAAAAACAAAACAAACCAAACCAAACCAACAACAACAACAACAACAAAAACCCCTTAGTTCTCCAGGCAATTCAGAGATTCCAGATTGCACAAAAGCAAAGCCATAACTGATGGAATGTGCTTGCTTTTAAAGATTTATTATCTATTTTCTTATAACAGTGTCAAGACTATGGAGTTTGTAAATAGCAAGTAAAGCTGTGGCTTTTTAGTTTTGACAAGGTCCAATATAAAAATCACTATAAGAAGCTTATTTCAGATAGGAAAAATAGTGATTCATTATTAGAGACAGTAGCTTTTTAATCTCTAATACTATAGACTAGCAATAGCTATTTTCTACATAGATGATTCAAGTAGCTCTCAAGAGGTACACTTTCTTTGGAAGGGCTCATTTGAGATGAGAATGTATATTATAATTTCCAAAGGGGGAAAGCTTTGTTGTTATAAGCAAGTGGGAAACAATGCCTAGAATACAATGCAACACATTTTTTTTTCCAAGTTCATATGTGTAAAAGGTACACAAATTTAGGAGCAAGTAATGCTGTATTTTCTGCTGACATTTATTTGTGAATAACAGCATTATTTAATATTTTCTCCAACCATCACCAAATGCTTTCTGACATTATACTCTAATTTTGCAGAGGACAGAATCAGGTGTCATAAGTGGCAAAGGAGGTGAGTTGCAGGCTCAGTTTAATGTTTCATTTTCCTTATTTTCTAGGGATTGAGATACAAACATTCTGAAAAATTCACTTCTATGCCTATGAATCTTCATAAATGCAGATTCTATTGACTTTAACACCCAATTTTCTAGCCAGTTTGAAAGGTTTGAAATTGTGCTCGTGAATGCATTCTTTTTTGGCGCTCAACAGTAAGTATTTGCCAAGCAGTCTATGACATTAGAATTAAGTCCCAGTCAAACCACAATTCAATGCATGAAGGTTAAAAATTCCATTCACTTAGCAATGCCCCCATCTCTTTAGTTCTGCAAATACAAAAGCTTTGATATCATTTTAACTGTTTATCTATGGAATCAAAACTAATCCATGCACATTATGTGATCTACTATATGTGCATTGAATTAAACTTCTCATCAGTCAATAAGCCACAAATTATTTTGTCCAAGAAACATGTGTATGGCTGGAGGAATGACTCAGTGGTTAAGAGCACTGGAGGCTATCCCAGAGGTTCTGGGTCCAATTCCCAACAACCACATGACATCTCACAATGGTCTATAACTGTAGTCCCATAGGATCTGATTCCCTCTTCTAGTGTGCAGATATATCTATATCTATATCTATATCTATATCTATATCTATATCTATATCTATATCTATATCTATATCTATATATCACATAAATAATTTTTTAAAAGAAACTTAAGCCTGTAATTTAAAAAAAATCTATAGATCACTTATATTGTATCATATTTTCCAAGGAGGTATTATAGTTATTTTCCTCTGTTAGTTCTTATTCTTGTACTTTCTTTTATCCCCTTCTCTGAAAAATAGATTATTTTAGACTGTAAAATGATTATTCTTTAGCTTGGCTGCTACTATCTCATTTTCACTTGATTTCCCATTTACAGGATGGAGTACTTTCCGTGTGTCTAGCTATTATTGTCAGAGCTGGCTTCTTCATCTGTCATACTGACCCATCTTTCTCCACCTGAAGCCCTTCGTCAATTTTCCATTGCATTGAACATCAAGTCTGCAATATTCTCATTATTTCCTAAAGCCTTTTCACCAGGAAGAGGAAAATATATTTCCCCCTCTGTATTGCCCCAAATCCTAGCTCCTTCTGTTTGCTTCAAATTCATCTCTACAGATGTGCAAGATTTAAATTTTTCACAGCTTAAATATATTTGTTTTCTAATGTTGTACCCAATAAACTGTCAACATTTTCATAAAGCATGTATTTGTCTTTCTCATTTGCCTATCCAGCATGTGATCAGCATTTAGGGAGTAAATACATAAAATAGTGCTATCTTACAATCATCTTGATGGGACAAAATGAGATTTTTTTTTTTTTTTTTTTTTTTTTGCATTATGGTTCCATCTCTTCCGTAGCAATGCAGTAATGGAGAATAATGAATGTCTTAGAGAAACCTGTACAAGTCCAATACCATAAAATGAGTTACAGAAAATACTTTAACATCCATTCAATTCTGGGTATATATATTAGCAAGTTGTTGATATATTGTATAGAAAATTTAGATGTTTGTGCTTTCATTGTGAAGTCTGAAACTACTGAAATCATTACCTTGAAAACACAAGATGATAAATTTTGATTGTATTGCCAATCATATTATTCTTAAAAGCAAAGAATTTGGCTAACTAGATTCTAAAAATGTTTTAAAAATAGGTCAAAATTAAATCAATGCCATTTTTATTCTTTATTTTTTTTGAGAAACTGTAATTAAAACATTTCCTCCTTCTCTTTTCTTCTATATACTCCCATATAACCCTCCTTTCTCCTTTTCAAATCCATGACCCCTTTTTTATTGATTGTTGTTACATACATATTATGGGTGCATGTCTCTCTTTCTGTGTTCCTAAATACATAAACAACCTGATTTGTCAGTATAATGTTGCTTGTTGGTATGAAATTTCTGGGTTGACAATATTTTATTTAGAAATATAACCCTCACTATTTAAAGGCAGAGAACCTATATTGGTACATATAGGCAAGAAAATATTTTCTTTGCATTTGATATTATTATGTTTTCCTTTTAATTAAAATTACAAAGTCAAGACTCTCACAGTAAGAACTGTCATTTATTTATCTTAAAGTGGGTCTCAGTAATCTGTAATTTGAGGAGTGAAATTTTAGCCTCTTACTGTGTTTTTAAATAGCTTAGTTGGTTTATCCCATTATTTTCCCAAATAAGACTTTTTCAATTCAGAATTTTTTTTTGTACCACTGCATTACTATTATCACTTAAGGAGCAAATTTGTGTTATATCATTTCATATTTTTATTAGGGCTCTGACTGAAAGCAAGAGCAATCCAGATTTCCTTTTTCATATGGGGACAAATAAAAGTGTAATAGTATACTGTTTTGACCTTTTGGAATTTTGAAATGAATTTGACTGTTATTCTTACTATAACATTTTATAGGTCTTCAATAGTCTTTGGGAAAGAGTTATCAAGGGCTGCTTGTGATAGGAATGTTATATGCAACAACAATCAAACTCCAGAACGACCTTGATGTTCTCAATATTGGACAGACAGGGGTGGGAGGCTAATTAGTCATTGGTACAGCAGGAAGATAATGCTAGGCAGATGAGTTAGGGGTCGGTTTTTATTTTTTATTAGAACATAGTTCTTGAAAACTTTTATATCTCCTTTATTTTCTTCTTATTCCTAAGAGAAGAGCTAATTGCTATATCAACTTTCCTATGAGGTATTCATTATCTGTTCCTTAGCAACCAAACTTTGCTACTCACTCAAATCCTGTCCTTGTTCAAACTCTTTAACTTTCTCCACATTTTGTAGTCAGAGTATTGTAATATGGAAATGTTTATCAGAACCCCAAATGTTTTAAACCTCGTTTCTCATTTAGATTTTTATGCTAGATTCATCTTTTTATTCTATGACCCTTGAAGAAAAAGTTAACCAATTTCTATTTATTATCAACAATATTCTTCATGAAAATATCTAGTGAGGACATGGTGACCTTAATTTTATTATTTATATTGTTAACTGCTTGGATAATACATTATGTGTTGTAGTAATGTGTAATGTGTATCTCACTTAGCAGAGCAGAAACCATGCTAATTCAGAACATAAAGAGAGAAATGGTTCATGTAGCTCTTGAATTTCAGAAATTCTGCCCCAATGATCATAGGCAACCACTGGTCATGTATCTACTATAAAAACTTAAAAATTCCTGAAAGGTTTTATTATGCTTCAGAAAGAAACACAAGAATGAACAAAAAGAGTACACTTAAAATTACTCTTAGTGTTTTTGGTAAGGTAACCTATGCAATTTTTATGCAAGATTATAAATATTCATAATTCTGTTATAATGTTTTGTTAAAATGTTTAGTTCCTCCTTAATAGACACTGGAGAGACACAGGCAAATGAACATTACATTGGGGCACATTAGCTCAGCTTCATCCTGCCATTTAGAGAGGAAAACTCAGCTGATTGTCCTGTCCTTTGTAGGAAAGTTACACAATGAAGAGGAAGGTCAAACTTGGAGATAACTTATGAGCCATACTTTATTCTTATGTGAATTATAAAATATAAATTTATAGGATGGTAATATTTAAGAAAAAGGTAACAGACAATTGCTGCAATGCCTGGCACAGAGATGACTCAGCTCATAGCAGTTACTGTTATGGGAAACCAGTGCTGATTACCTGTCCATTTACATTTATTGTACAATTTGTTTACTTAAGTCAGGTCTTAACCCCAGAAAAGAATTTTCTTAACAACTTTGAGGATTTTTAAAAACATGTCACAATAACTTTAAGGGGATTTCTTAAAAATTTTGTCTGTTAAATACCAACTACATAGTCCATTACTCAAGATAGTCTTTGTAACTAATCCTTTGTAACATATTGTACACCGAGCAATTTCAAGTGGTGAGTTATTCTGGTCTGTTGTTGTTTTTCCAGAGGGATATTGAAATTTATTTTTAAGAAATTGATATATTTGTTTGTGTGAACTGTCAGGAGGTTGGAAATCCTCGAACAGCAGCTGACACCCTAGTCCACAGGCAAACTTTCTTATGCGAAAATGACTTTTTCTTTAAGACCTTTTCTTCTATTTTAAGAATTTATTCTATTTTAATTAAAATGTATTTACAACATCCCCCACCTTTCTCTTTGCTCCAACCCCTCCCTTGTCCCTTTCCCACTTACTCCCTCTCAAATTCATGACCTCGTTTTCTGTTCTTAGCATGGTTACATATGTATGCATAAATATAGAGACACAACCTGCAGAATCCATTCAGTGCTGTGTGTACGAGTGTGATTTTTGGGCTGACCACTTTGTATTCGATAACCAACCAGGGAGCGCATCCCTGGGGAAGACTAAATATTCCTCTCTCAGTACCACTCATTGCCTGCAGTTTACTTTTAGGGGTGAGACTGCTCTAGTTTTCCTCTTTTTACATTAGCATATCTACTAACATTATCGTGGTTTGAAGCTTAAAGCCAAATGCCACTCGCTCTCCATCATCTGCAGTTTCTAGCTTCAAAATTTCAAATGTGAATGTATAGCCTGGAATAAGCTCAGAAACCAAGAGAGTAGAAGTGGATTATGGGGTGTGTGTGTGGGTTGGGTGGAAGGCTGTGTTTTAGATTTTAAGAATGTGCTTGAGGCTGGGATGTAAAGTACACCATTGTTTCTTTATTAATTAAAAAAAATATTCTTCTCTCATACATTACATGCCGTCTGCAGTTCTCCAGTCCCTCCTTGCACCTCCCCTTTCTCCCAGATCCACTTTTCCTTCCTTTCCCTTCAGAAAATAGCAGGCCTCTCCAGGATATCAACCACACTCAGCATAACATATTACAATGAGACTAGGTACAAAACCTCGTATCAAGGCTGGACAAAACAACCCAGGAAGAGGAAAAGCATCCCAAAGGCAGGCAAAAGAGTCAGAGACACCCCCACTTCCAGTTAGGAACATCAAGCTATGCAATCACAGCACGTGTGCCGAGGACCTAGCTCAGACCCAGACAGACTCCATGATTGTCCCTTCAGTTTCTGTGAGCCTCTGTGCCATTGTTAAGGTCTGAATCAAACTGCAACCCATAGGCTCAAATATTCCAATATTCAGTGGCACTGGTTTGAGAGATGGTGGAACTTTATAGCATTGAACCAGAAAACTAAAAGTGCTCACTAGGAGTATGAGGTTATATCCACTTGTGGTTCGGTTGGAAGCTGAAGAATATAACACCTCATGTTCTTGCTACCTAATGGAGCTGTTCCTGCCATAGCTCTTCACCATAATGGACTTACCATTGTGAAATAAAATAAACCTTTCCTTCTTTGAGTTGCTTCTGTTGGATATTCGGTCCCAGTGTTATGAAAAATCATTAATACAGCATTAACACAGTAGTATCATCACAGACATGGCTCCCATAATACTTCCTAGGTTTTGGTTTTTGTTTTTTGTTTTTTTCAAAACAAGGTTTCTCTGTGTAGTTTTGGTGCCTGTCCTGGATCTCACTCTGTAGACCAGGCTGGCCTCAAACTCAAAGAGATCAGCCTGGCTCTGCCTCCCAAGTGCTGGGCTTAAAGGTGTGTACCACCAGCGCCTGGCACTTCTTAGGGTTTTTGGTTTAACGCTCCAGCCATCCACTATCACTACCGCCACTGATGGCAAGCAATAGAAGTTAGAACAGAGAGTTTGAGTTATCATTTAATCCTCAACTCCTACTTATAAAAATTGTAATGTTTGAAGGAAATGAGATAAAGTTGGTGGGGGCAATTTCAGGGATGGGATTTTTCCCTTTTGAGGAAATTATACTGAAAGAGCCATGTGCAGTTGTCTACCAAGCATATGCACACACAAGACATTACTGAGTTGAATAATGAATAAGTCCCAGTGAGACTTCCTTTGGTTGGGATACTGGTTTATAAATAAATATGCTGAGAGTTTTATTCTTAGCTAAAATTATCTAATACTTATTCCCCAAAGCTCAATGCCAGTTAAAACTCCCATTGCAGCTTACAATCCAGGGTTCTAAATGATGCATCATTTTCTATTTTTATTCTCTTTTGCAGTTCTTGCAGCTGAAGTCTTAACACAGACATAAATTTCATTACTGTAATTTTGCTCCCATTCCAAATCATTAATATTGATGCCAAATAAATGATAGTGTTATTCAAGCTAAATATTCTAAATTGCTCCGCAAAGGAAATATACTTCCAATTTTCCTCATTGCCCTTGCAAAATAAAGACGAACTGGAATGTGACAACAGAGATACAGCTAGAAAATTACAGGATTGCTATTCTGCATTCTTTTAACCTCTAATATTTGTCAAATTAAAAAAAATATCTATGGTATCAGCTCTGAAGATTCTCTTCACTCAGAAGCATCAACATAGGATAACATTGATTTATACATTATTATGTTCAGTTAAAGTAAATTCTGTATTTTGGGAAAGATCAGTATGATGATGCAATTAGAATACTTCAACAAGAAAATGTAGTACTTGTTTTCGTCTCAAGCTGACTGATTTTGAAGGTGCATCCTCCATCAAGTGAATGAGTTTATTTAGAACACATCAGCTAGTATCATTTAATTTTGAGCTTATGGTTCACTTACTCTTCTCATTTTAAATGTCTCATTTACTGTTTTAGTATTCGCATGGAACCACAAGGAAAATACATGAAGAGATTCAGGATGATAGAATAATGTATGTGTGTGTATGTGTCTCTCTATGTACATGCATATATGTATTTGTGTGTACATGTGTTTGTATGCATATATGAGTGCATATGTATATGTGTAGATATGTATTTGTGTGTGTATGTGTTTATATATCTTCCTTTTGTGTATCACATAACTTTTTATCTAGTTCATGACTCTCTGGTTATTTTTCAACTGGCTTCTTGTGTTTAAATTTTGATTAGTTTATTTGATAGTTTACTTTAGAAACAGCTTGGACTTCATAACTGCCACTGTTTCATTTACTGTCCCTACCTCTGAGTTGCATTAGACATGAGAGTTTAGAAAACATTAAGGAACGTAAAATTTTGGATTTTGTTTCACATACTAGGCATATATATATAGATTATCTGCCAAATAACAGATATATTTTTAATGAGTTCATGTCCTTTCTTCTTGCTTGCTTTCTTCTCTGTAGTATGGTAGTCGTTTTTTTATTTCTTGTGAATGTTTGCAAATAATACAAAATAATACAAATATTTGAAATAGTGTAACTGCTGTGTGTGTGTGTGTGTGTGTGTGTGTTAAAGAAATACATTTGCTCTATTCTATTCTGTATCTGGACCCTGGGAGCTTATTTTGACAGTTTCCTCTTAACTCTTATTAGTTACACTAACTTCTTCTCTACCTATGCAAACGCATTTCTATGAAAGCTGGAGATACCATTCAATTTTGCTTTAGCTGTTGTCCAGGGATGAAAGTGGAAGAAGTGAGGCTCTTATTAGCAAACAGACTAATTGTTATAAATTGTGCAAATAACTTGTAAGCCAGATGCAGAAAATATTAGGATGAAAATCAAGGAAGGATACATTGGCCGTGCTTTATTTTGCAGTTATAACCCAGGGACTGATAGGGTGCCCTTAGGTATATTAATTTGAAGATGATTAGATATTAAAGAGCAGAATCCAGAATTTCATAGCTGAGGTTCTAATAGACCAAAGCGCGTGTTGCTTTATGTTGGTGGTGAGAAACTTAGGCAACTGTGTATAAAGTGATACAAAATAACAATACGGGTTTACATAATAAAATAAGGCATCATGCCCTATGACCATATAGAATACAAAGTGTAGGGAACCTACTGTGAAAACCTTTAAAAGCAGTCAATTACTGGATGATCAGTTATTTCTTTGAAGTTGAGAAAATGAAAAGCTTCTTCTAAACTTGTTTAAAGGGGGCATTAGGATTAAAAACCTTCAGCCTTTTAATTTTTATTGAAATCTACTTCATTGTATTTAATCTTTTGTCTTAATGATTTCTATTACTAAATTCTTCTATTGCTGACTTTCCCCTATGAACTTGACACTCTAGTTAATGCACCTCTAGTTTAGGATTTCTGATACATTATTTTGTTTCTGCCATCAGCCTCTTTTATTGGAGTTTGTTCTTTGAATGTGAGCTTTGTGATTGCATCATCTTTAAAACACAGGATAAACAGGTTCTGCTAACTCTGTTTGAAAATTATGCATATGGCTCCGCTGGCAAAGGCACTTGCCACTGAAACTGATAACCTGAGTTCAAATTCCAGAACCCACGTGGTGGAGGGATAGAACCTAGTCCTACATCTTTCCCTCTAGGATGCCATACATGGGCCATCACACAATCACCCGCACACACATATGTGCACAAACAAATAAAAATGTAATGATTTTAATTAGCAATATTATACATGAAATAGAAATTTCAGTCTGTCAACTATATCTTAAATATCTCAAATACCGATACAGTATACAACTTGTGACCCAAATCCCTAACTTCTCATCTTCACTTACTTCATTGTGACATTTAGTTTTCATAGATGAAGTGGATGTTGGGGTGGACCAACTCATGGCCCTGGTTCTGAACCCGGGTGCTAGCTGGGTCGGTCAGCCTGCCAGCTTTCTGTCTTCTACATCACCAGTGCAAGCTCTCCAGCCCTGCCTCGGCAATATCACCCACTGCAGGAGGCAGCAAGGAGCTGTGGGCCAGTTCCCCTGCTCTCAGGCCCTCCATCTGGCTCATCTACATTCCTACCATCGTTTGCCCATGCAAGGTGCGGGGGCCCTCTTTCCTGACTGCTGTAGGGGGCATTAGCTCATCCCAGCATTCACCTCCTCTATGAACTGTTGGTGTATGTGAAGGGAATGAACCTACAGATCCAAAACTGCAGGATCTCCATGACACAGGACGAAAAATAGGATATCTAAGAGGAGCCCATTGTTGACGGTGTAGCAGAAGCCAGAAGTCTCTAACCAGACCAGTGACTCATAGTAATGAACACTTAAAAGTGAAGATGAATGAACGACAGGATAAATAAACTGGGTGACTCATCGGGCCACACTGCAGCTTTGATGATGAGATTCTTTTCTTTTTTTTTCCTTTTTGCTTTTGTTTCATTTTGTTTGATTGGGTTTTCTTTTAAATTTTGTCTTGTTTTGGCAGGAGGTTGCAGAGGGCAGGTGCAAGGGGATGGAGAGATAAGTGGGATTGAAAGGTGTGATGTAAAATCCACAACGAATAAAATCAATAAAAATGAAAAGAATTAAAAAAATAGTTTTCAAAAATATGGAGAGCTCTCCATTATCTAGTTTCCATGAAACTCATACATTTTTTTCAAAGAAAATTTCATTGAACAAAATTAAACATGTCTTGGAGAACTTATCCAAGATAATCATTGCTCATAGAATTAAAAATTAGCCAGGTGGTGGTGGCGCACACCTTTAATCCCAGCACTCGGGAGGCAGAGCCAGGCAGATCTTTGTGAGTTCGAGGCCACCCTGGTCTCCAAAGCGAGTTCCGGGAAAGATGCAAAGCTACACAGAGAAACCCTGTCTCGTAAACAAACAAACAAACAAACAAACAAAACCTAAAAGTACATTTATAGTTGACAAAAAGTATTGTAACAGAGAAGATTTTACTTAATTCCAATGAAACAGACTGTGGGAGGGTTACCACTGGCAAGAGAATGAAATTGGGCGGGAAGCTGATCATGTCTGATTCAGTCTCTGCGTGCGTGTGCATGTGCTTGTGTGTTTTTGTATAAAGGATGGTCTTTTCACCCCTGAGCAGGCCAGTTATATGTCAAGTTGACACAGCTATAGTCACTGAGAGGAGGGAACCCCAATTCATGCTTTCATCAGACTGAACTGTAGGCAAACCTGTAGGGCTGGCTGGTGGTCCTGGGTTCTATAAGAAAGCATGCTGAGCAAGCCAGTAAGCAGCACTCCTCTGTGGCCTCTGCATCAGCTCCTGCCTCCAGGTTCCTGCCTTATATGGGTTCCTGCTCTGACTTCCCTCAGAGATGAACAGTGAACAGTGAACGCATTCTTCCCCAGCTTGCTCTTGGTCATTGAGCTCATCATAGCAATACCAACTCTAACTAGGAAAACCTGGAATGGTCTTTCTTCCACCTCTCAAGTGCTGGGATCATAGACTGCATGCACCATCTCTAGACCCTTTGTATTTACCGGTTAGTGCTTAAAGACATTGGTGAATTAGAATTTTACTGTCTTGGGGAGATGGGGCACTATTTTCCTTCTTCAAAACTCATTTAAAATCTTCTTCCACACAGTATATTTTGACCACATTTTTTTTTAAATCAATCTGAAACTCCTCTCAGACCTCCCCACTTCCTTACTATTCTATTTTTACTATTCCCTAACTTCATATTCTCATATTCTCTCTCTCCTCTCTCTCTCTCTCTCTCTCTCTCTCTCTCTCTCTCTCTCTCTCACACACACACACACACACACACACACACACACACACAAATCAACAAACAAATCCCACAAAACCCAAACAAAAAGTGCATATTCAAAACATCAAAATAAAATGAAAACAAACGATTGTGTTGGCCCAATAATTCAGCCTGCTGTACTGTGTGGTTGATACATACCAGGTACTCCACTGGGGGAAAAAACTGACTTTTCCCTCTTCTAGCAGCTATCAGTTGAAAATAGCTTGTTGATTAGGGGTGGGATTTTAGGGGCATTATCTTCTTAAAGGGTTACAGTTAGGACCTTGAAAAGTCCCTTCCAGGTTATGAAATTAAGCAGCTAGGAGATCCATCTATCATTCAGGAATTTGCAGTCAGAGGCTTGCAGTGGAAATGCTAGCAGAGAAGAGGTCAAGGACTGATGGCCAGGAAAGGCGCCTGTACCTTTAGCCAAACAAAGGCAAACTGAGGTCATTTCCGTCAAAATCATGTCAGCCTTTTCTGTAAAGTGCCCATTGTACCGTCACAGCAACACTTTCCTAACAACAGCTTCACTCGGGAGAGCAACGTATTCCCTGTAGGACATTTATAGAGGGTGAATAAATACCGGTCTGACAAAACGATTCATTCCGACTTTTTCAGCCACATGAACAGATTGATTAGAAGCATCACTTCCTCATTTCTCCCCGTAATCATAAATTCGGCAACAAGACTTTGAACGTTGTTGGTACCCCTTGGACAATGTGATTTGTAACATTTGTTCTCTGAAAGGCTTCAAGTTGATACTTGCAGGTTTAGATCACAGTGTGTGGAGGGCAGATTTAGACTCTGGTGGGCTGCGCGTTCAGATACACTGGCTGTCACCTGGGACGATCTACTTAACTGCCCATAATCTCACTTTCACAGCTCCTACAGGATTTATAGCTCTTCTGCTTCCCTGAGAGTGTCATGTTGAGAACCATTTGCTGGCTGTAGAATGTCTGAGGCGTTTAGAGAAAGTTTCCAGTTAGGGCAATATTAACGAAGAAAACCCACAGAACTCTTGGCCTCTTTGCGGTTCGCATCTAGATATAACTCACACACACACACACTTTTGAATTCAATACAGCATTTTTGTAGCCCTGTTACATTACTGCTGTAACAATGACTTTGAAGCCCCACACTCCCAGGACAGCAGTTGCAGAATCCCCTTTGCTATCTTCTGTTAGGGATGTGTGGGGAAAGGGTGCAGAGGACGAGACCAAAACAAAGAGCAGGGAACAGTTCAATTCTTCAGTATTGCTGTGGATCAGCACTTCAGTGTTTTAGACAAATATGCTTCAAAGTCTTTTTAATGTTTAAATATTCATTGAATCAATCTATAATTTTAGCACCAATAGAAAAATAATCTCATACCTTGGCTGTTTCTCTGTTTTAAAAAAAATTAAAAACCAGATGAACAACTCCAGGCACAATAAAGCAGCAGGAAAGCAGACAATTAAATAGGATTGCCTTCTGATGTATTTTTTACACTTCTCAAGGATTGCATTTCCACTGTAATATATAACTTAATGGAACACTTATCCTGTGATTCAAATTGTTTTGCATAAAATATTGCGATGGTAAGAATCCTACTTGCTTGTAAGTTATGACATACGATGGTTTAGGTCAAAACATCAGACAACGAGCTTTAGTTTAGTTTAAGCTTGCTAGAATTTGGAAAGTAGAAAGTTCAGTTTGGAAGAAAATGCCAGTTCTAGTCAAGGACATGGGATTAAGTGAAATAGTGAATACAAAGTAGGATTTTGTTACTTGGAAAGGTCACGGAAGTGCTGTGCTAGTTGTGAATTGTAAATAGTATTCTATAGCTGTGGCTCCTCAGCAATTTATTTTTCTTGTTTATAACTGATCGAAGATCTAGAAAAAGAGAAGCCAAAACAAAATTACTTTTAGATTTCTTTCACTTTGAGAAAAACAAGATCTTACCATGTTCTTGGAATTTGTGCTAGCTTTCATGCAACCTTGTCAGTGAGAATACCAATATTCTACTTATAATTGTGGAAATCCAAAGGTTGGCACCTGGTCCAAGGTCATGGCATTAAAAACTTATGTTCAGTAATGAAATGCAAAGGAGTCTGACCCTAAGACCCAAGTTGATACTTATTGCTCCTTACTGTCTTTTTTTTTCAAAATATAGTGTATTTTAGAAGTATTTAAGAGATAGCAGTGTAAAGGACACAGCTCTCACCTCAAGCAGACTGTGATAGAATTTATTCTAGAGCCAAATATCAGTGGCCATGGTTTGGGAATACTGATTAAAGTTACACCACATTTTACAGCCACAGAACAAAGGCAGTTGTAGATCAAAGCACTTTCATATACACTGATGGGTGTTTTAGGTAGGCAGCTCTCTGAATGAGACGTGTCTCTTACAGGTCTCAGGTACTACCTGATGACATTTAGCTTTTGAGTTGGTAAGAGCTGCTGGTTTGTCCATTTGTGAATTTATGAATTCTATAGGATTTACTAAATGGTTACACCATGTTAGCTCACACCCAAGGGTGGGTAATAAATGAATATTCAAGAGGCCAAGATAGCACAGGACAATTTTATACTGGATTTGGAGCATTCTAACTGCTCTACAGTCATTGGCATTGGTATCAATCAGCTTTTATAGAAAAGCTCAATGTAGGTGAGGCTTCTTTTCAGGAACCTTAGTTCCACAGTGGAGTCAATGAGCATGTTACTTGTCTAAGAGAGAACCACTTTTCTCAGAAACAATTGTACAATTTAAAAGTTAAATATGAACGTGTAGCTATAGAATTATATATGGGAGATTCAAGAGCATTATGTATGGAAAACAGAGAATCTCATGGCTGAAGTGCTTGGATTATTAGGTTTGATGTCTTTTTAAAAACCATTATAAAACTAAACAACAAATGGTATCATGCATTGGAAAAAATCATGATTGAAACCTAGGTAATTTTCCCAATGTCACTTCGTTCAAGGACAGTTTCCTGCAGGCAAATCATAACCTGTAGTAGAGCTTTGGCAGAGCTGGCAAAGCTTATGTACTGAAAAGCATCTGCAGCATGTAAACCTCATCAGCAGAATCCTTTTATTTGTGATACTAAGGGATGTGAATTAAAGCCAAGGTACTCCAGAAAAATGAAGGCCATTTCCAGATATACTGTATCGCAGGTTCCATTCCAGACAATTTGCACTTGAGGAAGGAAGTCAGACATTCTGTTGATTACTCTGAAACTCTGCAATCAACAAAATTGGAAAATAACCATGTAAAGTCTTTTTTAATAGGCAAACCACCTTTTTAAAAAAATATTTTTATTTTGTAATAAACTTAATTTCATATATCAGCCACAGATTTCCCCCATCCTCCCTCCTTCCACTCCCAGCCCTTCCCCAATCCAATCCCCATTCCCACCTCCTCCAAGGCAAGGTCTCCCCTGGGGAGTCAGCCCAGCCTGGTAGACTCAGCTGAGGCAGGTCGAGTCTCCTCCTCCCTACACCAAGGCTGAGCAAATTCTTAATCATTAGAATAGATACAATTTGTCTGACATTGGCTCTATTGTCTTCAATTGTGAATAAGTGGGTTCCTTCAAGTTTGGTAGAACATTATACAATCCCTAAGATCATTTCTCAATGAACATTCCTTCTGAAGAATATTTCCTCTGCAAAGATACAAACTTTTCTTTATCCATGCCATTCCTATGGAATACCTCACATCATATTTTGGACTCTTCACCTGTGTCTATTGGTATTGCAGCATTTATGGTTTTTTTTTTTCCAGCACATACAAATTTGGTCACTGCTGTATTTCTACATCACCTGTGAAGCTATCTGGAGTATTCCATAATCAATTTTCAGTTTTCTGAAATATCAAATGAGTGTATAAATATCTGACACCAAAAAAGATAATAAGGATATAAAACCCGTGTAATGTAGGTGAGTAACAGATGAACCTGGGGCTAGACACAGTTCAAACCTTGAAAATCAAGCATAACTCTGAATTAATTAAACCTCTTTTATAAAAATTATTTTGTAGAAAATGGGTAAGAATTGTAAAGCTTCGTTAATTTCACGTAAAATTTGAAGTAGAATAATGAGCTATGGTCTTTGATTACATTTTCCATCAGAGTTTTGAAAAATTTCTTTGGGTGTCTTTAAATCTATTTCTATCTGATTAATAAACTCATGGCATTGATCACAGTTCTTTTGAGTAATAATTGATATTAAAACATAAAGATACCACAGAATACTCGAGATACATTCAAATATGGTTGATTTTTTTATAGTAGTAAGATAGGTATATTTAGCTATGTGTGTACCTGGTAAATTGATAATTAAGGTAATTGCACGTATCTTAAAAATTCTTATTCATAGTAAATACTTAAATCTAGACTACCCTTATTTTTAACTGATACATATGAGATTCTTTGAAATATTTTGATGCATGTATAATTATGCATGATGTCATGGTATGGCTTTACCTGCTGTCTATACTGCAGAAACAATTTTCAATTTAGTGTCAATAGCAGTTTAGTGTTATTATCTCACAGTTCTGAGGCAGAGTTCTGGGCAGCACTTGGCTAGCTTTTCATTTTGAGGCAAAAGTTACAATACAGATTTTGGCTTGGGCTACAGAATTATCAGAAGCTTGATTACAATTTGACCATCATCCAAGTCCCTCAGACTGTGGGCATAATTCTTCTTTTTGTGGCTGTAGCATAAAGGTTTCATTTTTACTTGTGGGCGTTAGCTGTTAGATATTGTTCTCAGTATCCACAACATAAATGTAAGTTTTTACTATGTGGCTCTTTCTGTAGACCTTTTCAAAACATGGAATATTCCTTCTTCAGATCAAGCAATGGAGAGTTTCTCCACAAGCTATGCTGCAACAACTATGTGTGTGTAAACACACACACACACACACACACACACACATATATATATATATATATATATATATATATATATATATATATATATATGAACACAAACTTTTTGTGACCACATAATTGATGTCTTCATGTTAATTTTGCCTATTATCTGGGGACTATACTATAACATAGTCATGGAAGTGGCAATTCATCACCTTTACCATCATCTATTGGTTAGCAGCAAGTCATGGGTCACAATTACATTTAAAGATGGGAATTAAGCAGGGACATGGATCTTTGGAAGGTTACTTCAGAGAGTGTCAACCGTGGTCTACTTTATTTTCTCTAGGAGTATGTTTGATCCCTGTTTCAAAGTCCTCCAGATCTCGTATCATCACAGCATCAATTCAGAGGACAAAATGTCATAGTTTAAATTGTCTAAATATGGTTCTCAGACAGCATAAATTCTCAAGGTCAAAGATATGAACATGGTTCTTCTATTTAGGTTTTTGACAAAACATGTAACCAATGTTGAGGTGAGCTTCAATCTTACTTGGGACTAATGATCTATTTTCAAGCTCATTTAGATTACTAAAGGAATTCATTTTCATGAAATGTGATGACTAAAATGCCTGAATTCTCAATGAGCAAAGGAAAGCCCAGGTGACAGTATTGTCATCAGCTGTGGTAAGGCTCTGAGTCCCTACTAATGGGTAAGAATAACATGTGACATCAGTTGCATAAATGACTTCTGCCCACAACCTGAGAAAACCTAGAGGGTGTCAATCCTCTTCTGGAAGTCTGGTGAATGCTTTTAGAATCAGCCTGGCTTAATGGGGAAAAAAAAAACAAACAAACCAATACTTATACTTTAATTTCCCATTTGATGTTGTCTCTAATTTACCACATGAACAAAAGCAAGGCATATATTATTCATCTTTAATTTCCTCATATCTATGACACTATGACATGATAATCAATTACAGATAATACAATCAAAATCTCTTGAGTTCAAATCCTGTCTTTCTCTGTATTTGTTGTTAACTTTTATGAGCCTCAGATTGCTGTATCAAATACTACGGCTGTGTCAAAGAATTGCATATTTAAAGCATGAAATCTGGCTATCAGGTAGTTAATATGCTTATATGTAATTAAAATTATATGATCATTATTTCTTAGACAAAGAATAAGTTAATATGTGTGAAATACTGCCCAAGAACCAAAATTATAAGTGCAAAATTTAACATTTTAATAAATTTCATAAAAATCCATTCAACCTGAGGATATAATTATTTTTGTTAATGTCAAGAAAGTGAGTAATTTTTCAGTATATTGATGAAAGGGTCATATAAATTCAAGACACTGCATTAAGTTAACAGACTATAAATTCCCTAGATCTTAAGATTATTACTTTATCAGCATGACAACTTCTTCAACAAATTTTAATTTTCAGTGTTTATTATTTACACATCTTTGGATCTAAAAATTGAATTCCCCTGGAAATTAGCGGAGAAAGGCATTCAGTTGGATTTGACCATATTCTAGTATCAATCAAGGGTATCATGTTTAGTAAAATCTTGTTGACACTATTTTACCCACTTGTTTATTAGTGTGAGTTTTGATCTAACAACTACAATGCATATACTTGTATTTCATTTCTCCTTTTAAGTATTTTTATCTGAACACTTTCCTACTCCACCTCTAGTTCATCAGCATCCAAGCATTTGGAGTAGGAGCACTTATTTGTACTTATAAGAAATGAGGTGCAAAAAAAAAAAAAGAGTAAAATCTCAGATGCAGGCATGTTTATAAGACACACTTGTTTCATTTTGATGTGATACAGTGTGTATTACCTAACAGATCAGATGGTGGGAGTCCTCAACTGTTAGTTTTCTAAGTTAAAGAGAATTTAAGACTTTTGGTCCCTTCACTTTCTGTGAGAACTCAGTTAGACACCAACTTTCTTTGAACTGTACATCTATGATTTTTTATTTTTACATTCTAATTAATATCTGAAAATAACTGAGCTAGAAATAGAGACGTAGTGAGAAAGCCTTTCAAATAATATTAAGTAACTTTATTATGTGGTGGCATTTGGATCTTCATGAGACAGGTTTCGATAGCTTCCTTCTAAATGATGCACACTAACCATTTTCTCTCTTGTCCTCTATCTATATTCTGTCATTGAAACCATATCCTTTAATTTAGAAACATGGAGTAGTAGAAAGGATTACTTGATTTTTGTAGTAGGGAAAGAAGTTTTCAAACCATATTCTAGATGCAGATAAATTTGGGAAAGCATTTTCAAGAGCAATTTTACATTCTTGTTTAAAATGTGCAAAGAGTATATAGCCTTATCAGTGTCAAAAGAAACTTAATTTTATTTGCTTAATCTTTATTCAAGACACATATGAAGTGTTCAAAGTTGAATTGTGTCATGAATATTCAAAATTAAGTTTTCCTACTCTCTATAGTCTTAAAAATAAAGTGCACTTGGGTCTTCTATATTTTAAGGCCTAATTTTTTAAATTTTATAAACACACAAGGTATATTTCAACAAGCTTCATATATATATAAAACTTCCAACATGAAACAAGCAAGTGATATAGATGGAGAATATCATACTGCTTTCCAGTATCACTCATGTAAAAGGCACAGCATTTAAGAGGAAAGGGGATGAAAGATAAGAGGGATATTAATTTACTCTTTCTCCAGTTCCTCATGCATCAGTAGTCAAGTCAGAATGCATATGGTATGTGATATGTGTGTTCCTATCCTGAGTGTTGTTTATTCCTTTTTTTTTTTCATTTTGTTTCTCTTTTTAAAATTTTTTTCTTTATTATTAAGTGTTTTAAATTTTATACATCAGCCATGGGTTCCCCTGTCGTCCCCCCTGTTTGGGAGGCACCCAGTCTGTGGGACCAGGATCTGTCCTTAGTGCATGAGCTGGCTGTGTTGTTTATTCTTTAAGTGTTGAGAAAGTAGGATTAGAATTAAGAAATTAAAGTTTATATTTTTTTCTTAGAAAATAGGGGACATCAAATTTTATTGTTTATTGTTGTGGGATATTTTGATCATACTCTAACCCGCCCCCCAAGACTGACAATAAAGTTTGCTTTGAATGAGAGAGTAGAGCTAGCTACCAGCTGGCCAAAATTAGTCATAGAGGTTTTGGAGGATGGAGGACATAGAGAGACACAGGAAGTTGTAGGGTGGGGCTTAGAAAGATTCTTGGCCTTTTTTGATAGAGGAAGGCAGAGAGAGGAGGTGATCAGTCTCTTCTTCACCACTTCTGTGATCATTCAGTGTCTTACCCTGGTATCTGACTCCCGAGTTTTTATTAATAAAGAATAATTAGATAAACATTTCAGTTTGTTAGTATGGCCGAGGTTCAGACATATGATTGAACACTTTTACTGATTATAACATCTTAGTGTTATTTTCAAATGCCAGAGTCAAAGAAGAATATGGAAATGATTGCAATACATACATTAAGGACGAAAGTATTTCTTGCACTTCCTGCTGTTATTTTAATGAGTGAGGAGATGATTTATGTGCACTCATTTCATAACTATCATGGGACTTCTAGAAATCTGCCTCATATAGATATTTTTCATAGAGTTCTTGGCCATTGTTTTCTACATGATACCTGTGTACATCAGATTCCCTAAGCTTTCTGCTCTGTACCCTCTTTGTGCTCAGTTTCTTTCCATGATCCTCTGTTTTTTTCAATAGCAGGGCACTTTCAAATGTTACTTATTCCTATGTTTATGGTTACATTTGTCCTCATACATATTAGACGAAACTGTTCCTCGGCATCATGGTGAGCTGCTCTTCATTTTATGCCTGGGGTCATAGAGAGTAAATTAACTCTTTTCCTGAGGGCATAAATTTCTGGTTTAAGATGGTCTAGCTATGCCTCCAGGCCCGGTTTTTTAAAGTTAGGTTATGAGGAAGTAGGCTTCCATATGGTTTTCATACTCTAATCTTTTGGGCTAGCTCTCCCCTTCAAAAGGTAGAACAGAAAATTAGTCAAACAATAAACTAATTGGGTCTCATGAAACTAAAAAAGAAAAAAAAACTATACAGCACAAGAAACTAGAAAATGAATAGACATGGAATGTGAGAGACTTTGTTAGCTACACATCCTAAAGTCAAAAACAAACAAACAAAACAAATATAAAAGAACAAGCTGAATATTAAAATAAGCAAACAGCCCAAAATTAAAATGGGCTATAGAACTTAACAGAGAATTTTCAAAAGAAGAAATGCAAATGTCTTAAAGACGGTTTTAAAAGTGTTCAACATGCTTAATCATCAGCTAAATGCAAATTAAAACTACTTTAAGATTCATCTCACTCAAATCAGAATGGCCATCGTCTGGAATAGAAATAGCAACAAACCCTGACATGGATGTGGCAAAATGGTTCCCTTGGGTACTGTTGATGGGAGTGCACACAGTGCATCCACTTTGGAAATCAGTATGGAAGTTCTTCCAAAAATTAGCATAGAATTGCTATATGACACAGCTATACCACTCCTGGGCATATACTCAATGAGCTTTATAACTGTCCTGCTACTGAGACATATGAGCATCCGTTTTCATTATGGCTCTATTCACAGTTGCTAGCAAATGGAAAAAACCTATATGTCCTTCAACAAATGAATAGATTAAAAATATGTGGTTCATAAACACTGTGTGATATTACTTAAGTGTAATGAAAAGTTAAATCATACAAATTTCAGGCAAGTGGATGGAACTGGAAAAAGTTATACTGAGTGAGGTAATTCAGGCCAAGAAAGATAGACATCTTACGTTGTTTCTCATATACAGATCTTAACTTCAGATCATTTGCTTTTGTGTTTAATGCGGAGCATAAACAGAAGTCAGGAAAATGGCGGGGGGAGGTTTGGAGTAGGCACCTTAATGGAAGAGGGTAGAAGATTGTAGATAGAAGTTGTGAGTTGTAATATTGGGGGTTTAAAAGCTTAAGAGGGATGTGTGAAAGTTAATTATTTAAGAGAGCTCCTCACTATGTGGCATTGGCATACAACTTACTCCGTAGGCCAGGCAGGCCTCAGATTTGTGGCTTGTGGTAATCATGCTGACTTTGCCTTCTGGATCCTGGAATTACAGGTGTGTAGGATATTTCCAAACCCAGTGCAGGGTATTTCCACTACTTTAACTGTCACAGTTAACATAGCAGGCAAGCTGACAAAAGGGTTTCAGTAAGATTTTCTTTGTTGTTGGTATATAATGATGGTTAGGTTTTAATACTTATTTTATGCTTTTGAAAATTCCCTAAGTGAGTACTGTATTTACATCCTTTCATCCCACTTTCTCCATCCTTCATCTCCTCTCATATTCTGCCCACTCACTCTCAAATCCATTCCCTCTTCTTCTAAATTATTATTGTGACCTGTCTAATCTGATGAGTCCATTTAGTGTTGTGTATATGTATTATGTACTTATGGATGATCACTTGGAGTTGGGTAATATATCATAGGGCTTGTCCCTCCAAAAATACTGATTTCCTGTCTTCAGGAAGCCATTAATTGCCTGTGATTCTTCATATAGGGAATAGACTACCCCTGTGAGATATCTATTAGTGTTGCTATTGTCCAGGTCTTATTTAGGTGACTATATTGTTAAGAATTCATGGGTGCAAATCCCTGTTGTACATAGAAGGCAATATCTCATTGCAGATGTTCTGGTCCTCCGATTCTTGCAATGCTTTCAATAGAAAAGATCACCAGACAAATCCACAACTGGTCAAAACACAGGAAAAAAGTGACCATGGGGTGCCCATCTCTAATTGATACATCTTCAATACAGCTCCCATACCTAAGGCTCAGGGAGTAACACATAAGGAGGACTGAAAGATTGTAAGAGTCTTCTCTGTGACAGTATCTTTGATTATTTTGCCACATAATACATGACAGTTAACTGAAAGCTAATGAAATGTCAGTTATTTTCTTTGAGGAAATTTATCTGTTTTTATCAATGTTGATAAATCATATTGGCAATAAAGTATTCTATCTCATTTTTATAATTTCTCTTTATCATAATATGTGCTCTTTATATTTTGAGAAGTGTCTCTCTGTCTATCTCTGTGCATCTCTGTCTGTCTCCCCCTGTGTCTATGCCTCTCTGTATCTCTCTGTGTCTCCAATCAGATTTGAAAACAGGGGTGTGGTTCAGTGACAGAAAGCTTGGTTAACATACACAAAGCTCTGGGTTTGATCCTGGTACTGGGACAAATTAGCCTACTCACAAAACAGGGGGAAAAAAAGCAAACTTTATTTTATCTGGGCATGGTGGCTCTGTGCTTGTAATCTTAACACTTGGCCAGACTCTGCTAAAATATTAATCCTGAAATACATGAACCTGACTAGAAAACATAAAAGCAAGTCACAGCAAAGTTTAAATTACCTCACTAGGGATTACTGAGTATACAACAATAAGGATTATAAAATCTAAATATCACATATAACCATCTATATTTATGTAAATCTATTGATTGATGACTGACTCAATAAATATATATCTATAGATGAAATTCTCTCTTTTGAAAGCTTAGTACATAATTACCATATAGACAATAAATAAAAGCAATTTTAAGAAAATAATTAAAAATAGATGAAAAGAATAATTTCCATTTCTTGTTGGAGTCAGCTTAGTCTTGTTTTTTTCTTAAAAAAGATTTAGATTTATAAGGAAAGCAAATTATGAGAACAATTCACTTTCAGCTAGAGATACCAAAATCCTCAATAAAAACATTTGCATATTCAATCTTAAAACATGGAAGAATAGTGCATCTTAAAAGGTAGATTTTATCCCATGGAAATATAGTTGCTCTCATACTTAAAATAATCAACAGAATACATCAGTTTAACAGAAAATGATCTCAGTTGGCTCAGAAAACACATTTGGCAAAGTGAAACAATCATTCATCAAACAAACAAACAAACTCAACTCAACAAGCAGAAAGAAAAAGAAACATTTTTAATCTGTTAACAAATGTCTCTTGGAAAATAAGAAATGATACTTTAGTCATGCAAAACAAGACCAGACTTTAATAAAAAGATAATGTAAGATCTCACTTTTTTTATATTTTCCACTGAAATTGATACTATTTTCAGAAAGGTAATGAAAATGTCAAAATTATTATAAAAGAAACCAAAACTCTACTTGTACATGGAACTGTGTATGTAGAAACTGTTAGAAAAATTAAAAAGTAGCATTGGACAAGACTGTATAATAATGGATCAGGTGCAGAAATAGGATAAAAACTACATTTCTGTGTATCAGGAGTGGAATGTTGGGATGTTGGGTGCCAAGGTAGAAAATAAAATTTTAGAATAATACCAGAATACCAAACAGTGATATGTATAATATATATACATATATTATACATATCAGATAATAAAAATTACAAAATCATGCAGAGATTAATTAAAAAGTTAAATAAATAGTTTATAATTTATCAAGTGGAAGACTCAGTATTTTACTTACATTAGTTATCTTTAAATTATTATTTAGATTTAACAAAATTGCTATTTTAAATTAAGATTTTGAACTTTATGTGCTGGTTATTCTGAATATACTTAGAAAGTTGAGAGATAGAGGGTTCAAAGTAAATGGAATGAGCTGCGGACTGGCTGTTTAACCCCTCTTAAAATATATTGAAAACCTAATCAATAATGCAATGATATTTGGAGGTGGGACAGTAGTGAGGAATGGAGTGCCATGCTCTGATGGTAGAATAAACTCTCCTATAAAGGAGGAAGAGATACTGAAGAAACATTTCAGAGGAAGCAAGAACACACTCCTTCTATAACTGACTGAAGGCAGGGAAAGTTTTGGAGTGTATAAAAATATTTATACATGACTGATGACAATATAAGTTGTAAAATCTTTTTGTTGAAACAGTGTTTGACTATTGTAGCAACAATTACATTCCTCTGCCTATGAATGAAAGGTTTCTCTGTTAGGCAATCCCCTTAAATATAAAATCCTTAATGTACAAAATGAATTTCATAAGAATATTAACACAAACTTTACTTATAGAAGTCCAACATGGAAATAAACAAAATCCATTAAAAGGAAAATGGATGAGCAGACTGTGTTATATTCAGGGAATAAATGATTATTTAGAGAGAGAAAACAGCTGCTAACTCAGTCAAGAGACATAGCTCAACATCAAAAGTAATTCTGTTGATCAAATAGATGCATACTATTTTAAGTAAGACAAACAAAACTAACACAATGTCTTAGCCTCTGGAGAGCCAGGGAATGATTAGAGAAAGTCATGAGGGAAAGTTCCAGGGAGATGAGACTGTTTAGAAGTTTAGATGTCTGTTCATAGGGCATTTGCAATCTTCAAAACACATTGAAATCATTTATGCTTTGTATATTATGTTTGTAAATTTTACCTCAAGCCTAATATTAAAAAGGTATAAAATATATCCTTATAATTTATTGTTACATAAAGCAATATTAGAATTTGAGAAGAGTATTGGTATTATGTTTCTGTAGTGGTAGATACTGGACAAATATGTGCCCAGTTACAGAAAAAGAGTGCATAAATAAATCCCAAATGGAAGTGTGCATTTCATGATAGTGGGACTAATAGTGAGTTATATGTCACATTTTTGCTTATATATATTTTAATATTTTATAAATGAATTGTTTTGTCTTTTCATTTTATCTATTTCTCTCTATAATCTGTGGACATTTTCGGTACATACAGCTACATAGTGTCCTCTCCAAAAGAATGTGGTCTTGTTTCTCATATGGAAACTGAGTAACTGAACCAGGGATGGTAACTGTTAGCACTGTAACTGCTGTTTCTATCCCAACGTTGTAAAGTGGCATTAAATTAAGATGGACATACTGACCTATGCCTGTAATCAAAGCACTCAAGGACCTGAGTCAGGACTGTCTTGAGTGTAAGACCATCATGTACTACCTAGCAACTGTCTCAAAAACAAGGAAAGAAAAACAAAAGCAAAACAAAAAATCACAAAAGTTTTTAACTACATATTGTCATGGGTCATATCATCTATAACAATTTAATGACTCATCAATTCATGGAAATGTTCTTGACTCTGCACTGTAATTTTCCTTGAACCAGACATGTTGACCCGCAAGAGTCTCTACTCACATCCTTCACATATATTAACCACTAACAATGGTAGAATCCCATTGGACATAAAAGCATCTTCAAATATCATGCCAAGTAGGTTGGGGAGGCTGATCCTTTGAGAAAGTTACAGAACTGTTTCTAAAAATGTAAACATTTAATCAAGAACTTGGTGGATATTCTATGTTTTCTTCTAATTATAGAGTATTGCCAATTAAAAATGTTATTTTGTAGAAAGGAAACACTTCATTGCCTAAATTACATGTGGACTCTAAAAATGCAGATGTCATAGAACTCTAGAGCATATCTTCTTTAAAATGCTAAAGTGGTGGCATTAAGTCTATTCATAACAATACACCTGAGCTAATAATATGGTATTTAACTAAATTTAGACATTCCATACTGTATATATGCTTTAAAGCATTATGCTCTTCACTGCAAATACAATTTCATCTTTTAATTAAAGAAAATGTAGAAAGTCAGTGGCTGACTCTCATGTATTAAAAACAAATGTCATAATCTATTAATACAAACCTCACATATTCTGATACAAAGGAAAATGTAAATTGCAGTATCAGGGTACTTTTAGGATCCTTTCATATTGTTTCTCAAGTATTTCCTTACCTTAATTGTCCACCTGGCCATACAAATTCTTTTTGATACTATGCTTTTTGTTACACAATGAAAATTTCTAATTTATCACATTAATACATTTTCACATAAAAGATTAAAGAGGTATCTAAAGATTACCTCAGTTGACAAATAACAGGT
Source organism: Onychomys torridus (assembly GCF_903995425.1). NCBI lineage: Eukaryota > Metazoa > Chordata > Mammalia > Rodentia > Cricetidae > Onychomys > Onychomys torridus. The sequence continues at coordinate 10,220,845 of NC_050465.1, forward strand.
ACTCATATTTATGGGACACAATTGTATCTGTGAACTTAAATGCTGTAGAATGATTCAATCAAGTGGTAAATACTTCTATCTCATCATAAACTTGTTTTATTTTATTTTTTGTAGGAAGCTTGTTAAAAATTCCTTTTTAGGGATTTGGAGTTCCAGGACATCATAGCTAACACCAGTCATCATATGGCATGATAGGTGCAGAAACCTAGATCTTCACTGTAACTGACACATTGGACATTTGTGTCACATCTTATCTTCACCCACATAGTCTGCCATCACCTGCTATCCTTCTCTCTTTCAGTGCGATTGGCTATTTCACATTTTATATGAAAGTGAGATAATGATACACTATTTGTCCTTCTGTCCATGCTTTGTTTAATTGAGCCTGATGGCTTCTAGTTCTCATGATTAATTTTTTTTTTGTAAATGAGGTTTCATCTTTTGAAGGCTGTATACATGCATTCCATTTTCTTTTTTTAAAATTCATTTTACATACCAACCACAGATCCCCCATCATCCCTCCTCCTGCTCACCCCCCCCCCCAGACCCACACCTCATCCCCTCCTCCAACAGGGTAAGTTCTCCCATGGTGGGGGACAGCTAAGCCTCATGCATTCAGTTAAGGCAGGACCAGGCCCCTCCTCACTGCATCAAGGGTAAGCAAGGTGTCTTCCCATAGGTAATGGGATCCAGAAAGCCAGCTCATGCACCAGGGATAGATCCTGATCATACTACCAGGGGCCCCTCAAACCGACCCAGCTATACAACTGTCTCCCATATGCAGAGAGTGTATTTGGTCCCATATAGATTCCACAGCTGTTGGTCTAAAGTTTGTGAGTTCCTTTGAGCTTGGTTTAGTTGTCTCTGCAGATTTCCCCATGATGATCTTACCTCCCCTTGCTCATGTAATCCTTCTTCTCTCTCTTGGACTGGAGTCCTAGAATAACTGCAGAAACCAAGAAAGGGAAAGGTAACCACTGCAGGGGTCAGATGGAGTAGGGAGAAACAAAGAAAGGAAAATATGAGGGAACAAGTGCTCTGATGGGGAAACGGGAGAAGGAGGACAGGGACTGTAAGTAGGGTAAGAGAGATAAATACAGAAGAAGAAGGGAAAAGCATAAAATAAGAATAAAGATCGGAAAGTCATAGGAATCAAACTCTTAGCTATCCATCAGTCATCTTTTTAGAGATGTCTAGTTAGACTCTTTACCCAATGTTCATCAGGCCTTTTTGTATTGAGTTGTATGAGTTCCTTATAAATTTTAAATATTAGCTCGATCCGACACATGGTTCTACACCAATCTATCAAACATTTTCTACCAAGACTGAGTGCTGGGTTTATTTCTATCACTCACTTCTACCATTGTGAGGAATGCTTTTCTTGATGAAGCCTCCCTGGCTAGTTATACTTGTGGTGCTGCTGTGCTTTTGATGTCTTATCCAGGACATCAGATCCCAGACCAGTGCTGTATAAGCATTTTGTTTTTTCCTTTATTAGCTTTATATTTTCAGATCTCATATTTAAATCTTTCATCCATTTGTAATGATTTTTTAATAGTGTATGAAATCAGTTTTTGCAACAGCCCTTACTGAAAAGACTGATTTTCAGAATACACATTGAAAAAATAGCGTAGCCCACATTTCTTGGTTAATACCAACTAAAAGTGAGCATCTACCTTTGTCATTTCCTTTCATTCTTTCCTTAATACTTACTATAATCTCCTGGAATTATGCTCTACTTAACACTGGAATTTAATTGCAGGTGATCTGACCATTATAAAGCAATGGTACTATTCCTACACTTAATGTACCCCAAATTACATAAGTTAATTTTTTGTTGATTATTTCTTATTGAAATGGTTATTTTCCAATATATTGATCATTACATAATTGCTCATTAATTTAATGAATACATAAGATTTTCTATTTACAAAGCTTAATATTCCTTTTCTTGGATTATATATAAAATTAGAGGGCATAGCAGTTTGGTTTTGTTGACAACCTATGTTTGGTCATTGTAAATTTGGTGTAGGATATGGTCCAATTGGGAAATTCTTCTTTGACAACTATTTATTTCATTATTTTGTATTGTCAAATGAAATGTGTAATACTTTTCTATGGCTAAAGGGAAAATAACTTCTGTAACACTTGAAACTATAGCATTAGTGAACACATATATCTTCAATAGTTTATTTATCAACAACTTATGATTAATCACTGCATTGGGTATGATACAGTATAAAGATATCATTTACTTCTTAATTCATTAATTTAGTTATTTAACAAATATTGGTTAAAAGCAACTGTGGGCTTTATCTATGTGTCAGTATCAGGTGGTGATTTGATGTCATAATTAACAAAATATCTTCAGATGTTTATTCAGTTCATGGTTATGTAAGATGGAGACAATACTACATATGGCCATTAGGTTCCTGCAATCCTAGCACTCAGGAGAGAGGGCTGTGAGGAGTACATTTGTCAATTTACAATGTACTGTACATTTTCCTATATTCAGACTTCAGTCTTGACATATAAAGACTAACATCTTCTCATCATATGTAAAGATAAAATGACTAAGAGAGAATGAAAAGAAAAACTCCAGAAGTAAGATTTGACTCACGAGTTGTATGTATTCTGGCCTTGAGTTCAAAAGTTTACTCTTTCAAGTAAATTTTGCTGTGGATATCTATATGCTGCAAATGTGTTACTATGATTGATTGATAAATAAAATGCTGATTGGCCAGTAGCCAGGCAGGAATTATAGTATAGGCGGGATAAGTAGAGAGGAGAATTCTGGGAAGTGGAAGGCTGAGTCAGGAGACCCTGCCAGCCACTGTTGCCATGAGAAGTAAGATGTAAAGTACTGGTAAGCCACAAGCCACATGGCAACTTATAGATGGATAGAAATGGGTTAATTTAAGATATAAGAACTAGATAACAAGAAGTCTGAGGCATAAGGCCAAACAGTTTAAATAATACAAGTGTCTGTGTGTTTATTTGGGTCTGAGTAGCTACGGGCCTGGGCAGGACTGGAGACTCCAGCTACAAAATTTAATGTAGATGTGCATGAGATAAGTCTTTTTTATTTTTTATTTTATTTTATTTTTTATGTTTTTTCGAGACAGGGTTTCTTTGTGTAGCTTTGCACCTTTCCTGGAACTTGCTTTGGAGACCAGGCTGGCCTCTAACTCACAGAGATCTGCCTTCCTCTGCCTCCCAAGTGCTGGGATTACAGGTGTGTGCTACCAATATTATCAAGCAGTGTGTTAGGCATTTAAAAATTCTTGGGAATTTTTAAAATTATAATGCCTTATTTAAAAAAAAAACATTATCTCTAACTGCTTGATAATATTACCTTAGAAACACCAAGAGAGTTTTGTCTATGAATATTGATGTGGGTTAGATTGATCTGGTGATGTCATACAGATGCAACAGTTTAAATATAAGCCACCTTCTGGGGATCATTCTTAGGAACTACTGTGAGGCAGGGTAGACAGGATAGTGAAAGAATAATACTGAGTGAGAGGCTGATGATCAAATTTTCTTTGAAATCTTGGACTGAATGTATAGAAAGCATTTCAAAATTGCCCCACTGAGAGATGGCTGGCTCACTTACATTTAGGAGCTACATTCTGTGTGAAAGCTATTTGGGGCATAACTTTAATTTGTCTGGCTAGTTTCATGGACAAGAATGCTTCTAAGTATCTCTGTGTGGCACTTGAGGGTAGGTGAAGAGATGAACAGGACCCCAACAGTCTAATTTGCAGGATATAATGCATCTCTTTCCTTCACTCCTGTGGGAAACAGAAATACGTACTCTTTAAAATCATTTCATGAAGCTAAACCAATTCGATATTTCTTTTTCCTCTTAAGAGAAGAACACAGTAACAAATCACTCTCTTTTAGTGTGGTGCCCCTTATGGAATGTGTTTGAGACATCCTGTTAATAATGTACAGCGCAGGTGATGTGAAGTCCTGCTTAATGGAGATGACTTTATTAAAATATAGCAAATCAAACCCAGAGCAATGGACATGCTAGACAAGTGCTTTCCTGCTGAGCCCTGTATTGTATCCCTGTTACTATTTCCAGCTCTGGAATTGGTTGAAACAGTATTAGCAGGTATTTGTAAATAAGCTGGCTTTCATTTTTCAGACTTGTACAATTCTATTGCTGCAGGAAAAATATGGGAGGATTTGGGCCTTGCTAGAAAAATATCCCTTTTGTATATGCAGGATACCTACCAGCTTTCTTGGTTCTTGCCAAATCAAAACATTTCAAAATTCTCCTTACGTTTTTCATCCTCTGTTGTTAGTGAGAGAAAGGAAATAGGTGTCTGTCTATCTATTCCTTCTGAGATATGAAAAGTGGCCAAGCTTGGCAAGAAAAGCCACTCGGCAGGCATTTGTGAATTGCTGGTGAAACTTTAAGTAACAGTATTTTATAATTTGGCTCTCTGCTTCAGTTTTATAAAAATGAAACAGGGTCTTGAGCTTGGTGAACAAAGCCATAGCTGCCTCTTCTGCTTTTGCCTCAGAGTCATTTCTGGGGGAAAAAAAATCCAGCCTGCTACCATCTTTTACATAGCAACATGTAAAAGAGAAGAGCCTGATTATTAACTAAGCAAGGGTAAGCTGCTTCACAGAGATTTAAACTCCAATAAGCCCCGACTACACCACTTGCCTTTTTTATCTTTCCCTGAATTATTCAAACATTTCATAGCGTCAGCTTTTTCTCTTCTGAAAAGAATCACAGTGGCGGACTCGGTGTCGCTCAGCATCACATGACAGCAGAATTGCACGGTTCTAATGCACAGGATTCGTTTTCACCATCCAATTCAATATTGTTGAGCATATCAAACCAAGAAGAAAACAAACACTTCCAGGCAGCTGAATTGATAACGGGTTGCAGTAATTCATTTTCCAGTCATTAAGAATGTAAAACACGAATGAATGGGATAGAATTCATTCTCAGGTGAAAAACATTTGCTCCAAACTGTTGCTGTAACTGTAGCTTTCAGGAAACACACACAAAAGTTTTTCTTCTTATTTATTGTTTAAATTTAGTTGAAAGGTTGAGGACTTGTAAAAGCTTCTTCCATTTCTGTCTGCTAACTTATTTTATACTGTATCATTATGACCTTATGTTATCCTTATCTTTCTTGAATTTATACTTTCTCATGTTACAAATTCTTCATTAGCCCTTTACCTAATATATTCTACTTATGAAAAGCATTTTTAAAAAGCCCATGGGGTATGATGATAAGAGATAAAATTAATAGGCATCACATACTATCTACAAGTTATAATGCATAATATTTAGACTATTTTGATAATATCTATTTTTGCAACCATTACAATAAAGAAGTCGGGAGAGCAGCTCCTACCTTTAAAAGGGTTCCTATGTGGAGGAGAGAGAGAGAGATAAGAAACTTTTCGATAGAAAGATAGTGGAGAGAAGAAAGACAGAAACACAGGATAGCTTCAGGAGGACCTGGATCAAAATCCAACAGCCCTTCTGTCTCTTCAAAAGGAATTTTTATAACAATGCCAAAGGGCGGTGCAAAAGACCTCCCCCTTGCTAGATCAAAGCACATCACACAGCCAACTGTGGACCCTTCCAAACACCTGGTAACCATGCCCATGGTCAAATCATCCCCTTATGCAGCCCTGCTGGGTAAAACAAGCTCAGATTCTTGGACCCTAAGTTAAGTTCTCACTAAGAAACCTCTGTGTGTCTCTACAAAGAAGCAATCTTTCTAAATCTCCAAATTACTTAATTTATAGCCTAGTTTTTTCAAATCTAATTTTTGTACTCAAGCTTAAGCATGTTCCAAATCCAGTTAATAGCTTGTATGTTATGAGAAGGAGGAACGGATAAGATGGGGAGCTATTTTCTGGGGTTGGATATGACTTAATACCTTCCCACAGTCTTTAGCCTGGTACTGTGGGATTCTGTGTAGTTTTGAATAAACTAACCATGGAGGCAGTCCCAGACTCTTGGGTGTCAGGCCTATGGCTAACAAAGCTTCTTCAGTGTCATACTTTGAGATTGGAGATATCCAAGACTAAACAGAGTACTGAGGTACAATCTAGGCCCACACTGCTATGGACTACTAAGACTCCTGGGCTACTCTAAACTTGATAGGCCATGGGTGATTCTGGACATAATTTCAATAGAATAGGGATGTATACCTCCATCTGGACCAGAGATATCTCAGAGGCTTCTTTTTAAGCTACCTGTCTAGTAAAGGGTACTATTATATCTTCTCAGTGTTTCCCCATTTTTCAAGGAAAAAGTTCTGAGCTAATTTAGTTAACTACCATTAGAAAATAAACTCTTGTTCCATTGGTACTTGCCAGGATTGGCTACTTTAAATAAGGGTCATCCATTGGTCATAAAGGCTGTCATTAATGTGAGTCATATCTTAATCTCCCAACCACAAAGATTTGGATGTTTCTGGGTGTTACTTAGGAGCATGTCATAGTTGGCAGAGGTGCAGCTAAACCATGTGTCCATCACACGTGTGTCATGTCCAGTTCCAAATTGGGTAAGCATCTCCTGAGAATACTAACCTGGGGACAGCTCTGTTGCCTAAAGTTAATGACAAGTAATGGGAACAGTACCTTGTCCACCCGAGGCTGACAATAATTTTCATTTCTGTTAAATCTAAAAGCTTATGTAATCTGCATAGACTCGGGGAAAGCAGGCAGGTGGAGGTGATCAGGTTCTCATGAATGATGCAGCCAAAACTTAAGCCTTTCACTAGCATTCAGGACTCTGCTTCCATAGAGGCCTAGAAATTATACCTGTGAGCTCTGGCCTAAACATTCAAGCTTATTTTGAATTCCTTATAGACCATTTCTAATACTATAGTGTTGTATTTAAAACTATATTTTAAAAAGTCATTAGAGTCCAGTTGAAGAGAGGGAAGAGGGATTACATGAGCAAGGGGGAGGGGGTCAAGATCATGATAGAGAAATCTACAGAAACAACTAAACCAATCTCAAAGGAATTCATGAACTTTATACTGACAGCCGTGGAACCTGCATGGGACCAGACTAGACCCTCTGCTACAGGAGACAGTTGTGTAGCTGGGACTGTTCGAGAGGCCCCTGACAGTGTGATCAGGATCTAACCCTGGTGCATGAGCCAGCTTTCTGGATCCCATTACCTATGGTCAGATACCTTGCTCACCCCTGATAAAGTGGGGTGGGGGTGGGGGGTGGTCCTGCCTCAGCTAAATGTACCAGGCTTAGCTGTCTCCCATGGGAGAACTTACCCTCTTGGAGGAAGGGAAGAGAGGTGAGGAAGAGGGTTTAGGAGGAGGGATGACTGGAGATCTGGGGTTGGTATGTAAAATGAATAAAAAAATAAAAAAAGTCATAATTGATCTGCAGGTGCATATAATCCACCATTATCTGCTGAACATTTTCTCTTCAGTATTAGAAAAAAATGAAAGCATTTATTCAAATAAAACCTACCTACTTTGAATGTAAGTGTAACTTATCCTATGACCATACTAACTAGTAAAACTAAACATATGTGTGTGTGGATAGAGCTTTTATTTGCTTTCAGAACAAATAATCTCAAATGTCTCCTACACAATGAGGTCATTTTGCTATAAACAGAAAATCACTGTGAGCTCAGTAACCATATTAACTAATTCACTAGTACTCAGAAATTCAAGTTAGGATGGTAGGGTACTAAATTATTTTCCACATGCAGAAAGATTGGCCTCGGTATTTGATGGGTTTTTTAACTTGTGAGTGAACAAGATTGATCTAAGGAACTTTATAGAGATATGTTGTAGAATATTATTTGAGGGTGTGTTACTTTTGTTTATGTTGCATTTGTTTAACTCTGTGAAGCTGTTACTGTGCCTGTCTAAAACACCTGATGGTCTAACAAAGAACTGAATGGAAAATAGCAAGGCAGGAGAAAGGATAGGCGGGACTGGCAGGCAGAGAGAATATATAGAAGTAGAAATCTGGGAGGAGAGAAGTAGTAGCCAGAGGACATCAGAAGCCAGCCACCCAGCTACACAGCAAGCCATGGAGTAAGAGTAAGAACTACAGAAGTGCTGGGCGGTGGTGGTGCACACCTTTAATCCCAGCACTTGGGAGGCAGAGGCAGGCAGATCTCTGTGAGTTCAAGGCCAGCCTGGTCTCCAAAGTGAGTTCCAGGAAAGGAGCAAAGCTACACAGAGAAAACTTGTCTCAAAAGACCAAAAAGAAAAAATGGAAAAACAAGAATTCCAGAAGTAAGAACAGGAAAGGCCCAGAGGCAAAATGTAGACAGCATAGTTTAAGTTAAGAAAAACTGACTAGAAACAAGCTAAGCTAAGGCCGGGCATTCATAAGAAATAATAAGCCTCTGTGTGTGATTTACTTGGGAGCTGGGTGGCAGGTCCCCAAAAGAGACAAAAGAGCAAAACCAAGCAACAACAGAGATACAATATTTAAGTCCAGATCATTTTTCAATACAAGTACATAATGCCAGATTGCACATTTTTATTTTATTTTATTTTTTAAAATTTTATAATTAATTTAATTGTACATATCAGCCATGGATTCCCTTGTCCTCCCTCCTCCTGCCCTCCCCCCACGTTGCCCCTATTCCCACATTCTCCAGGGCAAGGACTCCCCTGGGGATTCAGCTCAGCCTGGTAGATTCAGTTAAGGCAGGTCCAGTCCCCTCCTCCCTTCACCCAGACGAGCAAAGTGTCCCAGCATAGGCCCCAGACTCCAAAAAGCCAGCTCATGCACTAAGGACAGGTCCTGGTCCCACTGCCTGGGTGCCTCCCAAACAGTTCAAGCTAATCGACTGTCTCACTTATCCAGAGGGACTGATCCAGTTGGTTCATAGTTCATATGTTTCCACTAGTTTGGCTATTTGTTCCTGTGCTTTTTCCAGTCATGGGCTCATAGAATCCTTCCTCTCTCTCGCCTATTGGACTCCTGGAGCTCCACCTGGGGCCTGGCCGTGGATCTTTGCATCTGCTTCCATTAGTCATTGGATCATGACAGTTAGGATGTTCAGCCATCTGATCATTATCAGAGTAGGCCGAAAGACATTTAAGGAACTGCACATATTTAAAACACATTACAGATGTTTTGGCCAAATAGTAAGCTTTTATCAAGCTAAAGATCTATGATCACACAGCAGCTATTTTTGCTGCTCATGTCAGAGCATAGATTCAGGCTCTATCAAAACCACAATGGCCTTAGGAGAAGATAAAATGTGAGAGGTCCTTGGGTTCCTGATGAACACGACTCCCCTCCAGGAGTGCTGAGGAATAAAGGTATATTGAGTTCTAGAGGGGAAATCCTTCACAAGATTACCATTATTAACTTGGCCTAGGTTAAGAAAGGGGATTACTTTTTGGACAACCAAACCTTTACATTTACTAATACTGGCTTATTGGTCTCTCACTCTCAGGTGTACATTTATAAGAATTAAAGAAATATCTTGAAATATTAGCATACCCATACTCATTACAACATTATTTACAATAGTCAAGTAGTGGAAGCAATCCAAATATCTACAGATATTGTGATTCCTGGATGATATTGTTGTCATGTTTTTAATTTTCTGAGATTATCTGAAATCTCCCCTACTGTTTTCTAATAGTTATACTACTTCACAATATTATTAACAATGTTCAAATAATTATTTTTTTTCCTGCATTGAGAATTATAATCTTTAATTTGCTGAATATAACCTTTCTAACAGGGGTATAAAATGATTTCTGCTCATGTTTTTATTTCATAAGTAGTTTCTCCAACATTTTTTACACCACTGTTTAGCAATTGGCTGTATTTGTTATATATTCTCCTTTAGATTTCCCATCTCCATTCTATGTTCAGTCCTGCTCAAAAACATTCAGGACTCTATTCCTCAGAACATTATTCCAGTCTGGGTAAGGTGAGGTTTGCCTTTTGTTGTTTGTATATTCTAATCAGGAAATGAAAATGACTCAACATGAATGAGTTTTGTTCCTGTGGTGAGAAGAAATTGTTACAAGTATAAAAATCTCTCCCATACAATAAATAGAGTAAGTCTTTGAGAATCAGTACTTAGAAGTAATTGCTTTGGATCAATGTGTGAAGTGTATTAAATATATGATAGCTCAACACAAAATTAATTTATAAAGAGAAGAGAGTCAGTGGAATGTGTTTTTGACAAAAATAAGGAGACAAGTAATATTGTCTTGTCCACTTGATATTAATGTCACATTGTCTTTATCCATTGGAATATTATTCAGACATGAAATTGATGCTGAAAAGATGGTTCTTTTGAGAACAGGCACTGTTTCTTTTAAATCAGCTGAGTTTGATTCTCAGCAACCATGTCTGGCAGCTTACAACTGCCTCTAGCTAGCTACAGAGGAACCCCACCCCTAGAGCTTCTTCATACACCTGCCTTCAAGTGCACATACTTTCCTCACATATCACACCTTAACATGAAAGTAAATAAGAAAGAATGAAATCATGTTATTTTCAGGAAAATAGAACTTGAGATCATATGTTAAGTGAAATATTCCAGGCTCAAAAAATGCAACTATATCATCCTTTTTTTTCCCCCTCATTCAAGAATAAACACTATTAGAAACAGGAAGAAGACCAGTGTGAGAAGAGTTAAATAAGTGTGATTAAAATGGGTAAATACAATGAAATGCCTTACACACACACACACACACACACACACACACACACACATACTTGAAATTGTAACATGAAGTTCATTGTTTCATAAAATGAATACACGCTGAAAGGAGGGATAGTTAAAAATCTATGGAGCTTTGAGCGTTATCAGATAACTGTTCTCAGGGGAATATTTATATAAATAATTATATATATTTAATAATCTTTATTTATTATGCTTTTCTTGACAGTTTCACTAAGCAGCTCAAGGTGGCCGAGAATAGCAGTTATTCTATCTCAGCCTCCCTCATTCTGGGGCTGCATATATGTGTGCCACCATACCCAGCTTAAATTCTCACTTTTACCAGGAAATTTCATTAGCATTTTATGCAGGCATACCATTTTTATCTTTTAGTACAGATTTTATTTCAGTTTTGACACTTCTTGACAAGTGAGATAGGTCAGTAGCTGCTGGCAGGAGGTGGGGTCTCAGCAGTAGGGCACTTGTATACATAAGGCATCGAATTTGATACCCAGAAACACACACACACGCACACACAGACACACACAGACACACAGACAGACAGACAGACAGACACACACACACACACACACACACACACACACACACACACACACACATGGAAAACGTCAGGGTCAGGAATAAGGAGGTTAATGGCAAGGGTTTTTGCCCAACCCCTAAGCACGAACTAGTGAGGGCTTATGAAGTATATTGAAAAACTCTGGTATAGAAGCATCAAGAAATCAAACCTGGCCAGGGACACTTTCAGCCTGTAGAAACACAGAATGGCAAGTTTGAAGCAAATAATGTGAGTCTGAATGTTGTTAGTTGTTAGAGAATTTGATTTAGCAATTGTTTGGTATAATGGTTGAGAAGGAATGTAAGACTTTTACCTGAGCATTCTAGGTGTGTGACTTAGGCAGACTATGTTCTGGGAAGATATGGGAACTCAAAGTACTAGAAAGGGAAAATCAACCTTCATTCTTGTCTTTCTTTCTTTCTTTCTTTCTTTCTTTCTTTCTTTCTTTCTTTCTTTTTTTTTTAAATCGAGACATGGTCTTACTGTGTATCCCTAGGTAGTCTCAAACTTATGATTCCTCTGTTTCATCATCCTCAGCATACCAGATCACTTTCACATTTTTAATCATAGACGGTTCTTTGGTAAATCATACTACTTTGATTTGATATCTGGAGTTTGGAAATTGATATAGTTATAAAATTGAAATGTTGGGTCATGAAAGGTGAGTGAGTATAAGGTCATGAAACACTGCAATAACTCCAAACACAGACTGTTCTGTCATTCTTTAGATGACGTAGCTGTGGAAGTGAGAGTCTGTTTTTCTCCTTTCACAAAATATGTTGTATTCCTGCTTTTTCACATGAATTAAAAAAATAAAAGAGAAATCAATTATATTAAGCCAGACTACTCTAATCTAACCACATTGTGTGCTAGAAGAGCAAACATTAATGTAGGTAGTCACATCCAAGCCATAAAGGGTGCTTAGGTACACCATACTCTTATTTTAACGCTATGTTGTAAATAAATAGTAGCTGATTCTCTCAGTAGAGACGTTGTGAACATTTTTGCAGTGTTAGCTGATATAAACACGCAGCTATTTATGAACAGCTGCCTCATTATAAAAGTGCTGACTTACCCTGTACCATATTGATGCTGATTAGAGGGTAGACACCAACTCACTGCATTCCAGAGTCTGGGAGTTTTGTCCTTAGGAATATTTTTACACCCCAAGGAAGCTTAATGAGGGATTCAGCTGTTAATAAAACCTCTGCTTCAGACTTTCTAATTTTTCCCCCTCAAGACTACAGATTTTGTAGGAATAACATTTGAATCTGTTTTCTAGACTGAATTTCACAGTAAGAACTGTTGTTAATTACAAACCCAGTTTTTGAAAAGACATTTTCAAAATATTATTTCCTCTATTCTATACATGAATTCATTGTTACAAAAATTTCTGTTCCAGGCAATGTGCATATATATGTATATGTATATAATATGCGTGGTACAAATGTAGTATGTCTTCTTAAAGGACCAAAGCCAGAAAATAATACTTTTTAAAGGGTAGTTAATAGCAATTGTTAAGTATCCAAAGACAGTACAAGATACAGAGTTGGTCTAGCAAGTATATTATGTTTTTATTTGGAAGGTGAATGACTTCCCAGAGGAGGTAGCACAAAGATGTAAAGCATGTGCAAATCCAGCCAAATAGACAAGAAAGGGGCTATCTTTTCCAGAAGTGCATGTGGCCTGACATCTCATCCTCACAGAAACAGTATAAGCATGGTCAACTAACAACAATTCAATAGGGTTGGATTAAGAATTTAGGGAGATTGGAAGATTGGAGCTGAAGCTAGAGATACTCAGTGTTAGTTGCTCATCAAAGGTGCTTTGTTCTTGACTAAGGAGATGGGGTTTCATCCTGTCATTAATGGCAAGCCATTAATTGGTTTCAAGCAGAGTGGTGATGGCTTTATATATTCTGTTGTGGCAAAAATCACTTTCAGGGAAGATTTGGGATGAATGATGGAAAGAAAGCTTGGACCCAGGAACCAAAACTCCATGAGTGTGGTGGGGATACATGTTTTCATACAAGTCATAGGAAAAATATAATTTAAAACAAAAAGTAATTTCTAAGGTAACAAGAGAGAGGAAACTAATAGCATGGCTAAAGTTCCAATGACAAATATCTAGCATACTGTGAAAGAGAGAATAGTGCTGGAAACATGATATTTAGATTTGCATGTCAAAACAGCAAGAATGAAAAAGGCCAGAACAAGACACCATAAAGATAGAGTAAGAAGAACCCAATGGACATATAATCCTATTGAAGTCTGTGATGTTTTCCATTTGTACGCTGCCAACTCATCTGCTCTCATGTTATTTGCATCCTCGTTTATATACACTTGAGCTCTTTGCTAATTGTCCATTTTGTAATTTCCTGAACTTATCTTTGCTGCTGATATTTTTCTGCATTATCTTTTAAAATGTTTCTGACATGTAAAGTATAATAGCCAGTGAAGGGTATGGGATTTGTAATAGACAAGTCATAAAACCTCTTAATACAAATTTCATCTTTGAATCATATGATTAAAGTTTTATGTAACTTTCTCCAACTGAATACTAAATTCTAGTTTTTCAGGATACATGATAGTTTAGAAGTCTTATATAATCAAACACTGATTTCCCCTGCCTTTGTTTTGAGCATGTGAAGTAAGAAGAACCCTTAAATATTGTTTAAAAAGTAGAATTTTGAAGCATAAATCAAAGGTTTTGTGTATATTTAAATATTAAAGATGTGCAGAGGGAGCAGGATGTGGTGACAAATCTCAAAAGGAGGGAGTAGGAACTCATAAGTATCATAACTAGATGTCCATCCTGGGCAACAGTGAGTTCAAGGCAAACCCAGACTCTACAGTAAGACCATTTAAAAAAAATTAATAGCTAGGGATGTAGCTCAGTTGAGATAATAAGTCTCTAGCATGCACAAAGTTCTGAGTTTGAACTAGAGCACTGCATGAAAAAAGTGGGGATAAAGGTGAGATTTAAGTAAATCTAAAACACATAAAGACTATTAAAAAGTTTGAACACTCTTTTAATAACATTAAATATATTTTCTGCTTTATCTTGATTTCTATTTTATTACCATTTGAACTACCCAGTTCTTTCAATCCTTCTCCAGGATGTATTTTGGTGAGTGTGCCTCACCCTTTGCCTTCACACACTCTCTCCAGTTCACCATGTCTAGCCTGGGTTCCACATCCAGAGTCCAGGCATAGTATGGCCACCACTGCCTTCAATGCAATCAAATTCTAAGCTTCCACCAGGACCCACCATGACTGTTGACTAACCCACAGGCCCCATAAAGCACCGCATCCAACCTCTGCTCCAGCCAGAATGAAGGTCAGGTTCAGCGTGCTGCTGTGGTAGTTGGCTGGACTAGAGTGATTACTATCTACATATTGCAGCCACATAAAATTTCTTTCTTTTTTTTTTTTGAGCTAAGGATCAAACCCATGGCCGTAGCGCTTGCTAGGCAAATGGTCTACCACTGAGCTAAATCCCCAACCCATAAATTCCTTGGCCTTTGTTTTGCCAGGCTACACTTTCTCTGGAACTTTAGTCTATTGGTGAAATTATTATGGCCACTCCACATAGTTAAAAGGGAGGTTTATTTTGTGGGGTAACTTACAAATGAAGGGGTAGGTTGCAGGGTCTGGCAAAGGTATAGCGCAGTCCGGCGGTGTTCTCTGGAGAACTCTGGTCAGTCTCCCTCCAGCCCACTCCTGGTACCATCGAGAGGAGGTCTCTCTCTTGGTTCCCGGACCCTGTACTCTGGTGCGAGACCTCCTCTCGATCCTTGGTCTTCCGCTTCCTCCTCTGCCGTGCCTTGTGGGCGTGACCATTACCGAAGCCTCAATGAGGGTTGGAACTTCCAGGCCAATGCTGGGATGGCTACCCACTACATCAATGCTGGGATGGCTACCCAGTACATCAATGCTGGGATGGGTACCCAGTACATCAATGCTGGGATGGCTACCCACTACATCAGTGCTGGGATGGCTACCCACTACATCAGTGCTGGGATGGCTACCCACTACATCAATGCTGGGATGGCTACCCACTACATCAATGCTGGGATGGCTACCCACTACATCAATGCTGGGATGGCTACCCACTACATCAATGCTGGGATGGCTACCCACTACATCAGTGCTGGGATGGCTACCCACTACATTAGTCTTTCTGTTTTATTCAGCACCCAGTCTCTCACACAAATGGCAAAACTAGCACCCAAGAATTCACTGCCATGTCAGTCCTTCTAGGCCTCTTGGCTGGTCTACATTCTCCTCTGTGGAGTCTTTTGTCTGCTTCATGGATAACAGACAGGCCTTTAGCAGTATTTATCAGGGAAATAAGTCTGCTTTATCTTCTAGAGTTGGAAGCCCTGGCTAGTTTCAAAATATTAAACAAAACAGTAAGTAAATTCAGTAACATACTGTCATACACTTTCCATATGAACTCGTGATATAGAAAGACAGCAGTGGAATGATAAAAATAGAGAAACAATAGCCATGACAAATACTATGTCTTAAAGACAACTATATATCTACATCAAGCAGAATAATTTTAAGGAAAATCTTTTTTTCCAGCTGTAAAGAGATTGTTCATTGACATTTTATTTAGCTGGGAAGATATGATAATTTAAGGTACTTATCATTTTCTAAAATGTACAATATAAATGGTAAACTAAAAATAGTGTAAGTCAAGTCTATCCTATATACCGTTCTATATTGCTTTTACATTAATCTAACAATAGAAATGTAGAAAATTTGAATAGCACCATTAATATCAACTTAAAAGACATTTATAACTCGATGTTTGTCCTGTTTATAAAACATACATTATTTTTGAGCACACATGCAATGTTTGTAAACAGTACCTCTCCACTCTTTTGTAGTGGGTCTTACGTCAAGTTTTGTGCTACCATCTCACTAGCATATCTTGCAGGCAGAATACCATTGTAGATAAAAGGGTTTGTGGCTGGGTTGGTGTTTACTTTTTTCTTTTGGTAGCATGCGGAAGGTCTTCCTGTACCAAAGATACTAGACTGCAAGGGCAAAGACTCTATGAGAGCAGCGACTTGACTTTTCCATGTTCAATGAGTTGTGTAGGTGTCGTCTTCAGCAATGGGGGTCTTGCTATCAGTTTGTGGAGAGCAACAAATAGTCTTGGCAACAGTCTGGGATTTGGGTTATTATCAAGGGAACACTTTGGCCAACACTTCAATGAGATGTAACCTAATCCTGGTACTGGAAGCTTCACTGGGTAATAAGAGATGGCCAGTTCAGAGCTTTGTCTTCCTAATTATTTGTCAATTTCATTTATTACAATGCCTTCATATATGTATATAATTTAGGAAGTTTCTACTGTATTAGGTTTCCATGCTATACTTTAGATATCACTTAATTTTAGTTATCTCTCCTCATAGTCCACCCTTTGTCTCCCATATCCCCTCACTCACCCCTTGATCCTCCTAGTTCAGAACTCCTATCCATCCATAACCATCTCTTCTATCTTCGTTTCCTAAGGAGGTCCATCTGCTCCTCTTCCTTCAGTCCCTTACTCTATACTTAGCCTCTGTGACTGGATGGCTTGTATCTTGGTTATCACTGACTTAAGAGCAAATATTTACATATAAGCAAATATATACCATATTTGTCTTTCTGGATCTGGGATACCTCACTTAGGTTGAATTTTTCTAGTTCTTCAAAGATATTTAAAGGCTGAAGGATCTTTGGAGAAACCCTGGGACTGATAAAGAATGCAAAAAAAAGCTATATTCAATGCATTTCTGAGCCCATGAATGCCTTTTAAACTTACTCATGAAAAATAATAAATGAATAATTTTACCATTAGTATTATCAAGAAAGAATATGCAGTAAAACATAGTTGTGATGTGTGATTTCTTATAAATACTTTCAAGTGTTAATTTACTATTAAAATTCAACATGTTTAAAGACTTCAATTTATCTTTTTTTCGAATTTGATGTCAGTATCACTTAGGTGTTGACTTTGATACTTCATACTGAAAAGGTAAACCTCCTGTACTAGGTTTGCAAGCATTAACAAAGCCACAAAGCACATTGCACTCAGGAGGCTCACACACTTGGTGTAGTTCAACACATTTTGTTTTTCCTTCAAAATATAACTGACTTACAGGCCCGTATACTTCACTGAGAATTGAGATTAGTTAAATAATATTTTAACTAGTAGCTTGGGCACATGACCTGATAAATCAGAATCATGATTACGAGAGAGAGAGAGAGAGAGAGAGAGAGAGAGAGAGAGAGAGAGAGAGAGAGAGAGAGAGAGAGAAACAGGAAGGGAAACATGCAAAAAAAAAAATTGCCCTTCTCCTGAAAAATCAAGTGTTTTTTTCTCTTGAAAAGTCAAGCACCATCATTTTAGGAAGATGAGAAGTTTCTTTAATTAGATATTCACAGGTACAAAACAAGGAAAGTGGTTTTCCCTCAGTGTGACAATGTTCACAGGGTGAGGAGTCAGATTCCTAATTCAGCTTCTCTGAAATGCTGGTCCAGAGTTACAGCTGTCAGTCTCTGGATGGGCAGCATTGCAAGCCCTCCAGTTTGCGTCCATCCCCGGCACAACAAGGAGACTGAAGCATAAATCCTAATCTAGAGGGTGGATGGCGGATCGGCCCTTAAAGCAGTCAGTGTATAACAAATTGCTATCCCTGGATGAAAAATGAGGTCATGAAGATTTAAATGTGGCAAGAAAGAAGAAGGTGATGTCTGCTCAGGAAAGATACTTAGTGTGAATCCATCTGTGGTAATAGATTAATTGCCTTCATTAGCAAAGATGTATATCTCACACCAACTATCAATAAATGTTTCAGATTTACTCAGGAGTGGTTGCTCTGTGGGTATGGGAGATAAAACCCATTTTAAACAGGAAAAAAAAATCAAAGTATCTATTAAACGTATCTCTAAATTTTCTGTAATTTACAAGAGGTTTGTAATAAAGTATAATTACATATCAAGTAAAGAAGTGAGGATCATAAGAGAGATGCTTTAATAAACCTCATTACATCTAATGAATCACTTTTATAAGACTCTGTAGTTCAAAGGTAGATAGATATAGATAGATGGGAGGGTGGGATCTGGGTGAAAGAAACTAACCCTACTTTGCTTGCATGTTAGTCAGACTTAGAATAAGAGTTCCTTAAAACTCATTTAATTCATACTACCCCATCTTGCCTCAGAGGTTTCACATCTTCCCTTCAAATACATGACTCCTAATCTTCTTGATCCCATTATTATATCCTTAATGTAGCTGACATATACTAAAAAAATACTTCAATGGCAAAATATGAATCCTTAAACAAATTTCCATCTTTCCTTAATGGGCTTCAGAACAGGTGGTATTTAATTAAAATGATTGAGTTCCACAACATGTAATGCTAAGCATTTCAAACTCACTTTAGTAGAGTGGGCTGGGTAAATCTGGTCAGGTTCTCCTTGGTGCCTGTGCTGATTCTAACATTCTGTATCTTGAGAATAAATGCTTGTATTATCTATCCCAACGACAGTACAGACTGTGGTCAATGACAGAGAAATTGTTCTGTTCACTCTTTTGAGTATTACTATACCATTAGAAAAGAGGAATAAAGTGTCATGTTAAATTTGGGCAAAAGGCTCTGCTATTTATTCCTTCATTAGTTCATTCATTTATTCAGAAATACTCATCAAATATTTATTATGTCTGAGGCAAGACACAAGTTCTAGAGCTGCAGTTCTCAACCTGTGGGTCATGACTCCTTTCACAGGGGTCACCGAAGACCATTGGAATACTAGATATTTGCATTATGATTCATAACAGTAGCAAATTTACAGTTACAAAGTATCAATGAAAATAAGTTTATGGCTGGGGGTCATCACAATATGATGAACTGTATTAAAGGGTCGCAGCACTAAGGAAGTTGGGAACCACTGATTTATATGAATGTGTTTGTGGCAATGATTAAACATTTACTAAGAATTAATATAGAGATTAAATGTATTACATAATAAAACACTTCAAAATGCTTACAAATAATTAAAATACTTTAGTTTGTTGGTGTATTTTTATTCTTATTCTGCAATAGGGAAAGTGAAGCTTATAAATTCTGATATACATGTAGTCATATACCAGTAAACAGAGAACTCCAGTCTTCACTGTGGACACTCTGATTTCTAGTTTTGTTTTTCTGGGTGTACTAGGAAAACCAACCAACCAGCAAACAGAAACAAAAACCTGACAAGGACTTCCTCATTGACCAGTGTTTACTCTGATGCTGAATTCTCTTCTCCACCAGGCCTTGGATATGTAGTGGGGATTTGCCAAGCACTTACTTGCCCATTGACTCCATTACTTTTCTTCGAGCTGTAAGCCATCTACTTGCACTTACTCTACATGGACCAGAGTTCAGTCTCTCACACCTACTGCAATAATCTTACATAAAATTTCTTTCTTTTGAAATTTCATCTGGTACAACAACTTTTCTTTGGCAAAGACCAGAATGGTGTTTCTAAACAAAGAATATAAGCCATGGTTAATTGTTCAGGCATTTATCATCAAACACTGAGACACAGACTAACTGCTGAATTGTACAATATAGCCCAGGAGGCAGATGCTATATATTGTTATGAGTCCCAGAAATAAAGCTGATGTTACAGTCTTATGTAGAGCCTGTAATAGACTCCAAAATATTAATTTTCATTAGTTATAATTACTTTTATTTTACTAAATAGTATTTTAATCAGAAATAGTTTAGAAATCATAATATAAAACATAATATATTATGGTCAAACATGCTTAGTAAGGACAATTAATTTGGGTAGAACCATTAATCATTTCTAAGTTTCTGAAGAACTTTGATTTCCTTTCCAAGTTGACTCAATAAATAATGGAAAATTAAGTAAATAAAAACCATTATAGTGGAGTAAGTTAGGGGTATTTCTTTTTTATTGAAATTAGTATTTTTCATAAGGTTTGTTCTTGTGTGGTTTCCCTTCCCCATCTTTCCCAGATCCCCCCAACTTGCCCACACATACAAATCAACACCCCTTTACTTTCTCATTAGATAAAAAAAGGCATCTAAAATAATAAAAATAATAAAGTAAAATAAACAAACCAGAATGGGACAAAACAAATGGATGAAAAAGAAAAAAAAGCACAAGAAACACATGAAGACACTGAGACACATATTCTCAAACACAGAAAGCCGATAAAAACAAAATCAGAAACCATCACAGATAAGCAAAAGATCTATAAGGTTAAAGAGAAAGAAAGAAAAAAAGAAAGAAAGAAAGAAAGAAAGAAAGAAAGAAAGAAAGAAAGGAAGGAAGGAAGGAAGGAAGGAAGGAAGGAAGGAAAGAAGGAAAGAAGGAAAGAAGGAAAAGAAAGAAAGAAAAATAAAGAAAAAAGGAAGGAAAAAAGAAAGAGTGAGAAATTGCCCAGACAAAGCATTATTAGACTAAAATGTGATTCATATACATAGATTATATAAACCTTCTTCCTTTTATAGAAATGCAGTTGATGAGGCGATACTTGATCTGACAACCAAAACCAAGACGTTTGCCACTGCATAGAAAGTATAGAGAGGCTCTGAGACATAGAAGCATTTCTTTCTCCTTCAACCTGCTAACTGACAGCCTGTTGCTAAACTCTTCAGAGCAGATTGATTGTGCAGTATCCAGAAGCAGAGGATGAGTGTATCACTATTTCTTTCTTCATGATCCTATTAACTTTTAAAAATGAAAGCTTGAAAAATAGTACATTCCATTTTCATCTACGTCACTGTGTTAGTTACATTCTTGCTGTCACAAAACACCTGACAGGAACAGTTTAAGGGAGGAAAGATTGATTTTGGTTTCAGGGGTCTCAGTTTGTGCTTATTTGGCTCCAAAAGTTTGGACTGATTATGACCATGTAAGAGCATGTGGCAGAGGAACTTCTTTATATCACTGTGTATAAGAGAGAGGCTTCAGGGGAAGGAAGGAGGGAGGGCAAGGATGAGGATGAGGATACAGATGAGAAGGAGAGGAAAGAGAAGGAAGAGAAGGAGGAGAAAAGAGAAGAGAGGAGACAGGTGAGCCCTGAGCAAGCCCCACCAAGTCCTAGGTACTTCTGTCATCTAGTCCTCTAGCTGCTATGCTTTAAACCTCCTCATGTTTCCAGAACCTCTCCAAATAGCACCACCAGGGGTGCTCCAGCCATCCAACACATGAGCCTTTGGGGGATATTTCACATTAATACGGTGATTACTCTGCATATTTCATGCAGTTTACAAGCAATTACAAAATCTGGATCAACATCTGTGTGCATCCTTGCTTACACTGTGTTCAAATGGCTTTCATATCGAAGAGTGGAAGTGCCCATTGCCATTTGTTGATTAACTGGGAAGACTAACTTGTGAATGGTTCTCCTCATTCATTAAAGCTTAATTGACTTGTTGCATGGCAAAAACAGCAGGCTTTCAAGTCACATTCAAGACGTTTCAATTCCATATCAATGGTGGAATGTTTTTCCCATTGAACTATCACATTCCACATGGCTATAAGGCACAAAATAAGGTACAATGACTTTATATATAATTATAAAGCTTAAGAATAATATATTTGCTATAAAATCATGTTTCATGTATTTACATTTGTTTATGAGGATACTTTTATGTGCCAGTGTTTGCCTTTAGTACTTTGCTATCAATCAATGGCTCCTCTAAGATATTCTGAGCTGGAAAGGGGGATGGTATAAAGGAAAGCTCTCAGGAACTGGACTATATTCTTTCTTCTCTTGCTTTCTTCCATCGTTCTTTCTGTGCGTTTTTGTCTATACATCTGATTTTTATTTAATGATAAATTGTGTTTATGGTTATTGGAAATGGTTTTGTATATCTAGAAGCATTTTATTTAGCTGGAAAGAAATATCCATGTAACGTATACAGTATCGGATTGTAAGAGTCAAATTTGACTTAGTTCAGAAAGCATTAATGTGAGAGATTTATAACTTAGGTAAAAGCTCAATCTACTATGACTAACACATTCAGGTTTTTTTGTGTTATTTCTAGTAAATTTATAAATGGAAAAAATGTTTTTTTCTCATGATATGACTCATGAGAGTCACAACTAAAGTTCAGCAAAGTCATTTTGAAGTTAATCTACTAAATCATCCTAAAGGTATGGACACTTAATTAGGTCAGGAACACCATTTCATTCTCTTAAATTTCCATTGTGCTAAACAATGCTTAACTCATATTATGGACTTGTTAATGACTTCAATATTAATAGTTATCATTTTTGACATAGCATAATTGACATAGGTATAAAATTATTATTTTTCAAACTATTTCAAGCACAAAGTCCGTTTATAAAATTTGTATTGCTAAACACCTTGTAATACATTATTTTTTGATGTTTCTACATTTACAGAAATTGTGAAGATTATTTGAGGATATTAATTTTTTTTCTGGACATGGTGGCACAAATACATTTGTTTAGTCATAGAATTTAAAAGGCAGAGACTTGGGGATCTCTGTGAGTTCCAGGCCAGCTAG
Organism: Onychomys torridus; assembly: GCF_903995425.1. Taxonomy (NCBI): domain Eukaryota; kingdom Metazoa; phylum Chordata; class Mammalia; order Rodentia; family Cricetidae; genus Onychomys; species Onychomys torridus. Next base: position 10,243,645 of record NC_050465.1, read on the forward strand.
AGTTACATATTGAGAGAGCACATCAAAAAAAATGGTTTAGGGTAAAACTTTCTAAAAATCTCAGTTGCTCACTCCCACATGTTTTCTGTCTATTTCCATATACTCTCTTGGTAAGTGCAATCTCTTTTGTCAATTTATTTATCTTTAAAATATTTTTTGGACATGAGTCAATTGGTCACATATTAAAATCCTGTCATACTGCTTATAGTCTTTCAATGCCCTCTTTCTTTAGCAAGGGCCCATCGCTGAAACATACTTCAATTTATTTACTTTAACTTTATGACTTTATAATTTTATACTACACTTCCTTTGTGTTGTATTTAGGAAAACACTGCCTGGTTCAAGTTGTGTTTATATTTATTTCTCCTACATTTGCTTCCCAAACTCGTTCATTTTGTTTTTCACCCAGTTAGATCTTCAAGATGCCTGTGGTTTTTATGACTAGTGTAAGTAGAGGTGAAAATATAGTTTTGTAGCCAGGTGGTGGTGGCGCATACCTTTAATTCCAGCACTGGGCAGGCAGATCTCTGTGAGTTCAAAGCCAGCAGGTCTTATTAAATAAGAAACACAGAGCCAAATGCAGAGTTAAAAGCCCAAGAAGTCAGAGCAGTAGCTAAGAGCTGACACTAAAACTGCCTTCTTATCACCTGCTGCCACTGCATCCTTCCCTTGAGAAAGAGGCCTACTTCCTGTGTGTCTGTCTTTTTATTGACTTTCTGTTCTGCCTTCTCATTGGTTGTAAACCCAACCACATGACCTCCTCACTGCCTGTCTATACAGACCTCTAGGTCTCTATGGTTGGTATTGAGATTAAAGGCATGTCTCCATGCTGGCTGAATCCTTGAACACACAGAGATCTGCCTGTCATGTGATTGGGATTAGAGGTGTGCACCACCACTGCCCAGCTTCTGCTATGGCTTGCTGTTAGCTCTTATCCCCAGGTAACTTTATTTATTAACATACAAGTAAAATCACATTTTAGCACAAATAAAATATCACCATGAAAGTCACAAAGCTACACAGAAACCCTGTCTCAAAAAAATAAAATAAAATATAGTTTTGTTTTCTTTATGGACACCCACCTGACACAGTGTCATTTACTGAAAACACTCTCATTTTCCTATACATGCTCATTTTATTTTATGCCTTTTCTTCCCAACAGATTATTTCCATTTTATACACACATTCTTTTCTCTTCAGCTTCTTTGATTCTTTGATTTAGAAACAATGGGCTGAAAACCAGTTTATCTCAGTTTTAAGGAATGAATGTGAGTCTTGCATGAATACTGTAAGTCTTGAATGGACCTTTGTAAAGAAGATGCAATGCTACATAATAATTAGGCACCATCATTAGATCATATTGCCAACATACAAGCAAATCTAAAGTTGCTAGAACAGTGTGGTGAGCAGAGACAATTAGCATCTTCTTCATCCTCGTTCTTGTCTGTCTTCCTGTTCTATGTGGCCCAGAAGTGTAAAAATGAAACAAATCAACTACATGCCTATGTGTATAATTCCCCTTACAGTTTATTAATTAGCCGAGCTGCAGAAGATTGGAGAGACTAGAAACAACAGAGAATGTCCTCCTATGGTATTCTTGAGAATCAGCATGAAACAATTCAATTTTTCTATAATACTGTGCAACAATGTTTTCATTGGTGGACATTAAACATGATGGCTGATAACTGAATCCTTGACTGAAGGGATATTCTTAGTTTTTGTCTTTTTAATCCTGTTATAAAATAGGTTACACATTTTTTAAACCTTATTTCTTAGCTCATTCTGGGTTCATCTACAGACATAATCTGGAACATGCCTTTTTAATATTTCTCTCTCTCTCTCTCTCTCTCTCTCTCTCTCTCTCTCTCTCTCTCTCTTTGAGACAAGGTTTTTCTGTGTAGCTTTGGAGCCTATCCTGGAACTCGCTCTGTAGACCAGGCTGGCCTTGAGCTCCACAGAGATCTGCCTGCCTCTGCCTCCCAAGTGCTGGCATTAAAGGCGTGCGCCACCACCGCCACCCAGCTACCTTTTAATGTTTCTATCATTTGGATTAGAAACTTTGTTTCCAGGTTTCTTAGTACAGGAAAAGCTAGAGCAAACTATTTCTCCGGAATGCACCTGCGTAAAGCAGAAACAACACAATTCCGTACAAGGATGGATATACTCCGCAGCAGGAGGTTGTCTCAATCTAACAAATTACCACAATAACTAACAGAATTGCATTATTCACAGTTCTGGATGCAGGAAAGTCTAAGATTGGTTATTTGCTGAGAACCTGCTTAAGGTTCATAGACTTTCATCTTATGGCTGTGTCCTCACACCATGGTAGGAGTGGAGAAGTTCTTTGGGATCTCTGCTACAGAAACACTCACTCAATTCACGAGGAGTCATTCTGCCTATTAAGTTATCAAAGACCTTTTATCCAGATAACACAGTTGTGGAAATTATGTTTTTACTTATAAACTTAAGGAGATGGCATAGTCTATCTCCTTCAGTCTCTTCTAACATGAAAAATGCACTCACTCTATTTTCATTGTGAGCCCTGTTAGAACTTCTCAATTTGCCCAGTTAGTGTTAAGTATTTATTGAATGCAACACAAAACCTTTTAGTCTCTCACTATACAATTCTACAGCCACTTACAGAGTTTTCAGGTATTTGCTCAGCTGCACTCTCACTTCTCAGTACCAGGTTTCACCGTTGTCCCTTCAGATTACTGTAACAAGTGGCTCTATTGTGAGTGGTTGAGCTAATAGAAACTGGCTTCTCTTAATTCTAGGATATCTTAAAGCATTTCATGAAGGGTTATTTCCTAGCTCCGACTCACATCATCTCATGCCATCTTCATGTGACATAAGGACTGAGGGTACTCTAGCATATTTATTAAGGTGACAATCACATCTATTTGAGTTCTTCCTTCATGACCTACTCAACTATCAAACACCTTACTTCAAAGTACTATCATATGGGGATTAGATTTCATCATACGAATTGGCGACATGCACACTCATTTCAAGACAAAACTAAAAGTTTAAGTTTTTAACAGTTGACTCCCAGATTAGAATCTTGTTGCTTAGAGGCAAGATTAAATAACGGAAATACTTGGTGCAGTAGGGAAGGTATAAGTCTCATAAATAACTGAAATCTATCAGGCTTTTGTGGGCCAACATTACAGCTTTGTTGGTAGAAAAGAAATGCACAGATGCTATTAGAGTAATCAAAAATTTTAAAGACTTTTGTGACATTGCACAACTTCCATTCATTAATTGTGAAATTTATTCATGCATTTGCCAATTGTTCTCCTCTGTCTGAAATTAAGCAGATTGAAGTTCGTACACAGTGAATTAATACAGAATTCTAAACTTAATCCATCTTCCCTGGGACAACTTTATTGATTAAAATTTACCATTTTAATATCTACTCAAGTATTTGCTACTTTTTATTCGCCCTGGTTTTTTTTGATATGCAATCTTATATAGCCCAGGCTGACCTTGAATTCATTAAGTAGCTGAGGATGTCCTTGGATTTCTGATTCTCCTGCTTTCACCTCCAAAGTGCAAGAATTATGGATACCACATTCAACACTAATTTTAATATTTATGAAAGAGATGATACTTAGAGGAAAGAAAAATAATATTGATTCTTTCTCCTTTGCTATTATTCATAGCCCATCTAAGTAAATAATAGATCTGGGTGCTTTGTATAATAAATCATTAGAGCTAAAAGAGGATGCCCTGAGTTGAAGCAAAGGTAATACCTGTGCCAAAAATATAGACAGGATAAAAGATAAACTGAGTACAAAATTTAATTTCAAGCTCTTAAAAAAACCAAGGGTTTTCTGTTATCTAGATTTTATTATTGAGAAAGAGACAAAATTCTAGACTAAATGAAAGAAGGATTTTCCAAATATAAATTATAAAAAATAACTTTGAGATTAGATTGCAAAACTGTTAGTTTGTTTGATAGTAAAATTTTATTAGGATTTAATGTATATGAAAAATTTAAAGTATAATAAAATAGCTTTTAAACAAAAACTTTTCTCTACTTGAAGAATAATGAAGAATAAATTAAATAAGATAAATTAAATGATTAAAATACATTATGTGGAATTTTGATTTTCCACTTGCATCTTATATTAATCATTTAAAAGTAAAAGTCAATAAACATAGCTTTTAAAAGTATTGAATTATATAGTGGTCAGAAACTTGATGAAATATGAGCTATTCTTTTTCATAAGACAACATCATTTTGTTGACAATGATTTATATGAAAATAAATGTTTTCCTAAAAATGGAGACAAAGAATGAACACATTTATTAGCTTTAAATTTTTTTATTTATCATGTGTTCTTTCAAGATACTTTTCCTGGGAACCTATTGTATTAGGAAAATTAAATGCAATGCAGTTAATATCAAGATATATACACCATGTTAGCACTATCAAGTTTGACTCACGTGTTCCAAAATGAATAGAGGTAGGACAATTAATCATTTGGCAATATGCAATATTATATTACCATATTCTTTTTTTTTAAAGATTTATTTATTTATTATGTATACAGTGTTCTTTCTGCAACATGCCCGCAGGCCAGAAGAGGGCGCAAGATCTCATTACAGGTGTTATCAGCCACCCTGTGGTTGCTGGGAATTGAACTCAGGACCTCTGGAAGAGCAGCCAGTGCTCTTAACCTCTGAGCCATCTCTCCAGCCCCTGTTACCATATTCTTATGGATTCAATATTAAATAATTTGGCTTATTATGATTCTCTCATTTCCTTCCTATATCCTTTGCTCTTGAGTATGAGTATTCCATGTGCTGAGGAATTCATTACACTGGTGGTACTTGCCTCAGAATTAAATGAATGATTTACATTCTGTCCTTGCCTGTAAAATGCTGTGCATCCATATTTTTCAGTACTAGGGAAGTACTATGGAAACTTTGGCTTACTTGTTCTCCATGGAAATACTGAGTTGCAATGACTTTATCTGCCTGAAAAAGGCTTTGTTGTTTCACATTCAGTTTAGGAAAGAGTGAGCCACTGGCTACTTCTTTATTAGTAAGTTAGAAAATGGAGCAGACTAAGTATTGGAGCACACTGTTCTTTCTTCTTTTTAAATTTAGTGTAATATTGAGGGCTTTTCTTTTATTGGTTCACAAAACTGTTTACCCAATATAATCTCTAGATCATTTTTATCAGCACAATAATAAGTCCATTAGAAGTCACTCCCAGCTAACATTCCCAACCTCTGGAAACCCCTAATCAACTTTCTGTGTATATGAGTTTGCCCATTCTGGAGATTTCATATGATTATAATCATGAAATACGTTTATGAATCTACTCTATTCTTTGTTTCTTTTCTTTTGGCTAACAACAAGTGGCCACCCCTTAAGTCATAGGTACACAAATAACATTATATATACTAGTAAGATTATATTTAGAAATAAATAGAAATATATGTATATATGCACATATTAAAGAAAAATATGACAGAGTCCTTAAATTTGAGGATAGGGTAGGGGGAGGTTATGGAAGTGGTTGGAGGAAGGAAAAAGAAATGGGAAAATAATGTAATTATATTTTAATTTCAAAAAAATAAAAAAGCCATTTTCCTCTCTTTATACATTACTGCAGGTTTGTAATGGCTAATCTTGGTTTTCCAACTTGACTTTATCTAGATTTAGCTAAATCCAAGTATCTGAGTGCACCTGTGAGGGATTTTTCTTGGTTGGATTACTTATTACTTGAGGTCCACTCTTAATCTGGATCATTTGAGGTCAGAAGATCCATCTGGGCCATACCTTCTAGGGGCAGCCACTGTGAAAGGACATTGAAGGAAAAAGCCTTTACTATTTGCCTGCTTGTGTTCACTCTCACTGGCAAGTTCATCTATCCTGTTCCTGGTATTAACCTTTCACTTGTGTTGAAATCTACCTCTCTGGGATTCCAATGTGGAGTAGAAACTGGCAGCTCTCTAGGTCTTCCCTGGGACTCCAGCCCAAGATTGAGACTTCTGAGGTATCAGTCTCATGGACTGAACAACTACCAGATCCTTGAAATTTCTGCCAGGAGACAGTCATTGTTGGACTACTCCTAGGATCTCAGCCCTAAGCCATTCTAGTGAATCCCATATAAATAGTAGTTCATTCTATCAGTTTGTTCTCTTAGAGAACCCTTCTAACAGGAAGGTAAGCCAGAGGAGGGTGGATAATTTAGGATTATCTAGTTTGAATAATTTCCATGGACTTTAAACTTGAGGGGCTTTTCCAGTTGCCATTTACTTGGATGATTAAGGCAGAAAAAAATATCTCTTGCGTTGTAGAGGCCAGATGAAATAAAGGAAGCTCTGTCTTCCATAGTTCATTACCCTGGAACTATGATATTCAAGAACTGATCAGTCTTTGAACATCTGGAATGATTCTCAAGATGTCAAAATAAACAATGCTTTGAAAATTTAAGAGACTTTTATAATGTACTCCTTCAGCAGGGAATTCCTCTCAAATTGGTAAAATGTCTTTTGTGCTTGTATAGTCTGTTGGAATTTTAGCATTCCACAGAGCAACTAGTTTGATATGGGCCTTTCTCTGTGTTTCTTTCTCTTATCTCTTTCTATACTCATGGCCATAGGGACCATAGCAGTTTGACTTCGTCTTTTTTGTTCCATTTCCTCTGAAGATTCTAGCAACCACCTTAACCCAGTTTTATATCTGGTTTATAAATTTTAGGGTTCTTGTCAAGCCATTAAATCTTGGGATTAGAATTCTGGTATATCTTGGTAAACTTTGAACAACAGAGCTTAGCTTATGTAGTGTCAGAGTACAAACCCATGCACATTCTGTCAGTGGCTACTGGTATCTGGTATTCAAATACTGAAGCTATTTCATTATATACACTCTTGTTCACTCAAGCTGTGTTATACTGGAATTTAATTCTTGTTATTAATTAGAATGTTAGAGAAAGATACCCTTACTTGAAGCCCCTACATTTTCTTAAAGTAGGGGAGTTATAACATTTTAATAGAAATGAATGAATGACTAAGATTTCAAGTTCTAGAGCTGTGTTTTACTGCAATCCTCATTTTAGTAAGAAGTCCCATTTTCCTATTATGGGCTTGACCATTATTTAAGATACCTCCAGGGACTGAGGGTTATCACTGCTGAAGCCTACTCTGCTGTGATTGAGTCTGTAGTCAGTTTCTCTGGTCTGTATGTCCTTCAAATACAAAAGTTCAAGGTTTAATGTAGGTGCTATCAAGGAGCTCCTCTGAAGCCTGCCTTGTGTGTAGGTTGATGACCAATCATCCTAAACTTGTAATTATATCTCTTTACAAACCAGTGGAGGCCAGCAGCGTGCACCCAATTCCAGGACATTCTTTTACTCATTCTGCTTTATTCCTCTTGTGCATGATGTTATACCAACCAGGACATACCCTTCCACTGATATTTCATTTTGATAAAAATTTAGTACATCAAAAACAAACATACAAACAAACAAACAATATATTGCTTCAGCATGCCAGAAGCTATGTATATGCTGTTTTACTACCAATCATGGCTTCTTATTGGACACCATTTGGCAAGTTATCTATTGTCAAAATGGCATACTAGACCATGCTGCCTAGAACTGCTTTGATAGTTGCCTTAAGCTACATTCTACAGAAGCAAACCTTGAGTTGACAATTGTTCCATAAGGCTTATTGATGGATATTTTTGAACAATATACACATAAGGAACAGAGAACATTGAGACTGACAACAGAATCAATCTATATCACAATGTGGTTGTAAGTGAAGTTTCAACACATTGGAGTTAAATGAACTTTCAGAATTGTCCTGAATTGAGAGAACAAAGATAGAATTTGGTCTCTGCTGCAGACAGTAACAGACTACAGACCACCAAACACCCTGCAAGACAGCAAAATCCAAACAAGGCTGGCCAATACAACTTTGAGTAAATGACATATAATATGAATCATCCACTGTTAATATTTCCAAGAAGTTGAAGACAGAAGCATTGACATTAATGAATGAAGGAAACATTGTAGTATTTACGGTGATTTGAAATTAAATCATGTGATACTCTTCATCGAAGGTTGCAGTCTATTAGAAGGAGGATAAAAGTTTTGAAATAATAGGACATTTGTTCATTTATGTTGCAAGATGTTGACTGTAAGTTTTATGAATGGATATATCTGAACTAACTATGGGAGTTGCATCCTAGGAAATATATATAAGCTGATGTTAATTAGATATTATATTTTCTTCATGTATGGAATCATAAATTAGAAATTCTCTCCATTTCTCCTTTATCTTAGATGTAGTTTTCTGAGACTGTTCCCATTTTCTCCATATTTATATAACTTTTTTTTTATAATGAGTGATGACTTTTCTGGTTGTGAGTCACTGAGAACTGGCATCAGCTGGATTTCAGAGTATTTGGGATTTGAATCTTGCAATACCTTGAATCTTGTCACATGCCTTGCTATACACTTGTGTCTTCAGGTACACATATTTGTTGCATTGTATTCAGTATAATATTTTCAATTATTTTTACATCAATTTTATTGCAATCCTGAAGTTGAATGCTTTTATTTTATAGCAGTTATTGATTGTAGTAAAAACTGTGGCCCCAAAACAGGTACTTAGTGTCTCAGAATTATATGATTGGCTGTAAGTGGTCAATAATTGTAATTTCCCCCTTCCCTTTGGCAATATTAAAAACAAAAAATTAAAGTACTAAAAATATTAAAAACCATGATACATTTTGGTGAAAAAGCAAACTAAGATAGAGGGCCCTAGAAACATCATGTTTTCTGGACACTAACCCCGTGTCTCTGTCTCTAGATCATTTCACTGTTGGTGCTAAGTTTTGCATAAATATTAAAATACTTCTCCAAAATGTTTGCCATAATATGGACATATTATAAATGTTGTTATCCTTTCAGAAAAATGAATAATATTGGCTGAACAGTAATACTTTATTTATAATTATCTCTCCACTCTATTTTCATCTACCATTCTCCAAGTATCATCGTCAGCTTTGACCTTAATTCAGACTCTCACAGACGCTTATCTATCTCCTGCAATTTACTGAGTAGGAAAGAAAATAGAAATAATAATAGCTTCTGAGTTAAGAGTCTTCTGAATAAATATTAACAGACAAAATTAAAACAGTCAAAAAGTAAAAACAGACAAGGAATATTGTATTCTGTTAGTCAGGCTTGCAATACACAGGAGTCCAAACAGATCAAAATGAAAACTGTATGGGATATAATGGAAAAGAATATGTATAGTACAAATGTAGACAAAAAAAGTTCACGTGTGTGTGTGTTTTTATGTGTAATTATATAGTTGTGTACTTACATATATCTTTCCCATTTGTATACATACTATGGGAAGAAAAATAACAGAGATACGTTCCTTTCAAATAAGGGTTATCTGAACACTAAAGTGATGTCTTTGTGGTATGGTTCTTAAAATGCCCTCCTAACTAAGTTAATGGAGGAATAGTAAAAGGGAATACTTTAGTCCTTGAGAATCTTTGGCATACCATGTTTCCTTTCCTATCATTGTAGTTTGTAGCTGTTCTCTTTTATTGTATTTGTATAATATGAAAGTTTTGACCACAGAGACTAATGTAAATACTTTCATGATCTCTTTAACTGATCAAATGCAAGGCTCCCATTACAGTCTTTTAATATAATAATGTTCTTTTTTCCTGAATTTTCAATAAATGTGGCTTTTATATGATGGAGATCATTTTATGCTCAATGAAAAGCAAAATACATTTAATGCTTATAGAAGTCAAAAGAACCACTGCAAATAGATGCCAATTTGCTTTTATAGCATCTATTTCTCTTTGTGAGGCTGAGAAGTCATACTGGGAGAGGAACAAGTGCCTGAAGGGTACTTTTACAGGAGACCATTAGCCTCAGGAAGTGGGAAGTGCTGAGAAATATTTTCTTTGCCCTGATTTACACTCAGGTGCAACTTTCTCTCCACTTAGCTTGTCAAAGGCTTGTGTCTGCCCACATCCTCTCCCTCTCTTTCTGATCTGTTGTCTCTGAAGGGCTGACAGCAAATCACTGCATGCTGTACTTCTGAATTTTAAAGAATACTAAGGCTTTTTTTTTTTTCTTTTGGCTGCTGTGATGCTTTTCTCTGATGCTTTATAATGTTTGTTTTCAGAGCAAGGATAAGTTTTCTTCAGGTCATTAGTTTTTAGTAACATATTTAACATAATGATCATTTTTTTTCTAGAATAAGGAAAAGTCTGCTTCAAATAATTCCTGGCATTGAAGATGTGAACATAACTTTACTGAAATTCTTGTTGCAAAGAGTGGCATATAAAAGAATAAGGATGCAAAGATGCTTTTTTTCTAGCAAGCATTTTATACTAATAATTAAAATGTTGTATCATAGGAGAGTTCAACTTGCCTGCACACGTCAAAATCTTGTGAAAACATAATTATGCATCACTCAAGCGTATTTAAAATATAAAAATCTAAACCCCCCAAAGAGCTGTCATAAACAAATTCTCATTTTTATTTTTGCTAATCATAAAGTATGTATTTTAACAAAATATGTATTTGCTAGTTTAAAAAAAGAAAAAAATGAAAATGTGTGCCACTTGTAATTTGCTTAAAATATTTACTGGTGGCCGAACTGTTTCAAAGATTTGAAAAGAATGGCCTAGTTTGGAACTGCTATGCTTTTAGCATAGTGGTTCAAAACACATTTCATTTTGGAAAATTTTTTCTTTGGACTGATAATTCATTTTAAGAGTATATCATAGCCCCACACCTGGGCACCAGCCATCCCGGGAAGTCCTGCCCAATTTGGCCCCAGTTTCCGACCATTTGGCGGACCCTGCGGGAAGGCTCCCCTTTTCCATGACTGCAGGCAGACCCTACAATCTCCACACCCTGCTCCCACACCCATCTGCCAGAGAACCCAGCCACTTCCTGAGACTCAGAGACCAGCCCCCAGCTCCCATCCGCCCTGGAACTCTCATCTGGACCAGAGATGAGTGCCTGGGGTCACACTCAGAGAGGTCCCCACCTGGGTCCCAGCCCTGGTCACCAGCCACTCCAGAGAGGACCTGCCCAACTGGGCCCCAGGTTCTGGCCATAGGGCAGGACCCCCATCCCCACCGAGGAGGTTCCCCCCCTCCAAGAACCTCCACGCCCTGCCCCCAGACCCATTTGCCAGAGACCCCAGCCACTTCCTGAGACTTAGAAACCAGCTCCCAGTTTCTATCCTGCCCCAGAACTCCCATCTGGACCAGAGGTGAGTGCCTGGGTTAGTCAGAGAGGCACCTGCCTGTGGGCCCCACCCCTGGGCACCAGCCATTCTGGGAGGACCTGCCCAACTTGGCCACAGTTCCTGACCATTCTGGAGGCCCTGCAGGAAGCCTGCCCTTTTCCAAGACTGAAGGCAGACCCTGTAATCTCCACACCCTGCCCTCAGAACCATCTGCCTGAGACCACAGCCACTTCCTGAGACTCAGAGAGCAGCCCCCAGCTTCTATCCTGCCCCTGAACTCCCATCTGGATCAGAGCCCCCAGCTGCCATCCACTATGGAACTCTCATCTGGACCAGAGCTTCCATCCTGCCCCGGAACTCCCATCTGGACAAGAGGAGCTCCATCTGGACAAGATAAGGAGACCCCAGGGACTTCCTGAGACTCAGAGTCCAGCCCCCAGCTCCCATCTGGCCGGCACTTCCATCTGGACCAGAGAGAGGCTCCCTAAATCTGTCAGCTCTGTCTGGACCAAGTGCACTGATAAGACCAAGAATGAATCCTCAAGGAGATGGGCAGACATCAAAGCAGAAGTACATACAACAAAATAAAGAGCAATACAGCATCACCAGAACCTAGCCCTTCTCCAACAGCTAGACCTGAACATCACAGAATGGAAGAAGCAGAAGAAAACAACCTTATAAGTAATATCATGAAGAGGCTAGAGCCTTATATAGAAGAAATCAAAAATAAAGTGGAGCAATAGACAAACAAAAAATGGGAAGAACACTATAAAGAACTAGAGGAAAGGACAAATGAAGCAGAAGAAAACAATAAGTCCCTGAAAGAAAATCATGAAAAAGCAATGAAAAAGATGAGGGAAACATTCCAAGACTGAAGAGGGAAATACAAAAAATGAAGAAGACACTAGCAGAAGGAATGCTGGAAACAGAAAACCTGAGTAAACAAACAAGAACTTCAGATGCAAGTATAACCAACAGAATGCAAGAGATGGAAGAGAGGATCTCTGGTGTTGAAGATACATTAGAAGAAATAGATTCATCAGTCAAAGAAAACACTAAAACCAACAAAGTCATGACCCAAAATATCCAAGAAATTTGGGACACCATGAAAAGACCAAACTTATGAATAATAGGGATAGAGGAAGGAGAAGAATACCAACTCAAAGGCACGGAAAATATATTTAACAAGATCATAGAAGAAAACTTTCTCAATTTAAAGAAAGAAATGCCTATGAAGATAAAAGAAGCCTATAGAACACCAAACAGACTAGATCCCCCAAAAAAGTCCCCTCACCACATAATAATTAAACAACTAAATGTACAGAATAAAGAAAGAATATTAAGGGCAGCAAAGGAAAAAGGCCAAGTGACTTATAAAGGCAAACCCATCAGAATAACACCCAATTTCTCGATGGAGACTTTTAAAGCCAGAAGGATCTGGACAGATATAATGCAGACACTAAGAGTCCAAGGATGCCAGCCTAGACTAATATACCCAGAAAAACTTCCAATCATCATAGATGGAGTGAACAAGACCTTCCAAGACAAAACCAGATTTAAACAATACTTATCCACAAACCCAGCACTACAGAAAGCACTAGAAGGAAAACTCCAACCTAAGGAGGGCAGATACACCCATGAAAACACAGGCAATAGATAACACCACAGCAGTAAACCCCAAAGAAGAGAAGTACACACACACTAGCACCAAAAAAAATAAAAATAATAACAGGAACGAACAATCACTGGTCATTAATATCCCTTAATATCAATAGACTTAATTCACCTATAAAAAGACACAGACTAACAGAATGGATACAAAAACAGGACCCATCTTTCTGCTGAATAAAAGAAACACACCTCATATTCAAAGACACCTCCTAAGAATAAAAGGCTGGGAAAAGACATTCCAATCAAATGGTCTTAAGAAGCAAGCTGGTGTAGCCATCCTAATATCCAGGAAAATAGACTTCAAACTAAAATCAATCAAAAGAGATGATGAAGGTCATTACATACTCATCGCAGGAAAGATCCACCAAGATGAAGTTTCAATTCTGAACATTTGTGCCCCAAATACAAGGGCACCCACATATGTAAAAGAAACATTACTAAAGCTTAAATCACATATAAAGTCCCACACATTAATAGTGGGAGACTTCAACACCCCACTTTCACCTCTGGACAGATTGGCCAAATTGAAACTTAACAGAGACATAATGGTCTTAACTGATGTTATGGCTCAAATGGATGTAATTGACATCTACAGAACATTCCACCCAAACAAAAAAGAATATACCTTCTTCTCAGCACCCCATGGAACCTTCTCTAAAATCGACCACATACTTGCCCACAATGCAAATCTCAACAGATACAAAACTATTGCAATAACCTCCTGTGTTCTATCAGACCACCATGGTTTAAAGTTAGATTTCAACATCAGAAAAAACTACAGAAATCCTACAACAGCATGGAAACTGAATAATGCTCAACTGAATCATCAATGGATTAAGAAAGAAATTAAGAAAGAAATTGAAGACTTCCTAGAGATCAATGAAAATGAATACACCACATATCCAAACTTATGGGACACTATGAAAGCAGTGCTAAAGGGAAATTCATAGCACTGAATGCCCACATAAAGAAGCTGTAGAAATCTCACCCTAGTGACGTGACAGCACACCTGAAAGCCCTTGAACAGGACGAAGCAAAGTCCCCAGGAGGAACAGATGCCAGAAAATTATCAAATTGAGAGCTGAAATCAATACAATAGAAATAAAGAGACCAACACAAAGGATTAATGAAACAAAGAGTTGGTTCTTTGAGAAGATCAACAAGATAGACAAACCCTTATCCAAATTAACCAAAAGACACAGAGAGAGCATCCAAATTAACAAAATCAGAAATGAAAAGGGGGACATAACAACAGACAATGAGGAAATCCAGAGAATGAAGGTCATACTTCAAAAACCTCTACTCCACAAAACTGGAAAATCTGAAAGAAATACATAATTTTCTGGATAGGTACCACATACTTAAGTTAAATCAAGACCAGATAAACCATTTAAATTGTTCAATAATCCCCAATGAAATAGAATCAGTCATTAAAAGTCTCACAACCAAAAAAAGCCCAGGACCAGATGGTTTCAGTGCAGAATTCTACCAGATCTTCAAAGAAGACTTAATACCAATACTCTTTACATTGTTCCACACAATAGATGCAGAGGTAATATTACCAAACTCCTTCCATGAGGCTACAATGACCCTGATTCTTTAACCAAACAAAGATGCAATAAAGAAAGAGAACCACAGACCGATCTCCCTCATGAACATTGATGCAAAATACTCAATAAAATTCTGGCAAACAGACTCCAAGAACACATCAAAACAGTTATCCACCATGATCAAGTAGGCTTCATCCCAGGGATGCAAGGGTGGTTCAACATATGAAAGTCCATCAATGTAATACACCATATAAATAAACTCAAGGACAAAAACCACATGATCATCTCACTAGATGCAGAAAAGGCATTTGACAAAATTCAACACCCCTTCATGATAAAGCTCTTGGAGTGATCAGGAATACAGGGAACATACCTAAACATAATAAAGTCAATCTACAGCAAGCCAACCACCAACATCAAATTAAATGGAGAGAAACTCAAAGCAATACCACTAAAATCAGGAACAAGGCAAGGCTGTCCCCTCTCCCCATACTTATTCAATATAGTACTTGAAGTTCTAGCCAGAGCAATAAGACAACATAAAGAGATTAAGGGGATACAAATTGGAAAGGAAGATGTCAAGCTTTCCCTATTTGCAGATAAAATGATAGTATACATAGTGACCCCAAAAATTCAACCAAGGAACTGATACAGCTTATAAAAACCTTCAGCAACATGGCAGGATACAAGATCAACTCAAAAAAATCAGTAGCCCTCCTATATACAATAGACAAACAGGCTGAGAAGGAAATCAGAGATACGTCACCCTTTACAATAGCCACAAATGATGTAAAATACTTTGGGGTTACTCTAACTAAGCATGTGAAGGACCTATATGACAAGTTCTTTAAGTCCCTGAAAAAAAGAAATTGAAGAAGATGTCACAAAATGGAAACATCTCCCATGCTCATGCATAGGCAGGATTAATATAGTAAAAATGGTGATCTTACCCCAAGCAATGTACAGATTCAATGCAATCCCCATAAAATTACCAACACAATTCTTTATAGACCTGGAAAGAATAATACTCATTTTCATATGGAAAAACAAAATACCCAGGATATCCAAAAGACTCCTGTACAATAAAACAACCTCTGGAGACATCACAATCCCCGACCTCATGCTCTACTATACAGCTACAGTAATAAAAAAATTTGGTACTGGCATAAAAACCGACATGTAGACCAATGGAATCGAAGACTCTGACATTAACCCACACACCTATGAACATATAATTTTTGACAAAGAAGCCAAAAATGTACAATGGAAAAAAGAAAGCATCTTCAACAAATGTTGCTGGTATAACTGGATGTCAATGTGTAGAAGGCTGCAAATAGATCCATATCTGTCACTGTGCACAAAACTTAAGTCCAAGTGGATCAAAGACCTCAACATAAATTCAGTTACTCTGAACCTGATAGAAGAGAAAATAGGAAGTAGTCTTGAACGCATTGGCACTGGAGATCACTTTCTAAATATAACACCAATAGCACAGACACTGAGAGAAACAATCAATCAATGGGACCTGTTGAAACTGAGAAGCTTTTGTAGAGCAAAGGACACGGTCAACAAGACAAAGCGACAGCCTACAGAATGGGAAAAGGTCTTCACCAACCCCACATCTGACAGAGGGCTGATATCCAGAATATATAAAGAACTCAAGAAATTAGACATCAAAATGCCCAACAGTCCAATTAAGAAATGGGCTATAGAACTAAACAGAGAATTCTCCATAGAGGAATTTCAAATGGCTGAAAGACATTTAAGGTATTGCTCAACATCCCTAATTATCTGGGAAATGCAAATCAAAATGACTCTGAGATACCACCTTACACCTGTCAGAGTGGCTAAGATCAATAACACAGAAGACACAATGGAGTACTACTCAGCAGAGAAAAACAATGACATCATTAGGTTTGCAGGCAAATGGATGGATCTAGAAAAAAATCATCCTGAGTGAGGTAACCCAGCTCAGAAGGACGATCATGGTATGTACTCACTCATAGTAGAATACTAGATGTAAAACAAACATGACTAGACTGCTACACAACTTCAGGGAGGCTACCTAGAAAACGGGACCCTAGGAAAGACCCAAGGATCACCCAATGACAGAGAAATGGATGAGATCTACATGAACAACCTGGACGACAGTGGGAGTAATGAAGGGCAAGTTTCGAGGGAAAAAAAGCTTAGGGGAGCAGGAGATCCCAGCTAGATCAAGAACAGAACAGGAGAACAAAGATTAACAGACCATGATAAATGATGACATGAGAACAGGAATAGGCAGAGTGTTGGAGAGGTCCCCAGAAATCCACAATGATACATCCTCTGTAGACTGCTGGCAATGGTTGAGAGAAAGCCTGATCTGACCTAGTCTGGTGATCAGATGGCCAATCACCCTAACTGTCGTGCTGGAACTCTCTGACATAGTCTGGTGATCATCAGATGGACAAACACACTAACAGTGGAGCTGGAACTTTCATCCAATAACTGATGGAAGTGGATGCAGAGATCTCTGCCAGGCCTCAGGTTGAGCTGCAGGAGTCCAATTGTCGAGAAAGAGGAGGGACTGTAAGAGCGTGAATTGTTGAGACCAAGATTGGAAAAAGCACAGGGACAAATAGCCAAACAAATGGAAGCACATGAATTATGAACCAAAGGCTGTGGAGCCCCCAGCTTGATCAGGCCCTCTGGATAAGGGAGACAATTTAATAGCTTGAACTGTTTGGGAGGCACCCAGGCAGTGGGACCTGGACCTGTCCTTAGTGCATGAGCTGACTGTTTGGAACCTTGGTCTTACACAGGGACACTTTGCTCAGCCTGGAAGGAGGGGACTGGAGCTCCCTGTACTGAATCCACCAGGTTTAAATGAATCCCCAGGGGAGTCTTGGCCCTGGAGGAGATGGGAATGGAGGGGAGGGGCTGGGGGAAAGGTGGGGGCGGGCGCGGGAGTGGGGAGGACAGGGGAACCCATGGCTGATGTGTAAAATTAAAACACAAATATAATAAATTTAAAAAAAGAAAAAAGAAAAAAGAGAGTATATCATTGAAAAGCCAAGAAAATTCAAGAGCAAGATTTGTGCCTATTTGCTAAGTATGTCTTGACAGCTGCCCAAAGTTAATTCAACTAAGCATACCATGTGACTTTTCATAAAGATTATTTTCAGAACTGAAGAGACATATATATGGAACTTTTGACATATGGATCAGTTATAGGATATAGGTCCATTGACAGAAGTGTATATGTGTGTGGGTGTGTATACATATACATAAACAAGCATTTCATATATACACACATGAATGTTTGTGACATTGATAGGAAGCAAATTTTATATCTGAACATGATAGATTGATAAGTACTTTTGTGTTTCTTTTAACCTTAAGAGCAATGGAGTAGATTTGCCTTACATCAACTTCGCTAGTCTAAATAAATGATTTTTTTCTTCATTACTACTGGTAATTATTCATATTTTGACTCTTTTCTTCTCTACTATTAACAAGAATGTTTTCTTTAGAAGAATCATTTTAATCTCCTTTCTCAATACCTAAAATTTACAAGTTACTGGATTAGCCTTAAAGAAACCTGGGTATAAGGCAAAGGTGTCACAGTAAACTGTGCCTTAATCTCTCAAGCGCTGAGTTTTTTTTTCACCTCTGAAACAAGAGAAGTTTCCTGGGTTTTTCAAATAGGTCTAAAGCAAATGTTTGAGCTTGTACAGCTCTGGCGTCTCCTATTTACTAATATCCACACACATAAATGGAATGCAGAAAGGCTCTTTTGCTTTTCCTGTTCCATTCTCTCTTTTGTTCTTCCCAAATTCCAGAACACCCATTTGTCCATCTTAACCTATCAGCAGTTTTAATCTTAAAAATTAAAAATAATCATCCAGCAGACAAATTTACTCTGTACAGTTAACTGCTCCTTCAGCCTCTATGGCTTTTTGAAATGTTCTGTTCATATAATTAAATTCATAATGATAACCAAAATGCACAACTCTTTGCTATGGGAAATGTGCTTATCTGATAAATAGAGTCTATAAATAATTTGGTTTTTGTCTACTTCATCAACATAATAATCATAATTTATTGTTTTGCTTACATTGCTAAGTTTTCCTTTAAATATAACCCTTTTAAATTTGTTTTTTAAAATTGTAGGTGGATTATCTTAAAAACCCTAAGAAAAATCTCAATTTTCTTTCGATAATAACACTATAATTACATCATTATCCCCTTCCCTTTTCTCCCTCCAAACCCTCTTATATGCTCCTCCTTGCACTCTTTCCAGTTCATAGCCTTCTTTTTCATTAATTGTTGCTACATATATGTGTGCATATGTATATACATGTATATTCATAAATATATAAATAGAACCTGCATATATGTTTACACATGCACATATATATTCCTAAATATAACCTACTCAGTCTATATTGTGTTATGTGGATGTGTGTTTTCAGGGCTGCTGATGATGATTTGACCTGGTAAACCAGAGGTGTGCTCTTCCATGAGGAGGTATGCTCTTCCATGAGGAGCAGTACTCTTCTATGTGGAGGTGTGCTCTTCCATGTGGAGGAGTGCTCTTCCATGTGGAGGTGTGCTCTTCTATGAGGAGTGCTCTTCTATGAGGAGGTGTGCTCTTCTATGAGGAGGAGTGCTCTTCTATGAGGAGGAGTGCTCTTCTATGAGGAGGAGTGCTCTTCTATGAGGAGGAGTGCTCTTCTATGAGGAGGAGTGCTCTTCTATGAGGAGGTGTGCTCTTCCATGAGGAGGTGTGCTCTTCCATGAGGAGGTGTGCTCTTCCATGAGGAGGTGTGCTCTTCCATGAGGAGGTGTGCTCTTCTATGAGGAGGTGTGCTCTTCTATGAGGAGGAGTGCTCTCCTATGAGGAGGGCTTTCTCTCACTGTCTCTAAGTATTGCTTGAGTTGCCTACTGTTCTTAGTGCTACTTTTTGTAGAAAGGAAAGATTCTGATTAAAGATATTTCTTTCCAGATTTTTAGAATATTTGAGTATAAGTGACAAATGTAGAGAACAAGGCTTGCAAAGCATACAAAGAATACCAGTCTATATAAGAATAAACAATCAGAATAGTCCAGAGTTCAAATGACATTAGAATTGAAAGCTAAGAACTTTTATATACTTATTATTACTGGATGTAGTATAGTGTTTTTAAATGTTAAATAGATATATTTAGATATTCCCAAAACAAGAGCAGAATTAATTTAGTTCAAAGGTACAATGGATGTGATTAATGAGAGATTAGATAGAACTGCAAAATGAAAGATTGGTAACACTGGGACATCCAACCATCCAAAAAGAGTCCTAACTGAATTAAGCAAAAAAATAAAGAGAAAACTATTAATTATAGAACAATTTCATATATATTTCCAGGAATGCAATTAGAATGTTCAAAGGGGAATAAAGAAATGGACAGGTAGACATTAGGCATAATCACTGCTTGAAAAGGAGACATCATGATTCAGTGTATTAGAATTTCAAGGTGTCTGGGAAGTGGGGGAGAATACGAGGAGAGAATGAACAAGATACAAGAATAAATTTTATCAAGTATTTAAAGAAAAATATGAATATATTTGTAAACTCACAAAATCACTCACACACACACACACACACACACACACACACACACGTACACACACCACTACCAACAACAATAAAATATTTTACAAATTAAGAATATTTATCAATGAACTAAAGCTAATGAAAGAGAACACTGGAGATAGCATATCTTAGGCAAGATATGACAGGACAGAAAAAAAAAATAAACTATAGGCCAATCCCACTCCCATTGTAATCTGCAAATTGATAGCAATTTAAAAGGTGGTAACAATACCTATGACTAAAGCGATCAACTGTAACATGGGAGTAATTAGGAGGAGAACCCTTTTTATTATTACTAAAATTGACTGTGAGGTTACAATGCTGAAAACAGGGATAATGTGCACTAGCAGCGGGTGGTGGGTGGGTGGGGGGTGGAACACTGATTTATGCAGATCTGCTCTGACAGATCTACCTTGACTTTATGCGGCATCAACCTCTCAGTCTGTCTTTAAGAATACAGGAGGGAGAGGCAAAGTGGCAGGGATATTTGATGTAGCAATAGTTGCTTCTACAGCAGCAGTTCCCAATCTGTGGGAGGTGATGGTTGAACAACCCTTTCAAAACAGTTTTCTAAGACTATTGGAAAACACAGATATTTGTATTCCAATTCAAGACAGTAGCAAAATTACAGTTATGAAGTAGCAATGAAAATAACTTTGTGGTTGGAGGTCACAACAACATGAGGAAATGTATTAACATGTCCCAGCATTAGGAAGGTTGAGAACCGCTGATCTATAGGAAATAGGCCCAAGGAATTTCAAATAAAGAGAAAGCAAAAAGCAAAGCAGGTTGTTTAACCTGAACATTTACCTCTAAGGAGGAAAATGTGCATATCAGCACTGACAGAATTAAGATAGTATTTTTTTTAAAAGTCTTTCCTGCATCAGTGGCCACTTTAGCTGATGTTATTCCCAGGAGAAGTCTATAACTTGCACCATTGATCTCCTGCAAGACACAGAAGCCAGGGATCCTCTATGGAATACAGCTTTGTGAAGGGACAGCAGAACACTAACACATGAATTCTCAAAGTAGACTATCAGTGGGAGGATCATGTGTCTGATGATGGATAATTAAAACAAATGGTTGCAGGGAAAAGGATTCCTATTTAGCCAAGTCAGAAAGCTACTGAAAACCACAGAAATGTAGATTTTAAGTATATGACATACCATCAAATTTAGGGTTATAAGACTGAGGTTTCTATACATCCTGTCATGATACTCACACTTCTTAAAGTGACTCATTCTTCCTACAGTGACTCATTCACTCTAAATATCTATCTACACTGATAAGATTTTAAAAGTGTTTTTATTAGAGTGTCATGACTTGAAATAAAAAATACTGGAACAGGTTGGACAGTTTACCTCTCAGAAAAAGAAATTGATTGTAAAAATAGTGGAGAGAACTGTGAGATCATCAGGGAATCCAAGGCCTTTCACAACTGTGTGGCCAGCAGGGCTGAGGTGGTCTGCAAAAGATTTGGGGTTAGTAGCCAGAAGTGAGTAATTCTCACAGCAGAAGAGGAATGCACTTTTGTGTGATCACCCCATGACATGTAGAGGGCACATGAAGGACAGAGAACACTTGGCTTATCATAATTTACATTAAAAAAAAGTCACTGGAAATGTATTCCAGAGCTCTGCTGCCAGGACTGGAGGTTTCAGTGGAGTTTGTATAAATGGAGAGGATGCTGGCTTATTTCAATTAGCCATGCTGAGTCGAATTACTGCATTGCCTAAGTATTGTTCTGTAGGACAATTAAGCACAAAGAACTCTGCAAGTACAAGAGGGATTTGTTTTATTAAGAATATGACTGAAGTGAGAACATTAAATCCCACACTCATCAAATATGATAATAACGAAGTATTCTCCTACTTATGTAACCCACAGTCTACATTGCAAAGCCATAAAATATTCAGTTTGATATTACATGGATATTTGTGAAATGGCTTTCAGTACATATGTATGCTTTCTTCAACACAATATTTAATGTCACCTTCTTTCATCACAATCTAGTGAAGTGTTTTCTGAATTCAGAAACAGTGGGAGTAAGTTGGCTTCTTGGATTGATGATCTTATGAGAATTGTTTCTGCAGAAAATAGGTAAGCAAGAAAAATTGTCACTGTGTGATACGTGGAGGACTTTCAAATGTGGCTGGCAGTAAGTACTGTGAAGCTGGCCCTGTGTGCTGTTCTGAGAGATTATGTCAACTGGAAAATAGAGAAATATTCCATAAGTTATGGGAAATAAGTTACTATGTTTCAGTGACAGAGATACTCAGCAGGGAGTCTAAAGACAGGAGAATCCTGTCAGTTTTTTGGAGCCTCATTTCCACTGTTAGATCTGAATGGCAAAGTCACCTGAAAAAGATACCGATTTGGTGGGAATTTGAGAAAAGACAGGCACTGAAAGACCCTTGACCCTCATAACCTGACCATCAGATGACTGCAGTCACATTTGTAACTAGACGCACTGACTTAAGCCTTTGGCAAAAGGCAAAATCGCACTCAGCAGAGATCACTGGGGATTTGCTTGCAAAGGCTTCTTGATACAGAGGCAGTTTCTGGCCCCTTTGAAGGACACTTGTCATGCTTGTCATGTCATTACTGGGGGTCGAAGTGAAAGTGACCCCAAGAATGAATGACAACACATACAAAGAAGGGTACACAAGGAGCAACTCAGAGCTTGCCACTGAAAGTGTTCCGTTCCAAATGACCTGAAGAACTCAGGAGTAAATGGAATGCGCCTACTGTCTGCCTCAGTTCTAAGACTAATGACAGAGCTCTGTGGCTCTACCCTACCCTGCACCTCAACTTGCTCCCCATGATCCCTATTAGTTTGCTTGGTTCAATGTGTGGAGTTCCTAAGTGAGGGGCTACATTGTAATCAGAAATTGATGCAACATGTTCTAGAGACTTAAGTGGCTGATGATAAAGGAAGGAGGAAGTAACAGATAAAACAGAAAGCTGTTTATTTAGGAATTAAAAAAACAAGTGTTTGGTGTGAACCTGAGCATAGTATCTGGATATTTATGTACTGTTGTGCTCAAGTTTATACCATTTTGATATGGTCCTGATAACTGAATCAATAACCATAGCCCTCCTCTCTATATGGAAGCTGTTATGACTTGAATGTCTCATTCAGGTTCATGTGAAGACAGGGTCTTCAGTTGGTGGCACTGTACTTCAAGGGGTTGGAAACTTGTAAGATGGGGTCCAGGCCGGGCAGTGGGCACTCAGGAGGCAAAGCCAGGCGAATCTCTATGAGTTTGAGACCAGCCTGGTCTGAGTTAGTTCCAGGAAAGGCACAAAGCTACACAGAGAAAACCTGTCTCAAAAACAAAACAAAACAAAACAAAAAAACAAAAAACAAAAAAACCCAAAACAAGCAAACAAAACAAAACAAAAAACAAAACAAACAGACAAACAAACAAAAACCCAAAAGATGGGGTCTGGTCAAGATGTAGATGACCACTTGCATAATGGCTTTGAAGTTCCTGCCCTGTTTTGGCCTCTTAATTCATTTCTCTCTGTTTCTTGGATGCCATATGGTAAGCAACTTTGTATTCTATGCTCCTCCAATGTGATCTGCCTCAGCCAGATGAAAACCCCAGCTCAACATAGGCTGAGACCTCTCTACTTAGCATCCCAAATAAAGTTCCTTAATTTATGTTTCTTAAGTTTTGTCGGGGCAGTGGAAACTCACATGCACCTGCAAGGCTGTCTGCATTAACCTGATTTAGCTCTCACACAGCTAGAAAAGCTTTGTTCCTGATAGGCATTTATTGAAGTCCAACATATTATTAAATGAGTTGTTTACTTCATGACTCCCTAGAGCAGTGGCTAAAAAAATAAAATAAAATAAAATAAAATAAAATAAAATAAAATAAAATGGGCAAATGAATTATTAACCATGCCTAAAAGGAACTAAACATCCACAGGGACTTGGAAAACCTCTAATATATTTCTGGGAATCTGGAAACACATGAGTACAAATATCCTGGGCAAAAGACATGATCAGCAAAGATTTGAAAGGGTCCTGAATCTCTTATCACTATAGGCACCAGGAAGAGAAGATTAAATGTGAGATTCAAACTGCCTGGCTATGCAATAAAGGTGTATCCCATTTGTATTCAGAACCCTTCAACAATGGCGAGAGGTTTTGGCTCTGGGAATTTAAAGAAGTCTGTGACCAATCAACTGACCACTAAATCACAGATTTAGAGGCCACGCACAAGGGCTATCTATGGATTTCACAAATGCATTAAGAAGACAAATTTGTGAAACCAAACAAAAAGCATAACACACACACAGCAATTGTTCTTGGGGTGGTGGAGGGGTCTGCTTTCAAGGAGCCTTTTGTACATTGATAGATAACATTTGGGTGTTGATATATTTGTGTATGATCATAAGAAATAATTGGTTTGCCTGAAGACGAGGGAGAGGGAGAATTGTAGGAGCCAGAGAGATCAAGGACACCATGAGAACATGACCCACAAAATCAACTAAGCAGGGCTCTTAGGGGCTCACAGAGACTGAGGTGACAGACAGTGACCCTGTATGGGTATGAGCTGGGTCCTCTGCATGTACCTTATGGTTGTGTAGCTTGGTGTTCTTGTGGAACTCCCAGAAATTGGAGCAGGGGTGTCTCTGACTTTTGCCTGTGCTTGAGACCCTTTTCCTACTGCTGGGTTGCCTTGTACAGCCATGATATGAGGGTCTGTGACCAGTCTTATTGTATCTTGTTAGATCATGTTCAGTGGATATCCCTGGGAGGCCTTCTCTCTCTCTCTCTCTCTCTCTCTCTCTCTCTCTCTCTCTCTCCCTCCCTCTCTCTCTCTCAATGGAGGAGGAGTTGATTTGGGAGAGAGGGAGGTTGAGGTAGGGACTGGAAGGAGTGAAAGAAGGTGAAACTATGGTGGTGATATAATGAGAAAGGAATTAAAGTTAAAAAAATTGGTCTGTAGTTTCTTGTATTTTTTCTTTTTTTTGGTTTTGGTATAAGGGTAATATTTGCTTCATAGAATGTGGTGAGAAATGTTTAATTCTCTTACATTATTTGGGGGAATTTTTGATAAATTTTACTTTTAAGTATATACCCCAGAAAGAGTAAAATATATACAAGGTAAAAATACATACAAGAATTTTCTTAGATGTACTATTTCTAACAATAGGACAAAAAATATTACAATGACCATCAACTGATAAATGCATTCTGGTTTTTATTTTGTTAATGTGTGTGTGTGTGTGTGTGTGTGTGTGTGTGTGTGTGTGTGTGTGTACTTGAAACAAGCTGGAGTTATGTGAGAAGCGGAAACTGCATTTGAGAAAATTCCTCCATAAGACCGGCCTATAGGCAAGCTCAAAGAAAATTATCTTAATTAGTGATTGATGTAGGGTGGAAGGGCCCAGACCACTGTGGGAAGTTCCAACCCTGGGCAGCAGGTCTTTGATGATATGAGAAAGAAAGCTGATCCAACACTGAGGATCAAGTCAGTAAACTGAATTCTTCTAGTCTCTGCTTCAGTTCCTGACTCTAGGTTCCTTCCCTGAAAATCCCTCCTGATAGAGGGTGAGTTACAAGGTGAAATATACCCTTTTCTCCCCAGGTTGCTTTGAGTCATGATGTTTTATCACAGCAAAAGAAACTAGCTAGGACAGTACATAAATAAAACATGTCATAATGAAACAAATGTTTTTATTAATAAAGACAAAGTTCTTAGGTGTGTTAATGTATTGACAGATACTGGGAGCATTGTGGAAGAGAAAATGGCTAAATACTATCATCTTGTAAGTCAGAATTATTATTCATCTTGGTTAGAACTTGGGTGACAAATTTATGTGAAAAGCCCAGGACAAACAAAAGAAGACAGGTGTTTGGGGAATGTAAAAGGGCATTCTGGGGTGCAGGCTTCATCCATGTTGGTGAGAAAACACTGAGAATTTATTAAAATTTATCAGTTGCACTTAAAATGCTGAGTGTCATGGTCTATGAACAATATCTCAGAGTCAAATATAATCCTCAGAGGTGTACAGCTTTTTGTGTGATTTTATCTTTTCCCCCAAGGCATTTCTTAATTTGATAGAAAGTTGTGAATAGAACGTAATCAAGAGAAACCACCTAATTTTTCAGCAGAGGAAATACTTTCTAAATTTGCGTTAACTACTTTCAGATGCTTAATTATTTATGCAATTCTCTGTTCCTATTTAATATTTTATCACAGTGATATAGAAGAATCCAGACACTCTTACGTCTTACTGTGATATCTCTATAGTCTTATCCACCAAATGGTGTTTATAAACAAAATATCTTATAATAAAATCTAATTTTTTATCCATAAAGGTAATTTAATTTCTTATCCATTCTGCAATGTGTATGGATGCAGGGAATATAACATCTTTATCCACTGGTCTCCATGGTCTTATCCATCATTGATAGATACCCTTTCTGTTTTCATGTCACTTTAAAGTAAAATGGTTGCCAAACTTTCTCACTAATAAGTGCATTCCAGTTTCTAATAGCATCCAAGTCTTTGCCCTTCATCCTCTACTGAAGTATTATTGCCCAGGCTCTGCTGTTTTTTCGTTTGAAGACAGTCTCAATAAGTAAGCAAGTTGATTGTAAATGTGTATTTGTACCTCAGTTTCCTGAGCAATGGGTTACAGGTTTCTATCTCCACAGCTCTAACAGACAACTAGAGACTTTTCCACTTCTTGTCTACTGTTCAAGGTAAAGGCCACTGTGAAACATTGTAGGCTTTTGAATATTGACTCTTCACTTCCAGGCACTAAATCTTTCTGTTTGTTTATTACTATGTATCAAACTTCCACAGAGCTTCAAACACCAAACCACCATTTTGTTGGATCATATTCTTGTTAGTAGTTCAGGCAAAATTTGGCAAAAAAGAGAATATAGATATGAGGTAGATATGAATCTACTCTGAGAAAAAAGGAAAAGAATAATAGGATAAATGGGTAGATCACTGAATATACTGTAAAAAGAAAAAGGGGAAAATATAAAAATGATACAAGGTAGACTACTGAATCTATTATGAAAAGAAAAAAGATAGGATGAGTAATAAAACATTTTTGTGTGAGTTTATCAAATGTTACTGGACTGGACATTGTTATATATTAATTGGGTTTTTAATCTGAATCTGTCAAATGTTAATGGACTAGACATTGTTAATGTAACTCTTGACTATATATATATTGTATATACTTATTGGATAGTTTTTCTTGTATTAGTTATAAGCTTTTTAAAATTTTAGACAAAAAAGGGGGAATATGGTGGCATTATGTTCTCCAAACTATTGTGCACCCTAATAAATTTATCTGGGGTCAGAGAACAGGCAGCCATTAGATACAGAGGCTAGAAACTGGTGGCATTTATACCTTCAATCCTAGCATTCCAGAGAGAGAAATCCCTCTGGATCTCTGTGAGTTCAAGGCCACATGGGAAACTGCCAGGCATGGTGACACACACCTTTAAACCCAAGAAGTGAGCCTTTAATCTCAGGGAGTGACGGCATAACCAGAAAGATAGATAAGGTGTGAAGAGCAGAAACTACACGCATTTGGCTGGTTAAGCTTTTAGGCTTCTAGCAGCAGTTCAGCTGAGATTCATTCTGGATGAGGACTCAGAGGCTTCAAGTCTGAGGAAACAGGATCAGCTGAGGAACTGGCAAGGTGAGGAAGCTGTGGCCTGTTCTGTCTCTCTGATCTTCCAACATTCACCCCAAATACCTGGCTCTGGGTTTGATTTTATTAATGACATTTTATGATTCATGCTACATGGCTCGGTGAACCTCTTGGTATAGATGTCAGTTAGGACTATTTCTTATGCATTTCTGAATTGTTGAATGAAGCTAATATTCCTAAAAGGCATGGTTTGGGCAGCTCTCTGTAATTG
Organism: Onychomys torridus; assembly: GCF_903995425.1. Lineage (NCBI taxonomy): Eukaryota > Metazoa > Chordata > Mammalia > Rodentia > Cricetidae > Onychomys > Onychomys torridus. The sequence continues at coordinate 10,271,651 of NC_050465.1, forward strand.
CAAGTCTGGTCACTTGCTACCTTGGGTTTCTTCAGAAGCCTCTTTTAATATGACAGGTGAACCTGAATACATTTCCAAGATTAAAACAAAACCTTAATGTATTTTTTAACTGGATTCATAGTCCTATTTTATCATTTCTAGCATTATTTATAAGAAGATTACAGGCAAGGAAACATGTTTAAGGACTAAGAATCATATATGTATGTGAATGCTATGAAATAAATTTCACTTAGGGAGATGGACAGGTTTGTGGACTAGTAACTATAGACCATGTATACACATAAAGTACACACACACACGCACACACACACACATACTTAAATTATGTCGTTATCTTATGCTCACATTGGCACATAAACTGAACTTCTCCACATTATTTTAGAAATCTTCTACTACATTCAAAATAGAGCACACTGTATGTCCTACTTAATCTGTGTATACATATGGTACAAAAGAGACTAGTCTCAGAGGAAGAAAATCACACATTTTATCTCAGTTCAAGGATAAAGAAAAAAATCCTTCTTTTAGATTAATTAATTATATGTACCAACATATACATACACACACAAATATAAAACGTGTGTGTGTGTGTGTGTGTGTGTGTGTGTGTATTCTCTGGGGCCAAAAGAGGATGTTGGATGCCCTGGAGCTGGGAGTACAGGCAACTGTGAGCTGCCCAACCTGGGTACCAGGAAGAAACAGAAGCCCTCGCAGAGTTGGCCAGTCCTCACTACTGAGGTGTCCATCCTGCCTCGGATGTTTCTTTTAGACTAAACAACCTCTAGGGCACTGGTTTTCAACCTGTGGGTTGTGAACCCTTTGGCAAAACTCTGTCTCCAAAAATATTTACCTTACAATTCATAACAGTAGTAAAATTACAGTTCTGAAGTGGTAACAAAATAATTTTATGGTCGGGAGTCACCATGAGGAACTGCCTTAAAGGGGCTTAGCATTGGGGAGGTTGAGAACCTCTGCTTTAGGGCAAGAAACAAAAGCCAAGGAATTATTTCCTTAAATGTAGTATATAAAATTTAACAAAATATTTATACTCCGTTTCATACCAACTTTAAGTATTGAATTTTTGTTATAAATATTCCAACACAACACTAGTTGAGTACAACTCATTTAACAATTTAACCTTGTATATTGTAATTTTGGTACAAAAGAAAACTTCATGCCATCATTTTGAAAAAGGTCACTTGTCTTACAAGTGGACTTTCCATCGTTTGAACATTTTGTTATTTTCAAAAATTGTCAGATTTGACCTTTAGCTCAGAGGTAACTTTTGGCCTCTTGCTGCTACAAGTTCACAAAATACTAACTTCTAAAAATATAACTGAAGCATGTTTCAGAAGCTGGTATCTTTAGGGAAATGTATCAGTACAAATATAGTGGAAAATCCAGCTCCAGAGAAGCTAGGTAACAAGGAGGACTCTAAGAATGACACATGGATCACCCTGGGAAGGGCAAATAGATGAAATCCCCTGAGTAAACTTGGGGTGGATGGGGCAAAGAAAACTAGGAGATTGGGGATGAGAACATAAGGGAATGGGATGGTTGAGATGGGACAGGGACAGAGTGGGAGAGCAATGAAAGAGACATCTTGATAGAAGGAGACATCATGGGGATAGGGAGAAACCTGGTGCTAGGGAAGTTCTCAGGAATCCAAAAGGATGACCTCAGCTTAGACTACTTGAAATAGTGGAGAGGGTACCTGAACTGGCTTGCCCAAGTAATCAGATCAGTGAATATCCTGTTATCATAGAGCCTTCATCCATCAGCTGATGGAAGCAGATGCAGAGATCCACAGCCAAATACCATGCCAAGCTCCAGGAGTCCAGTCAAAGAGAGGGAAGAGGAATTCTATGAGCAAGGTATATCAAGATTGTGACAGAGAAACTTAGAGATACAACTGAACCAAGCTAGTGGGAACTCATGAACTTTAGACCAACAGCTGTGGAGCCTCCATGGGACTGGACTAGGCCCTCTGCATAAGCAAGACAGTTGTGTAGCTTGGTCTGTTTAAGGAGGGCCCTGGCAGTGGGAATAGGATCTATCCTTGATGCATGAACTGGCTTTTTGGAACCCCTTACCTATGATGGGACACCTTGCACAGCCTTGATGCAGGGGGAGGAGGGGCTTGGACCTGCCTGAACTGAATGTACCAGGCTTTGCTGACTCCACATGGGAGGCCTTACCTTTTTTGAGGAAGGGATGGAAGGCAGATTGAGGGGGGATTTGGGGGGCGGAGCAGGAGATGGAATGAGAGGGGGATCTGTGGTTGGTATGTAAAATGAATAAAAATGTCTTAATTAAAAAACTAATATAGTGGGAAACATTGATAAATAAATTTGAATATTTTAAATACTCCTCCACTGTCTAAATGGTTTCTAGATCCAAGAAGATTTTGAAACAGAACTTACTGAATGTTTCTTTCTAACCTTTGTTTGTGTCTGTAGTTCGTTGTCTTTGTGGGTAGGTGAATTGATTGGATGCTTTAATATCTTTGGTATAAGAGATTTTGTGTATGGGTAGATAACTCTTTATTCACAAGTGTAAAAATCTCTTTAAAAAAAGTGGACTCTCCTATTCAACTCTTCAGATCCTGTAGCCTTGACTTGCATCTTTGTTATGAATAATTCCATAAAAGACATAGAAGTAGAACCACACAGCAGAACCTTACAGTGTGAGGTAATGAAGTTCAATTGTTTTAAGACACTAAATGTTGGTCCATCTGTGACATTGTCATGGGCATTATCACACAGGGATACACAGGCATAATGAGTTGAAGATAAAGGGTGAAAATTAAGATTCAACCACCACTCACGTTTGCTAAACTGCAGTAGTAGCAAGACTGAAAAGTTTCATAAATCCTCTCTTTGCTTTTCTCACACAGAGATTCGTTTTCTCAGCCAGAGGTTAATATTCTTGTCAGTTTCAATGATGTTTTTCCATGGCTCAAGAAATCACACACCCACATTTCATCTGTCAAATCCCCCAAATGGTACTTACCTCTTAAGAGGTGTTCAACATTGGTTTCTTTTTCTTTTATACTTCATCAATCACAATCAATAAAAGAGAACTGAATAGGAGAGAAAGTCCACTTTACAGGTCACTCATATGGTTGTCCTTAGCAGGCTTTGGCTCCTCACTACATGTGTCTTATAGAATTACAATAAATGGTTTTTCTCCAAACTCATCATGAAAGAGTTAAGAGTGAAAGTAAGTTGTAGCTTGTTAACTAATTCAAAATGGATATGCCAGAATTTCTGCCATACTGTGTTGGTTACATACAGAGAACCACCAGTATGTCCTAAAAGAGAATACCTTTGTAAACTATAAGTAAGATGAAGAATTTGGGTCATTAGATCCTTTTGCAATTACCACAATCAAAAACACAATATTTAAAGTCAATATTTTTATCTTGCTTTAGTTTAAAAAGTCTCAGTTCTACTCAGTATATTTTCCTGTAAACATAATTTGCAAATTCAAAATATATTGTTATGACACATGTAAATTTACCTATATGTATATTTACTGTTCATAAATTTAAAAGTCTTATATACATGCATATTTATGTGATTTTTGTGTGTGTGTTTTCTACAGTCATTTTTATTTGAAGTGATTTTGAGAAAATATACAGGATGGACAGTTTACACCATTTTTCAGAAGCCACTTAACATCAAACTATTTAATAGTAATTAAATAACATCTCAGAATAATATATATGTGCATATATACCTATATTGTTTTCTATGAAGAATTATTTTGTGCAATTTAATAAACTATGTTAGGGTCGGCGTCCAAAACAGAGAGCTTCACTCCGATATCGGGTCACAAAAGAAGCTTTATTTAGCACGAGCTCGTGGGCCACCAGCGCGAGAAGTAACTGGTGACCCCGAGTCTAAGGCTCGCAGGCCTTTTATGAGGTGGTTCTATCAGGGCAGGGGAGCGGGGTCATCCAGAGTGCAGACATCTGGAGGCCAGATGTCTCCGAGGTCTTTCTCAGAGTCTGGGTAGGTAAACGAATTCCAAGCTTATCTAGCAAGGGGTCATTTTGCAAGCATTCTTCTCAAACAATTTATCTTGCAAGCACAACCGCAGGCGGTTATCCTGCAAGCATCCTGTTAGCACAGCATGATGGGCTAACTTTCTGGTATGGGGCATGGGGGCAGAGTGCAGTATTTCCCACTGAGTCTACAATTAGCAGAGCTAGTGGGGGTGGGGGCCTTGTTTCCCTTACAATGGCCTTTCAACTATAGTAAATGATGTATCACTTTTAAACTAGTAAATAAAAGAATTAACTAACTTATATTCCATATTATTGCATCTTAAACATTTCAATTAGCAATATGATAATTTTGCACAATTACCACAGGTTGTACTATTAAAAATGATATTATTAAGAATCTTTCACTATTTCATGAAAATTTCTTGGTTTCATTGTTTTTGTCACAAATTGTTGTACAATAATAACTTAATTTTTTATTTAAATCCTGCTAGGGAGTTCTATTGTAGTAATCAACAGTGTCCTGTATTAGTTTTCATCACACAAACTATTTCATCTTTCCTAAATTTGCTAAGGTTCTTTTAGTTTGGAATAGGATTAGGTATTGTTTATATGATTGCTGAGAATGACATTTCATTCATTCCTGCTTCTCATCTCAAATGCAGGAGCAGCCTATGAGGATACAGATGTTATTAGTACTATGGAGACAATCTTCCTTTGTGAGTATATGGCTTTTTAACATGCTCAATGTTAGTAGATACATATTTTTGCTAGAATTTATATTGTTAATTTGCATGCTGTCTCCTTTGAGGAACAAACAAGTTCAAAATATTAAAGTTCTCTGTCATTTTCAGAGTTGATTTTTCTCTCTACAAAAAAGTTTTTTTAAGGAAAATTGACACATTTCAAGATTAACTACTTTGAATGCTGCTGGATGTCAGCTAAAGTATTTAATACTATATAATATTAATAATCAAATAAAGTGCTCATCTAAATAGCTGACATTGATAGAAAGAAGAAAGCTTAATAATTTCAAGGCTTTAAATCTAAACTGTCGACCACCCTTGATAAGTTATCTGTTCATATCAGCTCTAAATACCTCCGAGGTAACAGTTAATCAATCTTGCTAACTTGTTGTAAGGTGTTGTGACCAGATTGTGACCCCCAGAGAGACCACCGAAGCATGCTGGAATGCAAAAGCAAGGTTTTATTCTGGATATCCAAAAGCAATACAAGCCTAGGCAAGGACTTCTTGCAGCAGATCCAACCCAGTGGAGGCTGGAGGAAGTGCCCACCTCTCTGCAAGCTCAGTTTTTATAGGCAAAAACCACAAACTTTCTTAGAGGGGAGGGGGTTAGTACGGGTCCATCCTTGATTGGTCCAGGTTTTCCCGGGCCTGGACTTTATCCTATTTCAGCTTATCTGTTTGCCCTGTCAGGAGTTTTACAGCCCATCTCCGGGTCTGGTCATGTTATCTCCAGAGAGAGGCATCTCGTAGTTACTTGGTCAACACCAGACATCCTGACTTTGTTCTTTTGAAAACACCTGACTTCACCTCTCCAGGAAGGGGGAACTGTCTATTTTAAGATATCTCTTTACTCAGCTCTTCTGGGTTTTGCGGGGGAACTGTGTCTGGGCTTTTGGTGGGGGGTCTTTCATAAGGAAACAAAGCAAATGAGACAAGTGACTCACTCCAGGCTCTGCAGCCATGATATGGCAGAGAAGAAAACAGCTGCAGTCACTTTTATTCTCCACTAAAAGTTTTCAAACCATCCAAAAACTGTTAAAGACATGTGTGGGGCATATATGAGCTACAAAGATGGTATCAGAGGAAGTTAGCTCAAGTTGTTTATGCTGAGAGACGATACAAAGATCAGGAGATGATTTCAGTGCATAAACAAGGAAATGAGTATAGGGTGATCTTTACAGTGGTTGGTTGGTCCCTTCCGCCCCTTCACTCCCTCCTAGGGTTCTGAGTTTTTTCTGCCATAAAAGGAGTTCTTGCTTGACTTGACCCCCTGCTGTGTCTTATTGTCTCCTGGTAAGAAGAAGGCTGGAAACAGGCAGCCAGCTACATACTTAACTTTCCTTGGTTCCAGGCCATCTCTTCAGAGGTGACCTAAGTTCCTGGTGGGGCAAGACCCCACAGAAATGTCTCCAATTAGGCAAGATGAAAGCACTTTCCAGTTAAAATATCTTCCTAAGTCGCTGAATGAGAGCTCCACTCAAGATGATGATAAACCAGTTATCGGTTATTCAGGATGAGAAACAGTTCTCAGTTCCATGGGTACATGCCCTTCTGTTCCTCACAAAAGATGACATTCAACCAACCCCCATCTCCTGGTGCATTTTGAACTGTTTTAGACAAATAAATCATCCACCTCCACTTCACTTTTACTAGTAGTTTTGCTGACTTTGGGGCAATGCAGTTGTCTGCTCCAGTTCTATACAGTTTCCTTAAGAAAATTGGTTTCTTGTCAAATTCTAGATTTCCTCCCAAAGTTGCCTTAGTTTTTGATCCTTCTGTGTAGTTTGTAACTCGATCCTGGAACACTGCAACATTTCAAGATGAGGTTTTAGGAAATCTTTTCTTTGTTTCCCTACAAATAGCTTGTGCTAGCTACAGAACTCATGCTATCTGCCTTTGTTCTGTGCCGAGCACAAGATTATTCTACGGTGCGAGCTTCCATATCTGACAAAGGAAATATGCATATCTGCCTAAACTGAGTCTAGGAACACAGGCCTTCCTTGTTTTTTGATGCCGTACAATGGAGCAACCAATCTCTCAGGCCGTAGAGTGCCTGTCATGTTTCAGACACTTAAATCCACCTTGTCTTGAAGAGGATTAGAAAGAGTTACATTTTTTTTTTTTTTTTTTTGCTGCATTTATGACTGAGAGTAGTATTGATAGACCCCAGACTCAGGGTACTATCCTCTTGGGTGGTCGCCCCAGAACCTCGGATTCCAGACCAGTCGATGCAATCAACAAGAGGATTTTAATGTTCCTTTGCACAAACAGAAGTTACAAGCGTCTTTTAAAGGTAAAACCCACAAGATTAGCATAGCATACAGGATTGGCTAGTTTGAAGATCAGCACATGGGGCGGGGATACAACATTGGCTAGTCTGAAGATCAGCACAGGGATGGGGGCGGGGGGTGGGGGTGGGGGGTGAGGGAGGGGAGTACAGCTGTGGGGACTTTCCATGGGTGCTGTTTTTCTTCCCAGACTAGCCACGGGATGTTTTGCTGGAGCTACAGAATGTTACAACTGGGACTGATATTTGTTCCTCTTTTTCACACTTAACCCTTTTATTATGTGTTGTGTTCTGCTTTTGTGGTTTTGCTTCCTTCCTGTCTCAACAACCCTTGTCCTGAGAAACAGTTAAAAGTAGCTGTTCTAACCTGTCAGTTCTATGAACACGCCTACTCATGGTCCTCTGTTATGTAGGCTAAAATTTAAATCCTTAACTAGCTGATAACAACAACAAAGAAAGCTTAAAAAGAGGCTGTGTGGCAGGCATATCAATGTAAAAAACAGTGGATCAGCTGGTGACCCAGCTCCTCAGCACTTAGCTTGCTGGCTCGCTGTGTGTCCTGAAGCTGAGTTCTTTGAGGAAAGCTGAGCTCTCCAACTTTCCCAATGACACTTGGCTTCTTGGAGGTCTGTTTTTTCTATAACAGTCTCAAAACCACAAATTAAAAATACTGTAGCCACCAAGGGTTAGATTGGAGCATTTTGCTCTTTAATTCTGTTGAGAATGTAGTCTTCTCCTTAGAGACCCCTCAGTCAACTTTAATATATGTTTGAAAAATGATTTCAGACGACATTCTCCTTTTTTTTTTTTTTAATGAGGAGGTTTTCTTTTTCTTTTCTTTTGTTTTAGTCATTTGTTTTGTTATTTAATGTTAAATTTCAGATCCACCTTCTGTTAGAATGAATTTTTGTTTCTGTTGCTTATTTTTTTTAAAATCTGAGATTACAATTAATTGGAATGTCCTTGAGAGCTAATGTGTCTATCCAAATACTTAACAATGATGAATGAAAAAATATCTACAATGGGAGGAATACAGGAAAGTGTGAACTAATTTTTGAATTTATTCTGTTGGTGCTACCTTATCATTTATTTACTTAGTGTTATGGACTGAACAAAGGCACATGCTATAGCAGAACTCTACCACTGAAGAAAACCCCAGCCCCTCTTAATGCTCTTTTGGTCTCTCTGGGGTATTAAAGATGATTTCTGTTTCTTTGAATGACTTTTAGAAACTGCTAATGTTATTTTAATTTGAGATAAATGTCACAAAATGGAAGAAAACAGGGAGGTTTGCCATGGACATGGAGAGCAAGGAGGGCAAGGAGGAAGAAACCACCTGGGAGAAATTTAAGAATATCCATACTTGGATGGGAGTATAGAATATGTATTTATAATTAGTCAGTTGTCATTTCTCACAATTGTTAACTAAAAGACTAATACATTTTATGAAAAATTCATAATATATTTATATTTGATAAATATTTCTATAATTAATGTAGAAATTATATTATACTAGTCCCCAATGACAATAGATGTTAACAACCAGGCAACTAGCTTCAAGTGTTATCATTATTAACATAACCAATATTGTCCTACATGTATAATATATTAAGTATTATAAAATTGCTATAAAAGTCACCATGTCAAGAAGACTTATCTGCTTATTTGTTTTTGCCAAGAGTAGCAGTATATTACAAAATATGTCATTGGTGCTACCATATTTTTTTTCTTAAAGAAAGACAATGATTTTAAACCACACTGCTATTATGGTTCTATTGTATATGTACTATGATGTAATTCAATATAAATAATAAAAAGAAAGTCTAATATCATTATCTAATCAGGAACTAAATGAAGGCTATTGTTTCTATTATCTGCTCTAATGATGTATGTCACTTTGTAAAGCAGTTGCTGGAATTCAGATTTTTATATGACCAAGTCAAAGCTCAGTGAGATAGTAAATCTCTAAAAATCAAGCACAAGCTGAGAGTAGACACAGGAACTCACTCATTTCATCATCTTAATGCTCGCAAAAATGTTAAGTGTATGTTATAATTTATTATAAACCTTGTAACCACCACACACTTCTAATTAAGTCAGGGACTTAACAGGAGGTTAAAAATGGAATTTATACTAAATGATTTTATAAAATTATGCAAATATATTTCACATATACAAAAACATACCCTAACATTTTAATTGAAGATAGTTATTTAGATAAGGCTGAACTGTTGCTATTTCAGATGGAGATAAATATATATTGATTAACCAACACCTTAATCATTCTACAAATATGTGCCCATTGGTCACATCAACATTAAGAAGAAATAAAAGATGAAGGAATTATAATTTTTGAACATTGTGTAATGAAAACAATTTGATTCTGTGTCAATCACTTAAGATGGAAGGGGTTACCAGAGTTCTAATAATACCTGTTTTTCGTTCTGGTATATAAAGCAGGGTCCTAGTGTGATACCAAAGGGAGAAAAGCCATATCATTAGTAACCAAAGAGCTTAAAGGGCTCTTATTACATGTCTCTCATTTCATTTTACCTCTCATTTACCTGTAGCAATGAGGTGTGAAAATTACTCTTTGGTTGTCTTAAGTATCAGTAAATGGCATCATGCGCATTTCTTTACAACTTAATGGGAACGGGTGAGATTCCCCTTACGTTTAATTCCTGTGTATAAATGAAAAGGTAATACGTGAAATGGTGTTGCACTTCTACAACAGTGAATGAGTCATTAGCTCCTTCAAGTCAAGTAACAGCAAGTTCTCCTTCATAAGTTCCTTTTTACAGGAAAGTACTTTCCAAGTCACTACATCCTTGCGCAAACTGCCCAAGGAAATTTAAATTAGCTAGTGAAATATATTTTTACCTGGGTGGTAGCCAGCTAGGACCATATTCAGTAATGGCATTAAGTTCTCCTCAAAAAGAATGCTAAATTCTCATTCAAAATATGAACAGATGCAATTCTTTAATCATTGTTGTTCTGAGATAATGAAACACAGGTTGGCCTGAAAGTCCTAAACTCAAGCTAGTCTCCTGCCTCAGAAACCCAAATAGTTGGAACTATAAACACACATGACAATATCCAGTACAAAAGTGCAATTTCTTATATGTAAATATTTAAATATGTCCTGTGTCTAAATTAATGAAATTTAGAGGTTATTAAATTTGTAGAGTTTTTTAAAGTTCTTTCCTTCATGAGAAATTAATTTCATATATATTAATTTAATTATTAAGAACTTAATTCAAAAGAAAGTAGAATGTCCATTCCTTTAAATTTGCTTGCTTTTATTTGGAGTGTTAAATGTCTTTCTCTTTTTTCTGTTTGATGCATGTGGTGAGACAGTGAGATTTTGAGTAATAGCTAGTCTCCATTGGAAAGATTCTTTAAAGAAAATTTAATATTTTCCATTTTCCAGTATGTCTTTATGACAATTTTATACACATACACACACACACACACACACACACACACACACACACACACAGAGAGAGAGAGAGAGAGAGAGAGAGAGAGAGAGAGAGAGAGAGAGAGGGAATTATATGTAAAAATTAAAACAAGTTTTGTCAAGTGTTTGTAAGAATGTAAATTCATGTAAGAGAAATAAAAAGTATTTTTAAATCATTCAATAAACACTTTTCATTGTCCTCCACTAAAAATTAATTTTTTGCCTAAGGTCCTGCAGTCTCTTTATCATCCTAGCTGTTGTAAGTGCTATTAATTTCTCTTGATTAAACCTTGTGAGGTGCCATCTTCAAAAATCAGAAGACAGGCTCAGGAGATGACTAATTGAATAAACTTGGATCCCTAAGAGCCACATAAAAGCCAAGAAGGTATGACATCCCTTTGTAATCCCATTGGTCAGATAGCTGAGGAATGGGATTCTCTAGGGCTGGTGTATAGAATGGGCAGTCAGAGGAGACCCATGCTTTAGTAAATAAAGTGAAGAGAAATTGAGAACACCTGATGCCAACAATTAGCCTACACAAGCACATATGCATGCACACACACACACACACACACACACACACACACACTCTGTGTGTGTGACAAAATGTTTGGACCCTCCTTTCTTTTTTTCCTTTTTTTTTTTTAAATAATTTGTTTATTTTTACTTTATATACATTGGTGTTTTGCCTGCAGGTCTGTCTGTATGAGGGCATCAGATTTCCTGGAACTGGAGTTACAGACAGTTGTGAGCTAAAATGTGGATGTTGGGACTTGAACCTGGGTCCTTTGGAAGAGCAACCAATGCTCTTAACCACTGAGTCATCTCTCCAGCCCAGACCCTCCTTTCTTAAAGATCTGCTGACACCTCGAAATGACTCGCTGGACAAACAAGTAAGAAAGCCTTAGGTATCAATACCAGGATATACAGAGAACACTTCAGAAGTCATTTTAGGGAAAGTGTGATATGGTCGCTTAAAAGTTGTTTCCCATCAATGGCTCCATAGAATGATTTCTCTTCATTTTTCATAAAATATTATATTCAAAATGCTAAAGAAAAAAATTTTCACAAAAATCTTCTGAAATGTGTATCAGCTCTCATTTTTGTCAAAACATGTATCTAGAATAAACTCATTTTTCCTTCAGTGGGAGATTACAAACTTATCATCATAAAGGGTGTGTCACATTTTCTCAGGAAATCCTTGAAAAATTTTTTCTTAACTTCTAAAAACTCAAGTTATAAAATATATTATTTCTAAAATTAAAATATGTATAATTTTGTAAATATTATACCCTTATTATGGACAGTATACTAATTATGCTAGGCTAATGATATTAATAATTATATTTCTTTTTGATAACTCTCATATTTTTTACAGTCTGATTAAAATTAAATACTATTTGAGTCATGGTTAACTTTAATTTTCAACTTTGTGGGATCTGGGAAAAACCTAAAAGATTAGCCTCAAAGCATGCCTGTGAGGGAATTATATTGATTTTGTTAGTTGCTATGGGACAATTCACCCACCATTAGTAACACCATTCCTGGATGGAACTCTGGTTATAGTAAAAGTGGTAAAGCTGAGCCAAAGAATTATATTTCTCTGCTTTCCAAATGAAGAAATATAAAGTGACCAGCTGCCTTGAAGTCCTGTTGTCTTGACTTTCCCACCTTGATGAACCCTAAATCCTTAGGTACCCTGATACCCTAAATCCTTAGTTTGATTTAGGCAGGGAACTTTACTATAGCAAAAAAAATAATAATAATAAGGTAACCAGTACACTATATTCTATTGCTGTTATGCTAGTACTTTTGAAGATAATTTATAAAATACATTAACATGCATTCTGGTCATTTGATAAAATTAATTCTCTATATTATTGTTAACATTCTCATTTGTATCAAATTTAAATAAGAATTTCCTTTATTGGACTCTGTTCTCTAGGTGACCACAGTCACTTTTTTATTTCTGTGCCTATGCTGATATATCCCCTTTGAATTGCAGATGACTTGATTCCATGTTATATCAGAGACTTATCACATTGAAGATTTTTTACTTACTGTTTGAGTATCCATGTGTCATAATGAAAATGTACAGCTGTACAGCATGGGTTAAGTTTCAAATGTAAAAATGTCACTCACAGACTTACCTGTTGGAAGTTTGGTCCTCAAACTGGTGGATGTAACCTCTAGGATTTGATTGGACTGTATGGTATGACATACTCAGTAGCTAATTCACTGATGTATTTATAAATACTATAGTATTACATTTTAATTTTGTTGTCAAATGCTCTATCACTGAGACATACTTCAATAGGGCATTATTTTGAATTGGTGGTAACTTCCAGAAGTGAGTACATAATTGGGGGAAATAGGTCATGGAAGGTGTACTCTCAGGGTTTATATCTTGTCCCAGGCACAGTCTTTGATCTTTCTTCTATTTCCTGGCCAGGAGGAGATGTGGTGGTTCTATCACATGCCTCCATAGCCAGTGATACTTCTGTGGTGGTTTGAATAAGAATGGCCCCATATCTGAATATTTGATTCCCAACTGGTGGACTGTTTAGGAAGGATTAGGAGGTGTGGCCTTGTTAGAGGAGATATGTCACTGGGGATGGGCTTGGAGGATTCAAAATTCCATGCCAGGCAGCAGACACAGTTTCTGTTTTTATCTCTGCCTCTGCCTGTCTCTCCCTCCTGCTCTCCCTCCCCAACCTTTCTCTCCCCTCTGCTTGTGGATAGGGTGTAAGCTCCAGCTCCATGCCTACCTGACTGCTGCCTTACTCCTTTCCATGATGATCATGTATTCATCTTCTGAAACTGTTAGCAAGTCTCCAATTAAATACTTTTTATTGTAAGTTGCCTTGGTCATAGTGTCTCTTTATAGCAATAGGAAAGTACCTGTCATAGATAGGGTTTCTGTTACTGTAACTAAATACCACGACCAAAAAGCAAGTTGGGGAGAAAGGGGTTTATTTGGCTTACATTTCTGTATTTCTGTTCATTATTGAAGGAAGTCAGAACAGGAACTCCAACAGGGCAAGATCCTGGAGGCAGGAGCTGATGCAGAGGCCATGGAGGTGTTCTGCTTATTGGCTTTGTAAACATGGCTTGCTCAGCCTGCTTTCATATAGAACACAGGACTACCAGCCCAGGAATGGCATCACCCACCATGGGCTGGGCCTTCCCCCATTAACCACTAATTGAGAAAATGCTATACAGTTGGCCTTCCTGGAGTTATTTTCTTAACTGAGGTTCCTTCCTCTGTGATGACTCTGGCTTGTGTAAAACTGACAGAAGAAAAAAACAAACAAACAACAACAATAACAACAACAAAACAAAAACAAAAAACCACCACCACCAACAACAACAAAAACCAGCCAGTACAGTACACTATAATACCTTGGACAGCTTCTGTCTTTAAAGGCTTAAAACAATGGAGCTGGTTGACTATGAGCTTCTCACAATTCTTCAGCTTCATCTGAAAACTGTAAATCACTTTGTTAACTTGCAATCAACTCTCGAGTTGAATAACTTTCCATTTTGTGGCTCCCTCTGTAAAGATCTTTCCAAATGAAATAAAATTTTACTCACTGTAATTGTCTTATTTATTTTCACATTAATAATCTTTTAAAATATTTATTTGTTCCATAGGAATTTCATGCAATGCATTTGAGCATATTCACTTCCTCCTCCAACTCCTCCCAGACTCACTTCCTTTTCCTACCCACCCATCAAGACCAATTTATGCTGCCCAAGTATTTTTGGATACATTATTTTCCACTGGAGGATGTTTGACCTAACCAGAAGCTATGCTTTTAGAGAAAAATGCCTCTCCCTCTCCCAGCAGCTCACTGTGGGAGGATCTTTGTGCCCAACTCACCTGTCCATGCCTACGGTATATACAATGAGTTTAGGACTAAGCATTCTGCTGTCTCTTTTTCTGTCTTCAGCAATAGGGTCATACTGTCAAGTTCTAGAGGGTAGTCAGTAGCATTGGAAATAGTTTATTTTTTTAAGGAATTTTTTATTCATTTTTACATACCAATCACAGATCTACCCTCCTCTCTCCTCCCACTCCTCCCTCTTTTCCCCCCACACCACCTCCCATTTCCTTCTTCAATAAGGCAAGGGATCCTATAGGGAGCCCACAGAGCCTGTACATCCACTAGAAGCAGGTCCAAGCCCCTTCCCCTGCATCAAGGCTGTGCAAGGTGTCCCACCACACGTAGTAGGCTCCAAAAAGCCAGCTCATACACCAGGGATGGATCATGATTCTACTGCCAGGGGACCCTGTAAACAGATCAAGCCACTCAACTGTCTCACTTCTGCACAGGGCCTAGTCCAGTCCATTGGAGGCTCCACAGTGTATCTGCTTCCATCAGTTACTGAATGAAGGCTCTATGATGACAGCTAGGGTACTCACTGATCTAATTCCTGGCATAAGCCAGTTCAGGCATCCTCTCCACTATTGCTAGTAGTCTAAGCTGGGGTCATCCTTGTGGATTCCTGGGAACCTTCCCAGCATTCAGATTCTCCCCATCCCCATGATATTCCCCCCATCATGATATCACCCTCACTGTTCCCCCACTGTTCCTGCTCCAGCTTGACCATCCAGTTACCTCATGGGAATGCAAATTTGTACTGCCACTTTGAAAATCAGTATGGCAGTTTCTCAGAAAATTGGGTATCAATCTTCCTTAAGACCCAGTTATACTGATCTTGGGCATTTACCCAAGGAATGCTCAATCATACCACAAGGACACATCCTCAACTCTGTTCATGGAAACAACTTGGAAACAACCTAGATGCCCCTCAACTGAAGAATGGATATAGAAAATGTGGTACATACACACAATAGAGTACTACTCATCAGTATAAACAATGACATCAGCTGGGTGGTGATGACACATGCCTTTAATCCCAGCACTCAGAAGGTGCAAAGCTACATAGAGAAACCCTGTCTTGATAAAACAAAACTAAAAACAAACAAACAAACAACAAATGACATCATAAAATTTGCTGGCAAATGGATGGAACTAGAAAATACCATCCTGAGTGAGGTAACCCAGACTCAGAAGGACAAACATAATATGTGCTCACTCGTAAGTCGATACTAGATGTAAAACAAAGGATGACCAGACTACAACCCACAGCTCCAGAGAAGCTAACTAGCAAGAAGGACCCTAAGAGGGACACAAGCATCACCCTGGGAAGAGGAAATAGATGAAATCTCCATGAGTAAACTGGGGATGGAGGGGCAATGGAGGGTGGAGGTTGGGGATGGGAACATGATGGAAATAGTTTATAATGTTTGGGAGTCTAGTGAACGTCATTAGAAGTTACACATTTCTGACATTGGGCTTTCAATTTGTTATTCTGTAACATCTAGTAGAGGCATTGTTTCCCCATTATGGAGTAACTACATTTTTAACTTTTTTTATGGATGTGTATGCATGTATTTTAGAAAGCTTCTACTACTATGTTAATTTTCCATATAACCTCTTTGAAAGGTCTTTAGTGTAGTTTTTCATTCCCTATATTCCCTCCTCATTTCATTCCCTGACTTGACCTCCCATTCCTGCCCTTGACTTAACCCTACTGTTCCATTATTCCCCTTTAAACCTTTGTACAAGGCAATCTAAGTACACCCTTTTAGGGATATTTGTTTTAAACTTTACTACAAACATAAACAAAACAGATTTGTAATTAGAAATGACTCAAAATATTTTATAACTAAGAACAAAACCACAGCCACCCCATTTTCTATAAATCAAAACAACATCAAAATTTTCAAGTTAATTCTTAGTCTGAAAATATTTTAAATATATAATTTAATGAATTATATACATGAAAAATATTTTCACTGTAATAGTAAAATGTGGACAGATGTTATGCATCAGTGGTAAGATGCAGTGTTTTCATGAATACATTTATGTTATTTCCCCATCTCCTTTATCCATGTCCAGAATGACCTACTTGGGAAATGGTACCACCCAGAGTTAGTGGGTCTTCTCTCCTCAATCCATATAAACAGGGTAATCCTCCATGGATATGCCCAGAAACTCATTTCCCAAGTGATTCTAAATTTTACCAACTTAATAATTAACAATGAACATCACAAGCATGAAGCAGATGTGCCATTCATTCTTAAGTACTTTAGTGTAAAATAAACTGTGGAAATAGACATGAGTAAATCATTGATCATTTACCAGTAAAAATACTTCAGACCAATCTAAGTAGGATTGAACTATCATAATTGTTTCATTGTTTGTCTATCATATATTTAAGTTACCAACAACGATAAGCTATTTTAGGTGATAAAAATTCAGTGATAAAAGGTAAAGACCTAATTCTAAGCATTCAGAGATGCATCTAATTTTTCTTTATAAACTCTCTACAGTAGCAATATAATTGTAAAGTGCATTGACTATGTGCACTGTAGTTTATTTGACAAACATTTCTTATTTATTATTGTGGCTTTAGGCAGCATGCCTTTATAAGTGACATTGTGATGGATGAATTCAACTCTAATACTGTGTTGTAATTATTTCCACGGGAGAAATTGTTCAGTAGACATGTAAAATGTCACTGATGAAATGCACAGAGCCTAAAGGCAGCCTCAGACCTTTATACATTTTCTTTTGGAATATAGTCTTAGAAAACACTCAGAATCAGTCATATACTTCCTTTGATTTTTCATAATCAATTATGATCATTATCTAAATTCTATTCTTTATAATTTGTAGATGGATATTAGGCGTGTTTGAATCCTAAAATGTTACTATGCATAGTTTAGTTTTCTGACAGTTAACCAAGGCTATTTAGAGTCTTATAATAAATATTTTATTTACTTTTATCAATTAACATATACATGTTGATTTAAAGATAATAACTGAAATGTAAAGAAAGAAAACATGAAGCCCTATTTAATGTTGGAGTCATTCAATATCTTTCTTGAATAATTGCTCACCAATTACCTAACATCTGAAACAAACCATCACCTCCTTTTACATTTCCTTTTATTCCTTTTTCGTGGTACAGTCACTTTACTTATAGAACTTTAGTAGTACATCTCATTAAGGGCTTTCTGCATTCCAATTAGTGCTTGTTAAAACTGCAAAATAATGAAGTTGTCTGGGTTTCCAGATACATGGCAGGAGTCATATACGTAAAAAAATATTGAAAGCTAGGAATGAATGTATCAGAAATGAAGTTGAGAAGTGATATCCAAAAAGTACTGAGGTACTTATGAACATGGCTGTACCTTTGGTAATATTTCTATGATGTAACTCCCTCAACATGAAACATAAAGATGAAAGTAATAAGGCCTCATTTACTTGTTTTTTGATGGTGGAAAGTGTGCAAAGCATTACAGAGCCCCGCAGTCCATTTGACACTGAAGAAATGGACAAAGGTTGCATCTTACTTCTGAATGTTGAGTGCACAGGCATCATGATCCAGTTCTCCATCCCAATTACATAAGAGAAGTAACATCCCAGGACTTTCCTAGTGATAGACCACTATCCCAGTCTCTTCCCACAAACTTCACTTATTTTTCATATTTGGTACATGACTTGAAACTCATTTTTTTAAATTAAAAATTAGTCAGTAGTCTTGACTACAACAGAGATGGGGAAGAAGATGCATATGACAAAAATGCATGAAATTCTGAAAGAACTAACACTGATATTTTAACTACTCCTGACTCTACCTTTTTAAAAATAATATGGTATAGACAAAGACTATCTTGGAACTCAAATTTATGAAGATGATAGCATTAAGAGTTGTCAGGGCTACAGCTGAGGAGATTAAAGGGTAAAAACAAACCTCAATATTCTGACATTTCTCTCCTCATTATTCTGGCAAGGTTTTAGCATTTCATATTTTGTCCTGATACATTTTCTTCTACTTTGTCAAAAATATTCTGTGAGTTATTGTACATATTTGGGAGCAACTTGACTTAAGAACTTCATGAAATGGACAGTCATGCTATTAGGCGATTAGAAACAAGTTACAATGCCACATTTGCACAAATAAACATTTTTCTTTAAAATGAAATTATGCCAGCTTTCAGATACCCTTTATTTTGTGTTAGTAATTTAATTTTATGTCCAAGATTACTAAATTGTTGAAACAAGGTCATCATAATTTTTCACTCTTTTTATGTTGTTTTGTTTTGTTTTCTTCTTTTCCTGAGTAGTGAAAAAGAGAGCATTAGTTATCAGCTGGTACAACTTCACAGTTTTATTGAAGCTTCTAGTATCAGAATTCTGAGTTTATTAATTAACATAAGTGTTATTCTTAGGGAGAATAATTTCCTTTGAAATGTTGAAGCTAGCAGAGTGAATGAGAATCATATGTCTATTCAGAGAATATTCTATGCATTTGAAATAAAGGTTTTGAATAGTTAAGATAAGATGTTTTGTGCAGACTTGAGGAACTAAAAAGAATAGTCCACAGAGAATAGTTTTAAAGAAAATTGTGTAAGTAGACAGAGTCCACAAGAGCTATTGTTAATTATAATGTTACATTTTATTGCATTATGCCACATTTCATAGTGGACTGATTTAGTGCTGGGTCAATGGCTCTCTCTCTCTCGCTCTCTCTCTCTCTCTCTCTCTCTCTCCATATGTGTGTGTGTTTATATGATGTTTGTGTATGTGTGGCGAGCTCCTTGACCAGCGAGGAAGAACAACCACCAGTTGAGGATTCTTCTCAAATCACACTTTATTGGAGCGCCTCTTGATTGAGGGAGAGTGGGAGGTGAGGGGCCCCAAGAACCAAAAGGCAGCTGCTTATATAGGGAACCAAGTGAACGGGTCAATCTGTGATTGGATCCCGCCAGAATGCAAGCACGGGGAGCCACGGGATAGGCTGAGGACATAAGGCCAAATTACCATATACCAAGCCTCAAGGCGCGCAGCCCAGCAAGCATAGCCAAATATGGAGTTGTTTACAGCAAAAGCTGTCAGGAAGTCGGTGCCATCTTAGAATGGCGGCTCCCTACATGTATGTGTGTGTGTTTGCATTTTATATATTTTTTTTCCTTTAAGTGACCAAACAATTAAAAGTGTCCTGAGTGAGCTAGGAAAATCAAGGGTTTAGATTTGAGCATAGGACTCAAGTACTTAGGCTCAGAATAATGGTGGCAAATTGAAGAAAACATGACATTTGTCCACAAGGGAACAGTTTGTCTATCAGGAGAATCAGATCTCTTCAAAAGGAAGAAAAGTGAAAAGAAGTGGTAGCCAGGGTGGAGTGGGCCAGTCTACCTGACACCCCAAGGGATGGCAGTATTTTATTTTGAGATTTGGCTATCAGGACAAAATTTACAAGGCCAAGTATGAAGAAATAGGCACAGAAAAAACTAGGGGAGTTATTAGAGGGAGAGACCAAACCTTAGTCAACTAATGATATAAAAAGTCTAGGCTCTTTCTAAATCTTACAGTGACCCTAGAATGACTGAGATGTGACCATGCTGAAATGTCTACATGCCTCAAAACCAAGTGTCTAAATATGAACTATTATTATTATTTTTATATCCACTTGCTTATTATTGCTTCCTCCTCATCAAATTTGTTAGCTAAGTTCTACAGTGTCTTATTAAGACAATCTCCTAAATATATCTTAGACAAAAATCAGTTTATACTTACTTTTTATTTATTTTACCAATTGTGATCTTTATTTGAACGTGTTGTTTACAAATTGTGGTGGATCCTATCACATAGAGATTCTTTGTATACACATACACTAGAACACTTCAGCTGCAAGAAGGCATTTTCATTTACTTACATCTTTGGTGTCCTCTGTTTTGGACTGTTTTGTAGAATGCATTTTGATCATACATTGGACATCCACTGACTCTGTTAAGCTAAGATGCTATTTATTTTTCCCTCAATGTGATCCCATATATATTATGTCTTGTAGAAACTACATTAGATTTACAATCTATTATACTTAATCCAATAGTTTTATTCTACAAAAACTCTCAGTAAATGAGAAATTAGTTTAAGATTGCTTATACTAGTAACTTTATTTTTTTGTTGTTGTGATATATTTGGAAAGATAAGTTTACTTTTCAATTTTGCTGATAAAGGTTAGTTCTATCAATTTGATTGGATTAAGAGGCAACTAGGGGATTAGCAAATAACATCCCTGGATGTGTCTGAGAGCGCCTCTAAAGAAATATATTGAAAGGGGTCTAGTTAAATAGATGTTTTAATCTGTTGATGGATTCCTCCCTAGACAGAAAAATTAGGTAACTGGGTAGGGAGGGCCTGCCCCTGTTCACATTTTTCCCTGACATCTTATTGCATACCCTTTCCTTGCTTCTTGCCTGTTGGTATTTGAGAAATGTCCTCCTTTACACAAACATGATGTCATGATGTTCTATTCAAGCATATGGACCAAGTGACCATTGACTGGTACACTTGAAATCACTAGACAGAATATTTTCTTTCTTAAGTTGTTCTTGTACATTTAAAACAAAGTAAATGTTATATCCATTACCAAATTAGTATTTCTAGACCAAACTTGCACACAGAAACTTGCACACAGAAAGTGTGATTGTTCCCTACTGAAGTGTATATATTCTCATCATTGAGTTCCACTATGCTATCACAGGTAACAGAGCACTGGTAGAGAAGACTATAAAAACTGGTAATTTGAACATTTAAAGACAATGTTGTCACTAGTTGTAAAGCATCATCAAAGGAGGTGACAATATATGAGTGGGTGACATATGTGGTAGGAATGATAATCTGAATATTATTAAATGTGTCTTAATTGATAAAATATATTAAAATGACAATGTATTGTTTGGAATAGTAAGTTCTTTGGGCTAGAGGGGGTATTGAAGTATCAAAGCACATTCATTGAAGATGATATGGTATGATTGTTTCACTAGAAACACCATTGGGTTCATCGTCCTTTCCAAATCAATAGTCTATGATTTGATGAAATATCCTTTATTAAATGATAACCTGCTACTGTGCTAACCTGATAAATCAACACTCTTTCTCTGACTGTGACTGAGGTAAAATCATATCTGAATGGTGTTCTTGTTATATTATTATACAGTGGGGAGATTTCAAAGATGAGGGTCACACATGGGAAGATAATGTTATACTTCAGGGTCTATTTTGAGATATATTCTATGGCTTTGTATATTTCCACTTTCCCTGGATGTAAACTGACTACCTTAAAAGAAATATTAAAGAGGAAAAAAGAAAAAAATAAAGTAGGGAAGAGAAAAGAATGGAAGTATTTAAAATCAATAACTGTTGGGAGTATAACACAAGGGTCCTTGTGCCCACAGATCTCCAGAGAAACGAGGAATGTTAAGCACAAAGGATTGTCTTTCCAATAGGAAATAGGAGAAACCTGTTCTTTCATCCAGAAAGCTGAGAATTAGAAATTATTAATTGCCTGGTGATCTGTTGTTATCTGTTAGGCCAGGCCATATCAAGCTCCTGCAACTAGGACTGGGGTGGAAGGTGGCTAGTAATCCAAATGACCTTTACAGCCAGGGGTCACCCAAGCACCCACAATCAGGACCAGGGGCTAATAACCCAAATGACCTCTATGGTGTCTGTGTGATCAAGACCAGGCCAGACCCTTATGCCCTTAAGCTAGCATAGGTAGCTTATCTCTAGAACCCATCTTCTTGGAAGAAATGACTTGTACCCTGATTTAAGCTGCAAGGTAATTATGCTTTCTTATGCAATGGGTATTGCATTACACCAGGAAACTTTCCCCCAGAAAATATACTGGCCTTAAACACATTGGGAATAAACTATCTATCATTAGACTCCCTGAAGTTTGATCCAGGTTGAGGGAGTCAATTTGCACCAGGTTTTCATTCTTATCTCTCCATGTGATTTGCTTCCCTGTATGACACCTGCAGGGACCCGCTCAAGAAGCATCTTTAATGCGTTTTACCTACCCTTTCTTTCTCTCAAAGCTCCTGACTTAAGAACATCAGCCAGAGCAGGGACTTCTCCTTCCGATGGCTGGGTTAGAGGCAACATGAAGGCTCTCGGGAGAAAGCCTTACTCATGAAAAAAATCATCCAAGCAACTCACCAAACTAAAAACTTAAACAGATTGATACTGAAAGACCCTCACCAAAGGCCCAGACACAGTTTCCCCCCAAAAAAACCCAGAAGAGCTGAGGGAAGAGATATCTTAAAATAAACAGAACTGAGTCAGTCCTTCCTGGAGATAGTGAAGTCAGGTGTTCTCAAAAGAACAAAGTCAGGATGTCTGGTGGTGACAGATTAACCACAAGATGCCCCTCTCCAGAGATAACATGACTGGACCCTGGAGATGGGCTGTAAAACTCCTGACAGGGCAAACAGATAAGCTGAAATAAGACGAAGTCCAGGCCGGGGAAAAACTGGACCAATCAAAGGATGGACCCATACTAATCCCCTCCCCTCTAAGAAACTTTGTGGGTTTTGCCTATAAAAACTAACTTCCCCAAGGAAGAGTAACTCCTCCCTGCCTCACTGCGCTCCGGCCAGTGGGTGCTTGAGATGAGTTCCCTGTCGAGACTTATAATGGAAATAAACCTTGCTTTTGCATTCTGGTACACTCGTCCTCAGTGGTCTCTCTGGGGGTCACGGTCTGCGCACAACAATACAAAGCCCAAAGAAATCATCTTGAGGCATCTCAGTCTGCATCCCTGCAGGTTGTCCCAAGTGGAGAGGTCCACAATGATAGAGTGAGAGCCACTGCCTGAATAAATAAAAATGTGTAGGAATCTGAATGCACTGATCCTTGTGATTGAGTAGATTCTGATTTTGCTGTTTCTTTTCTGTCTGAACCAAGGTTCCAGGACAGGAACTTCTATATTTTACTTTTTATTTCTACTTTTTAGTATTTTGATTACACTTTATGTGCGTGTGCGTGCGTGCGCGTGCGTGTGCGTGTGTGTGTGTGTGTGTGCGCGTGTGCGCGCGCGCGCGTGCTTGTGCGTGTGTGTGTGTGTGTGTGTGTGTGTGTGCGCGCGCGCGCATGTGTGCGTGTGCGCGTGTGCGTGTGTGTGCGTGTGTGTGTGTGTGTGTGTGTGTTCAGAGGCACGTGTGCCATAGCATGTGTGTGGTCGCAGGATAGCTTGCAGGAATTGTTCTTTCTTTCTACCATCTGTGGCCTGGAATTGAACTCAGGTCATCAGGCTAAGTGGCAAGTAGCTTTTCCACTTAGCCACATTGCCAGACTCTGTTCTACTTCTTAAGAAACAGGCTGACCTACTGCTGAAGAAATTAAAGTCATATGAAGAGAAGCAAAAGGAGAATGCAAAACAACATTTGAAAAGTCAGTTTTTCATGTTTGTTGAAGTAGTTCCTTGAAACACTGATTAAGTCTGGCAAAGAAAAATAGAGCACAACAGATTATTTTATTTCTATGTCAAAATGAATAAAATAAAAATCCAAAGCTTATACTGAGAAAGAACTGAGAGTAATGGATTGACTTAGATTTTTGCATGCATTAAAAAAAAATCTTTTTGGCAATATCTTTATTAGGTTTTGCTACTACAGTGACAAGACTTTTTAAATCTGTTTGGGAAATGGGATGTTATTTTCTAAATGGTTAGTAATTTCCAATTATTGTTGAAACATCAATCTTTAAATACAACCTCAGTCAAGGTTGTATTTATACATATGACTAAGCTGACTACAGACAGACGGAACACAGCTTGGTTGGAGACACCACAGCAAGAGTAGCAGCAGAACTCAGTTCGGCAGGAGAAAATCTGGGCAGTTTCTGAAAGAGTAAAAGACACTTGAACTTCATGTTGTTTATGTTTCAAATGGAGGGAGAAGGATATGAGTAAAGCAATGCAGCAGCTCTAGATGCTGGGAAAGTCCCTGTGCCGACATCCAATAGAAAATGATAGCTTTGGAGCTATAGCTGAAACTGACTGACGTCTGCTATTAACCTAGCAACCTTCCCTGGGAGCCTCTGCCAACAGCAGCATGCAGCCACCTTGTCTTAAATTGGACTTAATGACTTCTGCCATCCTGGTGTGGAAAGCGGATATGTTTCCCTTATGAGCCAATAAATTTGATGCAGTTTATAATGGCAGAGATTAAAAAAAAAACCACTAATTCAGAAGACTTGGAAAATAATTTTCGTCTTGTGCTTCAGGATCACCAGCTTTGCAAAACAGTGATGTGAAAACTTTGCACACACTAGACTCATGTCTTAGGGCTATTGCAATTTACTTATCTCAGTGTCTTCTATTAAACTGTGTGGGAATGCTATGCTACATACTTAAAGAAGACATTTCAAAGCAACAGAAAGATTCAAATGTACACAATTGTATAAGAAATGCACTTTCTCAACTCTTCCTTGGCAACTAAATTGGCTGAAGGCTATGGAATAATTCAGTATCTGGTAGCCCACAGTTGTAAAAATGGTTGGCAGGGTTTTGTGAAGAGCATTTGACTTAGTTTTCTATTGCTTCAAGAGAACAAAACGCCATGACCAAAAAGCAAGTTGGGGAGGAAAGGGTTTTTTGGCTTTTGCTTCTGCATTGTATCCCATTATTGAAGGAGCAGAACAGGAACTCACAGGAGGGCAGGAGCACGGAGGCAGGAGCTGAGGTAGAGGCCATGGAGGGTGCTGCTTCCTGGTTTGCTACCCATAGCTTCCTCAGCCTGCATTCTTATAGAACCCAGACCACCAGCCCAGGGAGGGCCATCACCGCAGTGGGCTGGATCCTCCCCCATTAACCATTAATTAATAAAATTCTGCAGCCTGATCTTCTGGACACATGAGAAAATGAAGGCATTTTCTCAATTGAGGTTCCTTCCTTTCAGATAAATCTAATTTGTGTCAAGTTGCCATAATACGATCCAGCACAAGGTTTCTCAATTTTCTCCACAAAACTGTTAAATATAGATCTATCCTGTGTAAATATAATAAGAGTTCTAATTCTGGATCATGTTAATATCAGTTGTAAGCCTGCACAAAATGATTCATAAGAAAAAAGTAATAAAGAGAATACCAAGAAGAATGTTTAATTTCAGTACTTTTCATTTATGACACTATAAGGAACTTAGTGGTTAATCCACACAAATTTAATGCCTATCACTTAAAATCTGACTAGGCATTTATTTTAATGACTGCCATTATCACAACTCTCTGTCAGTATGAGATCTGTAACAGGCAATAGAACTCTGTCTTAATGTGATACTTCAGAGAATGAATGCCTATATAGATTTAAATTTCCAATGAAATCCATTGAATTGGCAGCTCACAACATTTAATAATCTGTTTTTTCATATTAAACATGTACTAAAAAGAGCTATTCTTATGATGTTCTTTTTATTATTGCTCTATATATTTTACTTTTTGTCATGCTATCTAGCATTCATGCATCTGTGAATAATTCTTTACTACAGTTGCTATATGTAGCACAATAAAGCATGCTGTGGTGGTCTGAAAGAGAGTTAATTCAACTCCCTAAGCATCTAATTTTATACATGAGAGTGACTTTGGTACTGATGAAGAGCTTGCTCAATATATAATATAGAGAATCAGTCATCTTGTGGAAATAGTAGTTAAATTCACTTTAATTGAGATTCTTGTTGCAAGTGGGAAGTTTTAAAAGTGCTGATGAATTAAGAATCCCATTTAGAGTCAGACTTAATGTTTGGCTATAGGGCTAATGTCTAGGGTATATTTAGACTACTGTGAGAATGGATGTAGACATAAGTAGGAATAATTCATGCATCTGATGGATGGTTGGAATACATGACTTCAAGGTTCTTTTAAACTCTGAGAATACATGGATCCATGCAAATTAGAAATCCAATTCTGGAACAGATATGTATTAGCAGTCACACTATGATCAGAGTAAGGAGAGGAACTATGAAAATAGCCAGAGTGCTATTTAAGTGGTTTATCTGGTCTTGATTTAACTTAAGTATGTGGTACCTATCCAGAAAATTATCCATTTCTTTCAGATTTTCCAGTTTTGTGGAGTAGAGGTTTTTGAAGTATGACCTGATGATTCTCCGGATTTCCTCATTCTCTGTTGTTATGGTTAATTTGGATGCTCTCTCTCTGTCTTTTGGTTAGTTTGGATAAGGGCCTGTCTATCTTGTTGATCTTCTCAAAGAACCAACTCTTTGTTTCATTAATCCTTTGTATTGTTCTCTTTATTTCTATTTTATTGATTTTTAGCTCCCAATTTGATAATTTCCTGGCTTCTGTTCCTCCTGGGAGACTTTGCTTCTTCAGGTGTGCTGTCAAGTCAGTAGTGTGAGATTTCTCCAGCTTCTTTATGTGGGCATTCAGTGCTATGAATTTCCCTCTTAGTACTGCTTTCATAGTGTCCCATAAGTTTGGATATGTGGTGTATTCATTTTCATTGATCTTTAGGAAGTCTTTAATTTGTTTCTTTATTTCTTCCTTAACCCATTGGTGATTCAGTTGAGCATTATTCAGTTTCCATGAGATTGTAGGTTTTCTGTAGGGTTTTTTTTTTTTTTTTTTTTGACATCTAACTTTAAACCATGGTGGTCCGATAGAACACAGGAGGTTATTCCAATTGTTTTGTATCTGTTGAGATTTGCTTTGTGGCCAAGTATGTGGTCGATTTTAGAGAAGGTTCCATGGGGTGCCAATAACAAAACTAAACAAACAGAGGTGAAGTTGAAGAGTTAATATGTTACAAATCTCTCTGAGCAGGGCTTATTCCTTATTCCTGCCCCAAATCTCTATTAATCTGATAATTCACATAAACATTTCCATAGGTGATTTGTATACTTTGGATCTCTGGAATTTACCTCAGAGTTTAAGAATGTTTTGGAATGGAAAAGTTTTGACATAATTAACTGAATTCAGAGACAGAAAGGTGCTAAAATAAGAAGCAATTAAAAAGTTAAAAATAATTAGCTTGTGTGGTTATCTCATGATAGAATGACCTTCTAAAATAATTTTGGTAAAATAAGAGATCTATTCACATACATGCACAATTATATGTGTGTTTGTGAAGAATAAAATCTATACTAAAGCATAAGCCTTCACAGATGCATTTAGTTCCTTTCTCTCATTCTAGATAATTTCATATATACACTTGACTTATAAGGAAACTTATTTCTAGGCTAGACTTTGGGCTAATGGTGACATTAATAGAAATTTTGGACTCAACAATCAGTACATAGCTAATAGAGGATCCATAGAAGGGGTGACACAATGGGACATGGTACCAAGTATGGCCACCATGAAGGGGGCTGTAGATGAGAGCACCAGCTTAGCCGATAGCAGCCCTGAGTTCTAGGTGTGGAAGGAAAGGAAGGAAGGTAGATGAACAACTGCTTTGAGGAGATAAAAAGAAGATTCACTGCTGTTCATTAATGATTTTATGACTAAGTGTATGTGTGTTTCTCTTTGTTTGTGTGTGTATGTGCAAGTTTGCTGTATCTTAGATGGCTATGTGTTTATATTACATTTGACAATGTTTTTTTGTTTGTTTGTTTTTTGTTTTTTTAACTTTCATTCTAGTCCTAAATGACTTTGCTTTATTTGGGTAAAAATAAGTGCAAAAGAAATAAGTGAGGTTTAATTTTCTTTGACCTCTGTGTCTACAGACCTGTTGGTATCTTTGCTTCTTTATTGAATGGCATAAGAACTTCCATTGGCACCTTGCCAGAGTAATACTTCTGCATGGTCCTCTAACTGTGATAGTATAATTACCCAATCAGCTAAATAACTTACTTAATCTTTGAGAATTGTCACACATGATTCTGGCCTGATTAACAAGACAGAGACATTACTTTGTCTCTGTTGACAGGGAAGAAACAAGATCCTGTGTCTAATGAACATTTGTGCCCTCGTGAACACCATAGTTAATAAAAGACCATAACTGAATGCCAGTTTACACTGAAAAATGGTCTACTGCATTTTGCAATTAATACAAAAGCAAAGGTAACAGTTAGTATATAGGTGTTTTGGTTCAACTTTAGGTTATTGGGGATATTCTGTTGGTGAATGTTTTTGGCTTTATTATCCTGTCCATGAAGACTGTGAGAGCTTTTTATTACTAGGTGTACATAAGCTTGGTGGCATATGAATAAGGATGAATACATTATGTTCTTTATGTTTTTAAATTTAGAAATCCAGGTTGATTTCCTATAAAGTTCACATCTTTCCAGTTAGTTTGGAGAATACAGTTATTTTATTTAAAGTAGGTTTAGCTTTTAACTTTACTTAGGTGTGTTTTGTCATTAGTGACATACAGAGAAATAGTAGTTTCTAGAGTTATCTGCTCTAAAAAATTTCAACAAATGTCTAGCCATGGTTATTAACAAATTTCCTGCATAACCATGTAGCTATCCTAAGCATGAAAAATGAAATGTTTGTTGTGTATTTACTCATAATCCTTACAAAAAGCCAGAAGCAATGGCAAATGCATCTAAATTTAATTTGTGGACTGTATGAGGATAACAAAAAGATGTTCAAATTCTTTGCTGTGTTTTTTTTTTTTTTGAAGGTGCTCACTGTGTGGGTGAAGCTAGCCACGAACATATGATCCTCCTGAGTCAGCCTTACAAGTGTCAAAATTGTGAGACACTATGACTAGCTACTTCGACCAATTTTTATCACTTGGTTTTCTGACATTATTGTTGCCTGTTAACTTTTGATTAAAATACTAATAATGACATCTGGGCTGGGATATTAGTCATATTAGGTGAAGCCATTATTAGGTATCAAGTAGGCTCTGAAATATTAGTGGTTTGTATTTATTTCTTTAGGGAATACCACACAAGGGATTTATAAGGTCATATTTTGTGGGTTTGCAGCATAAACTAGGTACCTCAAAGGCTAATATCCTGATTAGAGTAAGCTGAAGTATGAAGTGAAGGCCTTTTGATGTGTCAACTATGAATGGTAGTGGGATTTTTATCTATGCCACGTCCACTAGAAAGAATCATAATGTCTGGAATAATTCTAAGACTAGAAAACGTTGTCTTCTAAGTGTCCAGGAAGGGAGGGGAAATTTAAAATGATTAGAGTTGGTAACGATTACAATTATTGAAGGGTATCTTGGTTAATTATTAACAGTTGCATATATTTTTTGCTTGCTGCTTTCTTACTTTATTGGTCTTTTGAGCCTCTGAGCCTACAGATATAAGCCCTATAGAACTAGAACATCTTGGTTTTCTCATTAACTTTTATGTGCTACTTAGATGCTGTTAATTTCTATTTATTGAAAGGTTGATTCAACAATTCAACCTCTAAAAGTGCTTTGCTTTTAATATTACTGAAGATAGAAAAGAAGATAGAAAATATGGACTGCACATTTATAAAAGAAAATTTATATGACAGATGTCTTCAAATTATTTCCTTTGTAATGGGTAGGATAGATGCCAATAATTGTGAACAACTGATTCTCTCCTGGGTGCTTGTCATTTGAAGAAGCTTTGATGATGATGCTACTAGCAAATTTAAAAAGGCTTCTAAGCAAAAAAAAATTTAAACAATTGTATCTTCTTCACTTTCATTTTTAAATTCATAACAAAACAAACAGAGCAACAGGTGCAGAGGGAAACTCTTCTACCTTAAGATACCAGGACAGGCTAGAAGAAAAAAATCAACTAGATATCAGCAGAGGGGACCAGGGAGGACAAGTTTAGTCAAGCCTGCTGGAGAAGCCGTGGTGAAACTATAGAGAGGGGTGTAGACTTCCCATTGGGAGCTTTGATCTATTTCTTCCGTTAAAGTTGCTTTCTCAACAACTTCAAGCAGAGTGATCTCATTAGAAAAAGCAGCACTGGGCTCCTGTGCACCTCGTCTTGATATGCCTAGGCTTCACTTGATCACGCAATAGATCGAATTGAGATGGGTCTAGAGATCCCCAGAAGTGGGCCAGAAGAGGGAAGAGCAGCTTCTAAGAGCAGTGACATTAGAGCCTTGACAGCCTGGTTATTTTGTCAATCATAATAAGATGGTCAGTGCTAATCTCCAGGTACTTTTTGGCCATTGTTTAGTCCATTGTAGATTTTTTCCTTTTTTAAATTTTTATTTATTTATTTTTTATCTATCTATCTATTTATTTATTTATTTATTTATTTATTTATTTATTATTTTTTTGCTTTTTCAAGACAAGATTTCTCCATGTAGTTTTGCACCTTTCCTGAATTTCACTCTGTAGACCAGGCTGGACTTGAACTCATAGAGATCCACCTGGCTCTGCCTCCTGAGTGCTGGGATTACAGGCGTGCGCCACCACCGCCTGGCTAGATTTTTTTTCTTAACATGCCTGGATATTAATGATTACCTCCAGGTGGAGAACACAGTCTATTGGACAATGTCACCTTCTCAATCTTTTTGTGTAGTATCTTTTTCATGAGCCTGCAAAGGTTATCAATCAAACTTTGCCTTGATCTCCTCCATTTTCTTTGTCTCTTTACCCTCTGGTAGCACTGGGACCTCTTTGCTTACGCATCTCTTCTCATCAAATTCATTGTCAATGCATGAAATACTTGTCATGATGCTCATATAAAGCACTCGTAAGACTTACTTCTACATATGCTCCATGAAGTACAGTTGTCTACTTGACTTTTGCTCACTAATGATGGAAAAGCTGGGCTTTTTTTCTCCTTTAATAAAGACACATGTTTTGACAGAAAGTCATCTGATCTCCATACTGGGAGCTATAACAGTATAACAACTGAGAGAAATATCACTGGTTAAGAGAATCTTCAAGGATTCTAAGATTTAGGTTCTTAGACTATACCTTTTAAAATTTCTTACGGGTTTTCTCTGTCATCTCAGAGGAAACCTAAAGGTATATCTTCACAATGTTTTTGCCGATGATTTTTTTCAAGATTTTGGTCTGCTAGAACATTTCTTGAGAGATGTTCTGAGGTAGATCATCAAAAACCAACTACACCACAGACACTGGCATAAACTCAGAGGTCTCCATCAGAAACACATGCTAGACAAAAAGTTTGCTATCTTTTTTGTTCTCAAAGCTTGGCAGGGGGATGAAGAACAACTTGCTGAATTCCAACTTCCACAGAGAAATGCTTGCCTTCCAAATTGTCTTCTAATTCATTAGCATAAGTAAATTGATGATAGAATTTGATATTTTCCGCTTGAGATATGTCATCTGTGTTCCTGGTGTAAAAGTATTTGTCCTTTTCCAGTTCTTCCCGATCAGTATTACAGATTAATTCTGTAATCTTGGTCATCTTTTTCTCCTCCTCAGCATTTTAATCCTCCTCACCTCATCCTACATCTTTAATCCTAGATTTATTATGATCTCTGTCTTTTTCTTCCTCTGCCTAACATCACTAATCTTCTATCTCTAGTAGAGAGTGACATACTAGCTTATGAAACATGAATACCTCTTCACTAATTGCGGCGAGCCCCGGCCAGCGGGGAAGAAAGCCAGGACACAGGGATTCTTCTCCAATCACAGTTTATTGAAGCGCTGCTTGGTTGAGGGAGAGCTGGGGGTGAGGGGCCCCGACCACGGCAGTTGACGGGCTTTTATACCGGATGTGGCGCGTGCTCTGCTGGCCTGATACACTAGGCGCATTGGGATTGGGGCATTGCTGTTACTGGGCGGAGTTGAACGGGAGAGCCGACTTGGTAAACAACCCAGGGCTCCGCCCTAGGAGGAAGTCAGCGCCATCTGAGCAGGAGAGCCGATGTGGTAAACAACCCAGGGCTCCGCCCTGGGAGGAAGTCGGGAAACCGGCCGTCACAACTAATTTCTTGAGCCAAATCTCCTCTAAGTATTCTGTATGTTTTCCTTTCAGCAGTGTCTTAGGTGGCTTTCTGTCAACTTGACAGAAGTTAAAGTCACCTAAGAGGAGGGAACCTCAATTAAGAAAATGCCTCCATAAGATCAGACTATAGTAAGCCTGTAGGGCATTTTCCTAGTTAGAAATTGATATGGGAGGGCCTAGTTGATATGGGTGGGGCCATCCCCAGGCACATGATCCTGATTTCTATAAGAAAGCAGGCTGAGCAAGTCATAAATCAGCACCCTCCATGGTATCTGCATCAGCTCCTGTCTGCTGATTCCAGTTCTGTTTGAGTTCCTACCCTGATTTCCTTTAGTGATGGATTATGATGTGGAAGTGTAAGCCAAATAAACACTTTCCTCCCCAATTTTCTTTTTTTAATTAATTTTTATTTTATTTAGTTTTTATATTTTTTAAAATTTTATAAAAATTTTATTAAAAATTATAAATTTAATTTTACATATCAGCCACGGATTCCCCTGTACTCCCCCCCTCCCCGTCACTCCCGCAGCCCACCCCTCCATTCCCATCTCCTCCAGGGCCAAGACTCCCCTGGGGATTCAGCTCAACCTGGTAGATTCAGTCCAGGCAGGTCCAGTCCCCTCCTTCCAGGCTGAGCAAAGTGTCCCTGCATAAGCCCAAGGTTCCAAACAGCCAGCTCATGCACTAAGGACAGGTCCTGGTCCCACTGCCTGGATGCCTCCCAAACAGTTCAAGCTATTCAGTTGTCTCCTTAGCTATTGGTTCATAGTTCATGTGTTTTATTAGTTTGGCTATTTGTCCCTGTACTTTTTCCAATCCTGGTCTCAACAATTCTCGCTCATACAACCCCTCTTCTTTCTTAGTTTTCTTTTGGTCATGGTATTTTCCAAAGCACTATTAATCCTGAGTAAGACAAGGTGAAAGATCACTTTGGTACTCTGACCAATGAGCTCACCATGATCTGCACAAACAGTGAAGGGTCTGCCAGCACAAAGTTTCCAGGCATACTGCCCATCCTCACTGTGTTTCCTGATCGCAAATACTATCACTGTCACTAGATAGGGTTCAGAAAATAAAACACCAAGCTACTGATCATGGAGACTTAGAAATGGTTCCTATAATGGTTTGTATTAATTGTCAACTTGACAGAATCTAGACTCTCCTTGGAAATGGGGTCGGAGCATGAAATATCTTGACTATTAAGTGAGATGGGAGGACCTGCCTATTCTGGGTGGGACTGTCTCTTTCTTGGGTTCTGGACTGCATAAGTGAAGGAAAGGAGTGAGCAGTAGCATTTATTGAATTCTCTCTATTGCTGATTATGTTGTGATGTGACCAAATGGCCCAAGCTCCTGCCATTTGTGTAGTTGGAGTTTTCCTGCCTGGCCCAGTCAGGACAAATCTCTCTTACCCGCCAGTCCCACAGTTGCTCAGACCCAACCAAGAAAACACACAGAAACTTATATTGCTTATAAACTGTATGGCCGTGGCAGGCTGCTTGTTATTTACTTTTTCTATCTTAAATTAACCCATTTCTATTTATCTATACTTTGCCACATGGCTCGTGGCTTACCAGTACCTTACATCTTGTCATGGCGGCAGCTGGCAGTGCCTTCCACCTCCCAGAATTCTCTTCTCTCTTGTCCCGCCTATACTTCCTGCCTGGCCAATCAGAATTTTATTTACACAGAGTGATATCCACAGCACTCCCCCCCCCTTTTTTTTTAAAGGAAGGTTTTAACTTTTGCATAGTACAATTACATATAACAAAACAATTATCAAGCAAGAATTACAGTTACAATATTAAAGAAGATATCCTATCTATCTTATATTTGTGAATCTAAGGTTTTATATCTAACTTATCTTTTATCATAACTGAGGAAATTATAACTATCTAGTCTTCAACCACATCAAAGACCTCAGAAGAATATAATATTACCTGGGAACCGGGAGAAGGATGTAAGCATTTTTCAGGAGTCTTGCAGAGTAGACAGAGACAGCTGGCAGCCTGGACAGTCACCTAATGTTCCTTTGTAAAGTTGGGGCATTTATCTTCAGCCCATAGGGCTAGAGTCTCTCAATCACTTTTTTTAGTGTCCTGTAGAATGTCTGGCAGTTTCCTCTGTGAAGCAGGAACCTGAAGGATCATTTTGTCAAGCAAAGTTTAGTGGTCACCTTTCTATGGCTCCTGCATGTCCAGTCGATCAAGCAGTCCAGGCAAGAACAGTTTCTTGTCCAAATGGCTATTTTTGTCAAGGTGAAGATAAACTCCATATGAAGTGTCTTCAATGCCCATCCTCCTCTCTGAAGTAAAACGGTGCTGCCAGGAGCAGACATGTCTCATTGTCCAGAAAGTCTAAATTTTAAAAATATTTTAAATGCCATATTCTGTAGGTCTTTGAAGTATTTGAAGATTACCTATCTATCTGAAATATATCTATGTATATGTAGAAGACTTAAGTAACATGGCTACGAGTATGATTATCATAGATGACTAATTATTAATCTATTTTTAATTATCCATTGCAATTTAAAATGAGCTATACAAACATAATACCTTAAACATGAGTAGAAATATGCACACAGTATAACAAAATTAACTTTAAGTTTGTATCAATAGACTAAAATCTATACCAATGTAAAACATTTTAAACAAGTTGTTGGTCTTTAGAAGTAAGTTCATTAATCTACCCTTTCATCCTATTATATCTATATCATATCCCTTTTTTTTCTTTAGAAAGAGATCGCATTTATAATCAACCTGATTTAAATAAAAATGTTGGTTTTTCTCTGACCCACACCATTGGGCTCTTCTGATTTGGGACACAAGAATCTCTTAACCTTTTTTTTTTTTTGTACTATGTCTGGGTTTAGAGAAGGAGTGAGCCAATTCCATCTCCAAAGCAAGCTTGATAATTTCGGGAAATTGGGCGTAGTTTTTCTTACTACTTCCTGCTGGAGGGGGGCGCTGTATCTTATGGGGACACAAAGAAAATTTTAGGATTATGGAGTAGTCCATTAGGGTGAACCTCTGAGCCACTTGCCTTGAAACCATTCTGGATGTTGGATCATCTGGGCCATGGTGTCATCGGAAACCTTTCAGGTGGTCTTGGCTGATCAAACCTGATGTATCTTAATCTGGAACAAATCCCTAGTCTCTGGCTTTCTGTGGAAACAAAAGCAGAGACTCCTTTCCAAAGCAACATATCCTTATATCCAAATTTTGAAGTCAAGGTACCTTTAAAATTTACATATTTGTTTAACTCAACAGCTTTTATGATCAAATCTTTTTTTGCAGTTAAAAATCCCAAAGACAAGACAAACCAGATTCTCTGTGTGGTACACACATTTAATCCCAGCACTTGGAAGGCAGAGCTGGCAGGATCTCTGTGTGTTCAAGGATACAGCCAGCATGGTGACACACACCTTTAATCTCAATACCAACCATAGAAGACCTGGATGTCTGTGTAGACAGACAGTGACGAGGAGGTCATGTGCTTGGGTTTACAACCAATGAGAAGGCAGAACAGAAAGTCAATAAAAAGGACAGACACACAGGAAGTAGGTCTCTTGCTTAGGGGAAGGACAGCAGCGGCAGTGAAGCTCTTAGCTATTGCTCTGACCTCTTGGGCTATTAACTCTGCATTTTGTTCTGTGTTTTTTATTTAATAAGACTGTTCATCTACAAGTGTATCACTGTAGGGGTGGGCTTTGAGGTTTCCTACATTCAGGATACCTCCCAGTGTCACAGTGACCGCTCAATGTCACAGTCCACCTTCTGTTGCCTTCTGATCAATATGTAACCAGCACCATGTCTGTCTGCATACTGCCATGCTCCACCACCCCCATGATGATAAACCTCTGAAATTGTAGCAATCTACCACAATGAAATGTTTTCCCTTATAAAAGTTGCCATGGTCATAGAGCCTCTTCACAGCAAAGGAAATCCTAATTAAGACATATACCAAACCCAGAAGGGATTTGGTGAAGTGGGTGAAATTGTTAAGTCTCATACACAATCTTTTCACTGTATATTCTTTCAACAGAGCAAATGCTGCAAAACAAACAAACAAACATACAAACAAACAAAAAACAAAACACAAACAAACAAACAAACAAATAAAACTGGTGATTTCATCTTGTGAGAATGATTTGATTTCTGTCCAGGAATCCAGGAAAAGTAGAGAGTAAACACAATTTAAAAAATGAAAAATGCAAGTATCTTAGTTCTTCAGATTTCCCGCCCCTTCTCCTCTTTTTCCTATGTCTCCCCATCTACCTCTTCATACTCCTCATTCTCCTACATTTTATATTTTTAGAATTAAAATGTTCTCAAGTTATAATTCAAATCTATGGTTGACCTTATTGCTGGTGGAGAGTACAGAAATTACTCATGTTGTGTGTCTGTGTGTGTGTGTCTGTGTGTTTATACACACACAAGTTCTCTTACTGAACTTCAAGCCAATTGTTAGCCTGACTGGCCAGTGAGTTTCCAGGGTTCTGCACACCTCTTTTCCATCTGCTTCATTTCTGGGGTTGTAGTTGCACAGCTTTTTGCTTAGGTTCTGGAGCTTCAAACTCAAATCCTCTTACTTACAGACCAAGTACCAGGTGGACTGAGCCATCTGTCCAGCTTTCTTTTCGTTTAATTTTTAAGTGATGATACAGTATTTGCTTCAACTGTTTGCTCTGTATTGTCATGAAGTGACTGATATATCCTTACTGAAAACTTAGTACTACTGCAGTGTATAGGAACTTAATAAAATGAAAGAGAACATAAAAATAGATATTTTAGATCATTTTAAAAATGAAGCATTTTAATAAAATATGTTGCATTCTTAAATATGAGAACCATTCTGCTTTCTATCTTCAGCCTAGAAACACATTTGGAATGGTTAGTAAATCTCTTCTGGAACAGTATAATACATTAGATTAGCCTAAGTAAATTAACTTTTGTGTCTTTTAATAAACCAGAGAATTTGTTCAAAAATAGTATTGCTAGTGGTTAGGAAGGAAGGATGATTAGCATGACTTTGCCCATATCTTTTATTTGTATTATTTTAGCAGAACCTTTGCAGTTCAGTTCTTGCAAGTCTGTTTTTCTGTCTAAGTATCTGTTTCACTTTCCAGTTTTTACAAAGCATGGAGTTAATTTCTCAATTTTGTATCCAGAGTACTACTAATTTTACAATCTTAATTTTTACAAAATAAACATGACAGTTAATTTTTGTTTACACAAATCTTCATATGCTGTATAAGAAACGAAGAGAATTTTTCAGAGAATACTGTAAAGAAAAGACACATTTGAAAATTAGTATGTGTTGAATGAATCTAAGATTGAAAAGAAAAAAACAAAATGAAGTCTTTATTTTTGAATATTGTTTTTGTTTTTGTTTTTGTTTTTGTTTTTGTTTTTGTTTTTGTGAGACAGGGTTTCTCTGTGTAGTTTTGGCACCTGTTCTGGATCTCGCTCTGTAGACCAGGCTGGCCTCGAATTCTCCCGAGTGCTGGAACTAAAGGCGTGCACCACTGCCGCTCAGCTGAATATTGCTTTTAATTGAACATTATTATAAAGAACTTGCAAATAAAGAATGCCATACATTGAAGTTAATGATACTCAAAGATTGTGTATAATGGAGCTTCTATGAAGCTTGAAAAGCCATTCGGAACTTATAAAGCTTCACATTTGATTTTATTCTTTCACTTTCAAGTGCATTTTATGAATTTATCCACTAAAAAAATTCATAACAGATTTAAAACCAGGGAAATAATTAACCCTATTTACTCTTTCATGACTTGTTTTCATTACTTACTTTTAGCACTTTTTTGTTATCTAGTGTTTATTATTTCTTGTTTTCCCTTCCACACATTAGACAGCATTCAAATGTACATTTATTTACACACCAAATCACAAAATTTTCAGAAAAGTGGATGGATGTAGACTGTCTAATTTTAAAAACGGTCACATAAGCTCAGAAAGAATATAAGTAAAATGTTCCATATAATTTTGCTTATATTTACAGAATTTAAAGATTTAACTTCAAACACTAATTCAATATAACTTCAACAAACAATTAAAAAAATTATCTCTTTCTAGTGCTTATTTGGTAGGAAGTGTTCTCTAGAACTTGTCTCTTCTACCACAGTTCATTTCATTATGTTATTTAGGATTTATTATGCTTTTAGTAGGGTGTGGAATCTGTAGATACAAAATTTTTTTTTATTTGATGTTCTTGAGAAATGTTCCAGCCCTAAAAGGGATGTATGTATTCATCAAACCCCCACCCCTCGTGGCTCTGGCAACTATGCAGAAGAGGAGGCAAAGACAGTATAAGAGCCAGAGTAGATGGATGACATCAGTGAAACTACCTTCTAGATCCAGCAGGACTGATGCACTTATGAATTCACAGAGACTGTGGGAGTGCACAGGGCCTGAACAGGTTCAAGCCAGATGAAATCACAGTGCTGAGAGGGGGAAGTGGACATGAGCTCCTGTACCTGATAAAGACGTTATCTCCAAGTGGCATCCATTTGCAAAGGAAAAATTAGTTTGCTCCAATGATGTTTCACTTGGTATATTAACCACACATAAGGCTAGGCCCATGCCCAATAGTAGATGGCCAATACAAAATAAACTAGGTGATATTTATGTAGAATTTTTGTCTCACTTTGCTTTATATGGGCATTTTTGTCTTATTGGCCTTTTGCTTATATATTACGGTTTCTAACTTTGTATTTTTATGGGTTTTAGGATGTGTGTGTTTGTGTGTGTGCATTCAGTTGCTTTCTCTTGGTTATTTTGCTGTTATTATTGTTTTATCATTTTACTCTGGTGTGTTTGTTTTCCTTTGTTTGCCTATTTGTTTTCTAAAGAGAGAAAAAAAGGTGTTGAGTTGGGTGGGTCAGGGAGGGCAGGGTTTCTGGGGAGAGTTGGGGAGAAAGGAAACTATGATGAGAATCCATTGTAGAAAAACAGAAAAGAAGTGCCTCTCTCAGCCTGATCATTTTTCTTGTACTTATGTAAGGGCTGTGTTTTTTTGTGGATCAATTTGCTATCAAATTTTTAGCATAGCAAATAACTCTTTCAAAGCTAATGGTGTAGTCTTCTACTTAACTGTCAATATATTTGAATGATGGTTGATATTAAATATATAAGGCTTACATACTGCCCATTACATTATTTATAAATATTTGATATTCTTAATGCTTTAACAGACATTTTAACATTATATATAGTATATATTTGTATATCTTGTCAAGTTTTATGTAAGTCATAATTGCATTCACTTATGAATTTGAACAATTTATCTGCTTTTTAAAATATTTCTCAGAATGTATGATTATTTTTTCTGAGTAGTGACAGTTATTGCTATTATTGTTTAGATACATTCTTTTACCTCTGACTTGACTTTGTTTTATCCAAAAGTGTAAGTTTTATAAAGAAAAATCATTGATTTTCAGCTCTAAATCTCAGCATTATTCATTGTTATTAATTTTTTTGTATTTCCAAAGGTACTTTTGGGAGGTGCTGAGTATTGAATTCTGGATATTAATATATGATAAGTAAGCTCTCTAAAGAAGAAATAGATTTCCAGCTTCCCAAAGATATTCTTTATTGTTTTTCTTTTATCCCCAATTTTCTTTTATTGAAAATAGATTTTTGTCATGCAATATATTCTTATTGTGGTTTCTCTATCCCCAGTTGTCTCCCAAAGTCTTACTCAGCACCCCTCCCATCCTAATCTATAACTTTGCTGCCTCTCTCTCTCTCTTCCTCTCTCTCTCTCTCTCATTAGAAAACAAACAGGTAACTCAAAACAAAACAAAGCAAAATAAAACAAAAAGCCAAGGTAGAATAGGGCAAAACAAGCTAACAGAAAAAAGAGCTGAAGAAAAAAGCATAAGGAACACATAGAGATGCAGAGATACCCAGAAATCCCATAAAAACACAAAATAGGAAAGAAAGGGTTCTGACAAGTTATTAAAGAGGCAAAGAAACCCTAAAGATGTCATTGAGTTCATTCTGATGTTGGCCATCCACTACTGGCATGGGGCATGCCCTTAAGAGTCCCCAGTGAGACTCCTTTGGAGAAAACTAACTCCATTTGTGAGTGGTTATTAATTGGAAACAGCTTCTGCATTAGGGGTGGGGACTTGGGTCCACTTCTCTCAGTTCTGGGACACAATCTGGGGCAGACCTGTTCAGGCCCTATGCATGCTGCTACAGTCTCTGAGAGTTCACATGTGCTTTGACTGTGCTGTGTTTAGAAGGTCTTGCTTCCTTGGTGACCTCCATCCCCTCCGGCTCTTATAATACTTTTTGGCATACAATTTTATCTACTACTTTTACTGAAATACAGATATATCATTTGATTAAAAAGTGCCATATCTATTTCTCTCTTTATTATGAAAGGCATTTGTTGATAAGCTTAATTATTTTCAAGGTTTTATGTTGAAGCCAATGAAGCCATGTCTGATAGTGCAGGCATGTAATTCTAACTAAATGGGAGTCTGACACAGGAGGACCTAAGTTGTAGGTTACTTGGGGTACAGAGTGAGTTCACTGTCAGCCTAAGCAACTTACTGATATTCTTATTAAAAATAAAAGTGAGGTGCTGGAGAGATGGCTCAGTGGTTAAGAGCACTGGCTGTTCTTCCAGTGGTCCTGAGTTCAATTCCCAGCAACCACATAGTGGCTCACAACCACCTGTAATGAGATCTGGTGCCCTCTTCTGGCCTGCGGGCATACATGGAGACATAGCACTGTATACATAATAAATAAATACATCTTAAAAAAAAAACTTTTAAAAAAAGTTAGAAGTGCTGGAGGCATAAATCAGGGCTAGACCAATTGTCTAGCACACATGAGGTTCTGGGTTCAATCCAGAGAGAGAGAGAAAATGAGGGAGTAAGAGGGTTAGGGAGAGGGGAAGAAAAGGAACATGACAGGGAGGAAGAACAGGAAGAAAAGTTTTCATATGGGGACTGGGGGTACAAGGCTATGATAGTGCTTGCTTAATACATTATAATTATTCTCCAGCAACACAGAATTAATATTTTTATTTATAAATATATATGTAAGCATGATATTTAAACTAGAAGAATGATCTTTCCTGACAAATTCAGACATACAAATGGTTCAGTGATACTTTAATTTGAGACTCACTAACACTCCATACTTCAAGAATTTTTCCTATATCATCTTTGTAATTCAATAGCCTTCCAAGTAAGTGCTTCTCATATTTGCAAGATGCTAAGGCAGCCCCAGGTTCATATCTACACACAGACAATTCTAAGAAAGACATGGATACTCTATGATGCTTTGCCCCTTTGCCACTGAGAAACCCCTTGATGTTTGCTACTTCACATGCCATCAAATATCATTGATCTGGATATCTCATGAACTCTGTGACACTATCATCAATAAGAGGGCTGTATTCATCGGCTTCAACCAAATATATATTTGCCACAGAATTTTTTTTGTTGAGGGGCAAAACAATAAAAAATATTGAAATTCATGTTTCTTATTACAGAGGGACATGTAGAATGACAAATAATAATGTTTCCTCTGCTGGATATTTCCTTCACTGAATTATGTGGATGGAAAAGGTAGACACAGTCAAAATTGTTTTTGATTAGTGAAGGAGAAAACCCATTATGTTTAAAGAGATTGGATGCACACTTGGAATACCAAACTTGGAATGCTGAAGCACAGAAGAGTGGTTTTGAAGTTAAAATATGCTATCTGTGAAGTTCCAGGGCAATCTGTCTCAAAAAACTGTTTATACTGTGATACCTTTCATTAAGGAATCAGTAATTGACTACTCCGTGGATACAGTGGCAATTATTCATGTTACACTAAGAACACAGCAGAGTAGTGATGTCTTAACCAAGACAAGTTAATTCATCTCAGTCTTGGATGTTGGGAAGAAAAAGAAAAAAAAAGCAATTTTAATGTGTTCCTGCAACTTTATCTTTTTCTCCAGTACCAAGAGTTTATTTTGGATTACTTAGGTTGAGACCAGATGACCCCCGCAAGATGTAGGTAATAAAACCTTTTGCTTTTGTTGGGTGTTCTGTTCTGTTTTCTCAATAAGAGTAGTATTCTAATAATCTTTTTAAATTTTTTTCTTTATTATTTTGTGTTTTAAATTTTATACATCAGCCATGGGTTCCCCTATCCTCCCCACTCCCGCCGCCACCCCTACCTTTCCATTCCCATGTCCTCCAGGATCAAGGCACCCCTGGGGATTCATTTAAACATGGTGGATTCAGTACAGGCAGGTCCTGTCACCTCCTTCCAGACTGAACAAAGTGTCCCTGTGTAACCCCAAGGTTTCAAACAGCCAGCTCATGCACTAAGGACAGATCCTGGTCCCACAGACTGGGTGCCTCCCAAGCAGATCAAGCTATTCAATTGTCTCACTTATCCAGAGGGCCTGATCCAGCTGGGGGCTCCACAGCCTTTGGTTCATAATTCATGTGCTTCAATTCGTTTGGCTATTTGTCCCTGTGCTTTTTGCAATCTTGGTCTCAACAATTCACACCCTTGCAGTCCCTCCTCTTTCTCGACAGTTGGACACCTGGAGCTCTACATGGGGCCTGGCTGAAGATCTCTGCATCCACTTCTATCAGTTATTGGACGAGAGTTCCAGCACAACAGTTAGGGTGTTTAGCCATCTGATCACTGGACTAGGTCAGATCAGGCTTTCTCTTGACCATTGCCAGCAGTCTATAGAGGATGTATCATTGTAGATTTTTGGGGACCTCTCCAGCACTCTGTCTATTCCTGTTCTCATGTGGTCTTCATTTATCATGGTCTGTATAACCTTGTTCTCCTTTTCTCTTCTTGATCCAGCTGGGATCTCATGCTCCCCTAAGCTTTCTTTCTCTCAAACCTTGCCCTTCATTACTCCCACTGTCATCCTGGTTGTTCATGTAGATCTCATCCATTTCTCTGTCAATGGGCGATCCTTGGGTCTTCCCTAGGGTCCTGTTTTCTAGGTAGCCTCCCTGGGGTTGTGTAGCAGTCTAGTCATGTTTGTTTTACATCTAGTATCCTCCTATGAGTGAGTACATACCATGTTTGTCCTTCTGAGTCTGGGTTACCTCACTCAGGATGATTTTTTCTAGATCCATCCATTTGCCTGTAAACCTCATGATGTCATTGTTTTTCTCTGCTGAGTAGTACTCCATTGTGTATATGTACCATATTTTCTTTATCCATTCTTCAGTTGAAGGGCATCTAGGTTGTTTCCAGGTTCTGGCTATTACAAACAAAGCTGATTCGAACATAGCTGAGCAAATGCCCTTGTGGTATGATTGAGCATTCCTTGGGTATATGCCCAAGAGTGCTATAGCTGGGTCTTGGGGGAGATGGATTCCCAATTTTCTAAGGAAGCGCCATGTTGATTTCCAAAGTGGCTGTACAAGCTTGCATTCCCAATAGCAATGGAGGAGAGTTCCCCTTGCTCCACATCCTCTCCAGCATAAGCTGTCTTCTGTGTTTTTGATCTTAGCCACTCTGACAGGTGTAAGGTGGTATCTCAGAGTCGTTTTGATTTGCATTTCCCAGATAATTAGGGATGTTGAGCAATTCCTTAAATGTCTTTCAGCCATTTAAACTTCCTCTGTGGAGAATTCTCTGTTTAGTTCTATAGCCCATTTCTTAATTGGACTGTTGGGCATTTTGATGTCTAATTTCTTGAGTTCTTTATATATTCTGGATATCAGCCCTCTGTCAGATGCAGGGTTGGTGAAGACCTTTTCCCATTCTGTAGGCTGTCGCTTTGTCTTGTTGACCATGTCCTTTGCTCTACAAAAGCTTCTCAGTTTCAACAGGTCCCATTGATTGATTATTTCTCTCAGTGTCTGTGCTACTGGTGTTATATTTAGAAAGTGATTTCTGGTGCCAATGCATTCAAGAGTACTTCCTACTTTCTCTACTATCAGGTTCAGAGTACCTGGATTTATGTTGAGGTCTTTGATCCACTTGGATTTAAGTTTTGTGCACAGTGACAGATATGGATCTATTTGCAGCCTTCTACACATTGACATCCAGTTATACCAGCACCATTTGTTGAAGATGCTTTCTTTTTTCCATTGTACATTTTGGCTTCTTTGTCAAAAATTATATGTTCATAGATGTGTGGGTTAATGTCAGGGTCTTCAATTCGATTCCATTGGTCCACATGTCGGTTTTTATGCCAGTACCAAGCTGTTTTTATTACAGTAGCTCTATAGTAGAGCTTGAGGTCGGGGATTGTGATGCCTCCAGAGG
Source organism: Onychomys torridus (assembly GCF_903995425.1). Taxonomy (NCBI): domain Eukaryota; kingdom Metazoa; phylum Chordata; class Mammalia; order Rodentia; family Cricetidae; genus Onychomys; species Onychomys torridus. Next base: position 10,316,189 of record NC_050465.1, read on the forward strand.
TTGTTTTACTGTACAGGATTCTTTTGGCTATCCTGGGTTTTTTTTTTTTCCCATATGAAGTTGAGTATTATTCTTTCCAGATCTGTGAAGAATTGTGTTGGTAATTTGATGGGAATTGCGTTGAATCTCTAGATTGCTTTTTCATAAGATGACCATTTTTACTATGTTAATCCTGCCTATCCATGAGCATGGGTAATCTTTCCATTTTCTGACATCTTCTTCAATTTCTTTTTTCAGGAACTTAACGTTCTTGTCATATAGGTCCTTCACATGCTTAGTTAGCATAATCCCAAGATATTTTATATCATTTGTGGCTATTGTAAAGGGTGATGTATCTCTGATTTCCTTCTCAGCCTGTTTTTCTACTGTATATAGGAGGGCTACTGATTTTTTTGAGTTGATCTTGTATCCTGCAATGTTGCTGAAGGTTTTTAGCTATATCAGTTCCTTGGTTGAATTTTTGGGGTCACTCATGTATACTAACATGTCATCTGCAAATAGGGAGAGCTTGACTTCTTCCTTTCCAATTTGTATCCCCTTAATCTCTTTATGTTGTCTTATAGCTCTGGCTAGAACTTCAAGTACTAGATTGAATAAGTATGGGGAGAGGTGACAGCTTTGCCTTGTTCCTGATTTTAGTGGTATTGCTTTGAGTTTCTCTCCATTTAATTTGATGTTGGCTGTTGGCTTGCTGTAGATTGCCTTTATTATGTTTAGGTATGTTCCCTGTATTCCTGATCACTCCAAGACCTTTATCATGAAGGGGTGTTGGATTTTGTCAAATGCCTTTTCTGCATCTAGTGAGATGATCATGTGGTTTTTTTCTTTGAGTTTGTTTATATGGTGTATTACATTGATGGACTTTCGTATGTTGAACCACCCTTGCATCCCTGGGATGAAGCCTACTTGATCATGGTGGATAATTGTTTTGATGTGTTCTTGGAGTCTGTTTGCCAGAATTTTATTGAGTATTTTTGCATCAGTGTTCATGAGGGAGATCGGTCTGTAGTTCTCTTTCTTTGTTACATCTTTGTTTGGTTTAGGAATCAGGATAATTTTAGCCTCATAGATCAAGATTGGTAATATACCTTCTGCTTCTATTGTGTGGAACAATTTAAAGAGTATTGGTATTAAGTCTTCTTTGAAGATCTTATAGAATTCTGCAGTGAAACCATCAGGTCCAGGGCTTTTTTTGGTTGGGAGACTTTTAATGATTGATTATATTTCCTTAGGGTTTATTGGACTATTTACATGGTTTATCTGGTCTTGATTTAACTTAGGTATGTGGCACCTATCCAGATAATTATCCATTTCTTTTAGATTTTCCAGTTTTGTGGAGTAGAGGTTTTTGAAGTATGACCTGATGATTCTCTGGATTCCATCATTGTCTGTCGTTATGTCCCCCTTTTCATTTAAGATTTTGTTAATTTGGATGCTCTCTCTGTCTTTTGGTTAGTTTGGATAAGGGTTTGTCTTTCTTGTTGATCTTCTAAAAGAACCAACTCTTTGTTTCGTTAATCCTTTGTGTTGGTCTCTTTATTTCTATTGTATTGATTTCAGCTCTCAATTTGATAATTTCCTGGCGTCTGTTCCTCCTGGGAGACTTTGGTTCTTCCTGTTCAAGGGCTTTCAGGTGTGCTGTCAAGTCAATAGTGTGAGATTTCTCCAGCTTCTTTATGTGGGCATTTAGTGCTATGAATTTCCCTCTTAGTACTGCTTTCATAGTATCCCATAAGTTTGGGTATGTGGTGTATTCATTTTCATTGATCTCTAGGAAGTCTTTAATTTCTTTCTTTATTTCTTCCTTAACCCATTGGTGATTCAGTTGAGCATTATTCAGTTTCCATGAGATTGTAGGATTTTTGTAGTTTTTTCTGTTGTTGAAATCTAACTTTAAAACATGGTGGTCTGATAGAACACAGGAGGTTTTTGCAATAGTTTTGTATCTGTTGAGATTTGCTTTGTGGCCAAGTATGTGGCCAATTTTAGAGAAGGTTCAATGGGGTGCTGAGAAGAAGGTATATTCTTTTTTCTTTGGGTGGAATGTTCTGTAGATATCGATTAAGTCCATTTGAGCCATAACATCAGTTAAGTCCATTATGTCTCTGTTAAGTTTCACTTTGGCCGATCTGTCCAGAGGTGAAAGTGGGGTGTTGAAGTCTCCCACTATTAATGTGTGGGGTTTTATATGTGATTTAAGCTTTAGTAATATTTCTTTTACATATGTGGGTGCCCTTGTGTTTGGGGCATAAATGTTCACAATTGAGACTTCATCTTTGTGGATCTTTCCTGCGATGTGTTTGTAATGTCCTTCATTATCTCTTTTGATTGATTTTAGTTTGGAGTATATTTTGCTGGATATTAGAATGGCTACACCAGCTTGCTTCTTAAGACCATTTGATTGGAAAGTCTTTTCCCAGCCTTTTATTCTTAGGAGGTGTCTGTCTTTGAATTTGAGGTGTGTTTCTTGTATGCAGCAGAAAGATGGGTTCTGTTTTTGTATCCATTCTGTTAGTCTTTGTCTTTTTATAGGTGAATTAAGTCCATTGATATTAAGGGATATTAATGACCAGTGATTGTTCGTTCCTGTTGTTATTTTTACTTTTTTTTGGTGCTAGTGTGTGTGTACTTCTCTTCTTTGGGGTTTACTGCTGTGGTGTTATCTATTGCCTGTGTTTTCATGGGCGTATCTGCCTTCCTTAGGTTGGAATTTTCCTTCTAGTGCTTTCAGTGGGGCTGGGTTTGTCGATAAGTATTGTTTAAATCTGGTTTTGTCTTGGAATGTCCTGTTCACTCCATCTATGATGATTGAAAGTTTTGCTGGGTATATTAGTCTAGGCTGGCATCCATGGTCTCTTAGTGTCTGCATTATATCTGTCCAGGTCCTTCTGGCTTTCAAAGTCTCCATTGAGAATTCAGGTGTTATTCTGATGGGTTTGCCTTTATAAGTCACTTGGCCTTTTTCCTTTGCTGCCCTTAATATTCTTTCTTTATTCTGTATGTTTAGTTGTTTAATTATTATGTGCCAAGGGGACTTTTTGGGGGGATCTAATCTGTTTTGTGTTCTATAGGCTTCTTGTATCTTCATAGGCATTTCCTTCTTTAAGTTGGGAAAGTTTTCTTCTATGATCTTGTTAAATATATTTTCTGTGCCTTTGAGTTGGTATTCTTCTCCTTCCTCTATCCCTATTATTAGTAGGTTTGGTCTTTTCATGTTGTCCCCAATTTCTTGGACATTTTGGGTCATGACTTTGTTGGTTTTAGTGTTTTCTTTGACTGATGAATCTATTTCTTCTAACGTATCTTCAACACCAGAGATCCTCTCTTCCATCTCTTGCATTCTGTTGGTTATACTTGCCTCTGAAGTTCCTGTTTGTTTACTCAGATTTTCTATTTCCAACATTCCTTCTGCTAGTGTCTTCTTCATTTTTTCTATTTCCCTCTTTAGGTCTTGGATTGTCTCCCTTGCTTTTTCATGATTTTCTTTCAGGGACTTATTGTTTTCTTCTGCTTTAATTGCCCTTTCCTCTAGTTTTTTAGAGCATTCTTCCCATTTTTTGTTTGTCTGTTCCTCTACTTTATTTTTGATTTCTTCTATATAAGGCTCTAGCCTCTTCATGATGTTACTTATAAGGTTGGTTTCTTCTTCTTCTTCCATTCTGTGATGTTCAGGTCCAGCTGTTGGAGAAGGGCTAGGTTCTGGTGATGCTGTATTGCTCTTTATTTTGTTGTATGTACTTCTGCCTTGGCATCTGCCCATCTCCTCTTGTGTTCGTTTTTGTCTTATCAGTGTACTTGGTCCTGAGAGAGTTGACAGATTTAGGGAGCCTCTCTCTAGTCCAGATGGAAGCTCTGGGCCAGATGGGAGCGCTGGTCCAGATGAGAGTGCTGGCCGGATAGGAGCTGGGGGGCTGGACTCTGAGTCTCGGGAAGTCCCTGGGGTCTCCTTATTTTGTCCATCTGTGAGCTCCTTTTGTCCAGATGGGGGTTCCTCTGGTCTCTGGTCCAGACGGGAATCCCAGGGCTGCATGGAAGCTTGGGGCTGGTCTCTGATCCTCAGTAAGTGGCTGGGGTCTCCAGCAGATGCGTGTGGGGGCAGGGTGTGGAGACTGCAGTGTCTGCCTGCAGTCTTGGAAAAGGGGAGCCTTCCTGCAAGGCCCGCTGATTGGCAGGCACCTGGGGCCAAGTTGGTCAGGTCCTCTTGGAATGGTCTATGTCCAGCGGTGGGACCCAGGGGCAGTTGTCTCTCTGGCTATAACCCCAGGCACTCACCTCTGGTCCAGATGGGAGTTCCGGGGCAGATGGAAGCTGGGGGCTGGTCTCTGAGTCTCAAGCCTATCCTTTTAGAGCTGTATACAGGCTTTATGGCTGTGCAGAGGGAAAGGAAAGAAATTTTCACACACAGTCATCTCACCTCGCCAGTTCCTCAGCTGATCCTGTTTCCTCAGACTGGAAACCTCTGAGCCCTCATCCAGAATGAATCTCAGCTGAACTGCTGCTCCAAAGCCTGGATGCTTCTCCAGCCAAATGTGTCTTCTAATAATCTTAATTATTATTTTTTTATGATTTACTTATTTATTATATACACCAGAAGAGGGTACCAGATCTCATTACAGATGGTCGTGAGCCACCATGTGGTTGCTGGGAACTGAACTCAGGACCTCTGGAAGAGCTGCCAGTGCTCTTAACCTCTGAGCCATCTCTCCAGCCCCTCATGTCTCATGCAATGTATCCCAACTACAGTTTTTTAGTAAGGGCCAGATAGATATCTTATTAGTGATAAAAGCCCTTGATAATATTGATTTCTGTACATACAAGCATCACCTCCAAATTTGGGAACCAGAAGAGGCAGTTGGGGAATTAAATTATGTTTTTGTGGTTAATTTACACTTGTAGGTCCTAAAGAAGATAATGGAATTTCAGCTGGAACTAAATTCCATGAATCACAATGGAGGAATGGGGTTAAAATAAAACATAAGTAGAAATAAACTATTAAAACAGGTGATGAAAAGTAATCCTTTATAAAATACTACTTATAGCCCTAGAGGACTTGAGACTCATTTGCTGGTCTCTTAACTAGAGTTCATAATACAAAAACTTCCCAGTGGCAGAGGTGGGTTCCATTGCAAGACAATAGCCAATTAAAAAGTTTTCTGATTTACAGTTTTGGAATGCAACTGACATATCTATTGGTTAAACTGGTAAAGCTCTGAGGTTTTAGGTCTTTACATTTTTAATGATTTTTTCGGTATCTTTACTGTTTTTGTATTATAAATATCTCATTGCAGGTACATCCAGTAAAAATGATAACATATGACATAATTTAGATGAAAATCACCCTTAGTGGTGGAAACTGAATAGAGTCATGATAGAGCAATAGGTGAAGTTTTATTTATAAATCTGGAAAACCCTTTGTTTCTTGAGTCAATGGAATAGATTTTGCAAATATAATCAATATAAAACAGCAGTAGACACTAGGGAAATTGGGTATTGGGTGAAAAGTCATGAGCTATATTTAGGCTGATTCTCTATAATCTACAATCACTGGATATTAGTTTACATCTTACACGATACATGTCTCCTCACTATGTTTTAATTTAAGAACTAGGCATTTCTGCATAGCCTTACACTGTTACCTTGTGGTGGCTTTGTGGTGCAGATTTCTTTAATTTTAATAATATAGAGACTAAGAGTTAGACAGAATCTCTGTTAGGCAAACAGATAGGAAATATGTCATGGCTTGGGAATAAAAGTGGCAAACTGCCAAGGTGGCTGGCTTCTTCTTCACCGTCTTGATCTGAGATAAAAGCCTAGCAGCTTAAAACAAAGGCCTGGTAGGCATTTTGTCCTGCCAAGTGGCCTCTGGCTAATGGACACTGGCTCAACAAGTTCATTACACAACAGTGTGGGCCAATCAACCGTACTATCTTTTTTCAACTTGACAAATCCTGAATTAAGAGAGGAAAGCTCTACAGAGACATTAAAAACCTCAGTCGCTGAAGGAAGTGACTGGACATTGTGACTCTCCATGTCTCCTCTCAGCTGTGTAGAGGTCCTTTTTCTCTGTTTCTGCTGCATTAAGTGTATTTTCTCTTACTGACTGTGTCTTTTGCCCTACAAAAGCTTCTCAGTGTCAAACAACTCTGAGATACCACCTTACACCTGTCAGAATGGCCATGATCAAAAACACTAATGACAGTCAATGTTGGAGAGGATGCGGAGTAAAGGGAACACTCCTCCACTGCTGGTGGGAGTGCAAACTTGTACAACCACTGTGGAAATCAGTATGGCGGTTTTTCAGAAAATTGGGAATTGATCTACCTCAAGACCCAACCATACCACTCTTGGGCCTATACACAAAGAATGCTCAATCATACCACAAAGACACACGCTCAACTGTGTTCATTGCAGCACTATTTGTAATAGCCAGAACCTGGAAACAACCTAGATGCCCGTCAACTGAAGAATGGATTAAGAAAATGTGGTACATGTGCACAATGGAGTACTACTCAGCAGAGAAAAACAATGACAGCATGAAATTTGCAGGTAAATGGATGGAACTAGAAAAAAATCATCCCAAGTGAGGTAACCCAAACGCAGATGGACATACATGGTATGTACTCACTCATAAGTGGATTCTAGATAGAAAGCAAAGAACAATCAGATTGCAACCCACAGAACCAGGAAGGCTATATAGCAGGGTGGACTCTAGGATGACTGTGGCTTATAATAAGTTTCATTTTTACTCAATTACTGGGCAAGCCTCAATGAAACAATTCACTATTAGGATAATAATTTATACTGTATCAAGCTGATAATAGAAAAATAAATAAATTAATTTAAAAAAAGGTTAAAAAAAGTATATTTTCTCACCCCCAACGAATGCCTTTCTTCATTTTCGTGATTCTGTCTATTGCTGTCTGTGGTATTTGTTATTTCTCTACTGCTACCTGTTACACTTGAGATTTTCCCCCCCTTTTAATTTAATTGGCAGAGAAAATGAACCCAATTAAGACTCCTAGCCTGGATCACTATGACATAACCAGTCTAAGATAAAGTAATTGTTAAATCAAAGAACTTACCTAAAATATTTAAGTAGTTATCACATGTAAACACAATGAGCAATTATTTCAGCTACATTAGTGGATACATATCTTATCTAAACATCCTTTCATCATGTTGGCTTCTGTTCAAGACCATATAGTGCAACTGCAATGCCTCCTTACCTCCTGGTTAACTCTGGCAGTGTTTTAGATGTTTTATTTTTGATAACCCTGTAGTTATGAGGAGTCTTCATGAATTTTTTTATAGGTCACCCCTACCAGAATTTTTCTAATTTTTTTTCATGATTGGTTTTAAGGTAAAGTGCCATTTTTCTCCTGTTGGATCAATGTCTACACCGACAACATGATTCATTACTACTGATGCTGAATTGACTGACCCCTGACATAGGGTTGTCAAGGTGTTTCTGCCATAATGTTACTGCCTTTCTCTGTTTCTCTGCTGTGACCTTTGAAGAACTCAATGTGTACAGCTCACAGGTAAGAAGCTGGAATCTCTGGTTCACTTCCCTAAGGATGAAGTAGCTACAAACTTCTTGGAACTTTTTGGCAAAAGACACTAGTCTTAACACTCTTGTTAATGTATTTCTTGAATAATACATCACTACAAAATTATAGATATTGGTTTTTTTCTTTAAATTATAACACAAAAATTTACTTATGTTTTGTTCATATATTTTAAGTTTCATGTATTGGGCACTGACTCAGCTGCCTTCTCTGTTTCTTTAATATAACCCTGCCAATGTAGATGTTTTTGTTACAAATACTTTTGTCTGTACAAGTTGTTCACCTCCTCTAGTCATTGATTAGTGGCTTCTAAGTATCTCTAGGTCCTTTATTGGAGAATAGCAGTACAAACCAAGATTTCAGTGCTCATACTCATTGTGAGTGGGACCTGGCTGCCTATTGAGAACAAAGCCATATGCTAACTTATGTATATATGCATGTACATATAAATAATTCCAAATACATATGTATCAATCTATTTAGGGCAAGGATTAGTTTATCTAATTCATCCCCATATGGTTCATTCTCATATCTTCTTGTAATAATCATTATTTATTCAGTTTTTGTATTTTTGTACAACTGCACAACTCTTAGGGACATAGTTTCACCAATTAAGATATATTGATCATTTTTCCTAAGTCCCACAGTCTCCATTCATTTACAGAATTGCTTTGGTAAACCCCTCCTCCATCATGCATATACCTTCCCTGATATGGTTCCACACAAGGCAACAGAGTCCTGTTCTGAACTTGACAACCTGTATATTCTTTCCTAGTTCTTCATTTCTCTAGTGAGCTTTTCCTTGATCTGCACACATTTAGAATCATCCTATCCTGTAAACTTTTATGAGCATGAAGAATTCACAGTGTTATTATCTGCTGTTATAGTGTCATACAGAATAGCCAGAAATCATTGTGAAACATTATCTGGTCTTGAATATATTTGTGCACACACCCTTACCTGTATGTATACACACCCACTCTCTCAAACACACACATGCACATGTACACATGCATGCACACACACACACACACAGACACACACACACACACACACACACACACACACACAGAGAGAGAGAGAGAGAGAGAGAGAGAGAGAGAGAGAGAGACAGACAGAGAGACAGACAGAGACAGAGAGACAGAGACAGAGAGACAGAGACAGAGAGACAGAGACAGAGAGAGACAGAGAGAGACAGAGGTTTTTCTGGCATAATTTCTTTCAGAAGATTGTCCTGGAAACCCTGACAATCTTCCTGGGTCCTGGGTCACTAGATGCTAAAATGCTCCTTCTCTAGTGGCATCTTTCTTAGCCTGTGCATTCTGCAGAGTTCTGTATATGTGAAAGTGGCTGGTTGTAGATTTCGAGTAGATGCAACCACATGATGATTTGCAGCAGAGTGCCCTTCATCCTCTTCTGGAGAGGGAATAATGTCACTTGTGCTATCTCTATGTGCAATTTCAATTGTCTTTCCTGCGTTAGAAACCAGTTTCCATCAATGAGCATATTGCTAAAAGCCCTGTGTGAAATGGCAAGAATGTGTTTATACTGGTTAGTCTAAGAAGAAAAAAGTAAACCATTTCAAAGTAAAATTATAAAAATATTATCTTTTTGTTAAAGATCAATTTAATTATATTTGTGTGAATATGTATTTGGGTCCTTTTGTTGGTTCTTTGAAAGACTGCATATATTATTTTGCAACTCTATGGTATCTTGATTACTGTGGGTTTGGACTTGAGTCTGGAAGGTATGTAGTATGATTAGTATCATTGTTCAATATTGTGATCAATTTGTCCATATCCAAAATATCACTTGGTGCATTTGCCTGAATTTGTGTTAAACCTATAGCTCACCCTGTGAAAAACTGATAATATAGTATTGTGCCTTCCAATCCATGAACACCACAGTCCTTCATTTATTAAATATTTTAAAAAATTTCTTCAATCATAGGCTTGTAATTTTCACTATAAATTCAGTACAATTTATGCAGAAATAATTTGGGTGTTGCTGTAGAAAATGTTCTTGTGTTTTTAAATTCAAATCATATTTGTTTGGGCTAGAGAGTTGGCTGGAGAGGCATTAAAGACTAGGCTCACAACCAAATCATATTGTTCATTGGTGACACATAGCACAGCAATAAAGTCTTACATGTTAATCCGTGTTCTGTAAGCTTACTACCATCAATTATTGGTTCTCAGAGGTTTTCTTTATTAAATTCTTTATGATTTTCTTTTCTTTCTAAAGTTAAATTTTAGTTATATAAAAGATAAAATGGCACATAATGAGAAAACTTGAGGTGTTTCAATATGTATATGTTGTGTGTTGCTTAAATCCAATTTAAGATCATTTCATCTATAAATAAAAACAGTGGTTTCTTGTTTCTCAATTGGTACACATTTACTCTTTATTTCTTATTTTATCTGTTACTTATAGTATTTGAGAAGCATTTATAAGAGGGAATATTTGTCATATTTCCAATGTGATGTGGAGACCATTTCATATATTCATCATTTCATATGTTTAGTAAGTAACTTATGAAATACTCCATTTCAGTTGAGAATTCATATCCATTCCTATTTTGTTAAAACATATTTATTCTTTCTATCAGAAATAGACATGAGCTAGTGCTGTTTTTATGTGATCATCTTTTTTAATTTGTTGATTTACTGGATTATTTAATTACATTTTAAATTCTCAATATGTCTTGTGTATTTGGAATAAATCTCCTATGATGACATCTGTACGTTTTGTGCTTTGTTTGACTTACAGATTTTCCTGAGTTTGTTTACACACTCATAGACTCTATTGATGGGTAGATTTACCTATATGAATTTATCTGGTTTTGGAAGCAAAGAAATGTTAACTTCATAGTTCCAAACTTATTTTTGTTTCAGAAGAGATTATATTTTAGGAATGAACTTATTATTAATTTATTTATGTGTTTGTCTGAGTATATGCACACATAAGTGCAGGTATACATGCCAGTGTGCTTGCAAAGGCCAGAATTTTGCACTGGAAGTCCTTCTCTATCACTGTCCACTTATATCTTTAAAGTAGGATCTTTTCCTGAATGTAGGGCTTGTTTTTCTTGGCTAGGCTAGAAGCTAGAAAGCCCCACCTATTCTATCTTTGCTCCCTTGGAGCTAGTGTTATTTTTATATAGAGCAAAAACAATAGGTCCTAGGAGAAACTATAGAAGTTTAAGACTGAGTCATGTAATGCTTTATTTAGAAACCAAAGAGAATTCAAAGAATATATATATATATACAGCCAAAGGAGGAGGAAATTCGGACCAAAAATATTTTAAAATATAAGGGTTAAGAAGTTACTAGTATTATTTACTGATTCCTTTTCATTTTGTTTACATTATTTTTTATTTTTCAAGATTATAATGTAATTACATCATTTTCCCTCTTCCAAACCCTCACAGATACCCCTATTTACACTCTTTCAAATTTATGGTCTCTGTATTCATTAATTGTTGTTACATGCATCTATGTGTATATGGCAAATAAACCAACAGCCTGTGTCTGTCCATCCAAATTACTGTAATATTGAAACTTTTCCTATGTTATGAGGATGAACATGGGAAAATCATTAAAATGGAAACGCAGCCATGAAGCAAGTAGATAGACTTCTAATTGCTATTAGTAAATCATTGAAACTGTTAAGTGTTTACTAAGTTAAATTGTAATAAAAATTAAATATTAGTGGTGTAAAATATTATTCATATCATTGAACCATTTTCTTCTAAATGATATTGATGAAGATAATAGAGTGCTGAGCTAAGATCAGTGGCAAAGAATTTTGTCTTATAGAATTATCTCATAGAATCAAAACACTTTGGGGAAGGTTGAAAATGATGCTTTGAATATTTATAAAAGCTCAAGGAAATTCCAAGGTAAACATCATGCTTTGAGACTAAAGAAAATTAAATGAAAGAGAAAGTGTATTTGCTGGAATAGCAAATGAAACTACTCTCTATGGGTATTTGAGAGGGTTAGTATAAACAGGGCAGAAATATTTTTAAAAATTAAGTTTTCACTTATATTGCTGACAAGTAAGGTGAGCATAGATTAAAGTTAATAGGAATTCATTTAGATGAGAAGATTTATTCATAAAATAGGTTAGATTGAAAAATAAAGGGGTTTCTTTTTTAGATCAATTCAATTGGAGATGATTTGTAGAGTTTTGAATTCAGCTTTTCCTAATGATTGAAATTAATATGGTTTCAATCTTTCCTAGTGACTGAAATGTGAGTGTGTGTGTAGAGGGGGGTTGTTTGTTTAGTTTTATTTCATTTTGTTTTTTTTTGAGATCAGAGAGCTTGAACTCAAATAAATTACTAGTAGTAGAATTGCATTGGAGCATGACTAGATAAATAATAAGAGCAAAGACAGATATAAAAAAAATCATGATCTACCTTTGACAAGGCTTAGAGGCTAGATCTCAATGAAGTAGGCCAAACTAGTCTCTTGACAAGAGTATATTTGTGCAAAATGACTAGAGAGACAAGAAATTTAAAGGATTTAGACAAAGGAGAGTAATTGATTAGAATTCATGACTACAGTTAAGATGGCAGAGGAGAAATGAGGTGTTATAATACAATGGATCAAGGAGAAATGTAATAGTTTTTATAAAGAAGCAAACCAATTTGGAATACTAAATGTTAATTTCTGAAGAATATGTTAATAGGAAAATCATTTACAATACAATTGTCCAATTTTAGTTTCTTGACAGAGCAGTTATTTTCTGCTTATCTCGCACTAGTCTGAACCAGAGTCTAGGGAGAAAGTCCCCTTTCTGATACTGCACCCTTTTCTTCTCATGCTTCTCAGTGGGAAGATGAGAGAGGACAGCGAGCCAGAGATGGTTTTGTTACCAGAAATGCAGGCACACACACACACACACATCTGTCAACATTCCAGAGCTCATTTCAATGGTCTTGAGTTAACTGGCTGGTAAGATGTGAAATGTTTTCTCCATATATGTAAAGGAGACAGGTTTAGTGGATATATAGCTGGGCCCTTTCAAGGACATGATTACACAACAACTATGGATGGAAGCTTAATTAGAAAGCAAATTAAGTATCAGAGAGGTTAGGAAATAAAATAAGTTGTTCAAGGGTTGGCATAAAAAGTCACAGGGTTACAAAACAACACAGTTGGGAAAGAAAACTTAACCCACATTTCTATTTGAATTTAATTAAAGTTGAATAGATCACTACAGTGAGATCCCAAGGATGGCTGTGTTCCACATAGTAGATAAAGGACCCAATTTTCTTAGGATAAAAGATTTTGGCCAAATATATTTTTTTTGTAGTGATATACTTAAATTTTTAAAGTAACCACAGTCACATGATAATGAAATTATCCATCTTTATGTGTGTTACTAGAAAACATGCACACACTGACATGCATACATTCTCTCTCTCACACACATGTGCATATATAAACACACAGACAGACTATATATAGGCATATATTGCTTTATTTGAGTAATTTCCTCTAAATGCTTACTATATGTCAAGCAAAGGACAAAATAGTCTACAGAGATAATAATGGTGAGGTTCTTGCTGACAAGAATTTAAATTCTGTTGTGGTGTTACCTTGGAAACAAAAAGGATACAGGAAGGTGACTCTTTACATGTTATGAATAAAGTGTATTGGCCAGCCTGGGAAGGACCATGTGAACTAACCAGTGTAGTGGGTTGCCATCTCCGCCTTGGCCTGGAAGTTCCAACCCTCATTGAGGCTTCGGTAATGGTCATACCCACAAGGTGGGGCTAAGGGAGGAAGCTGAAGACCCAGGATCAAGGGGAGAGGCCTCTCTTGGTTCTGGACCCTGGACACTGGAGATAGACCAAGCAGAGTTCTCCAGAGAACACGGATGGACTGCACCATACCTTTCCCAGACCCTGCAACCTATCCCTTCATTTGTAAGTTACCCCACAAAATAAACCTCCGTTTTAACTACGTGGAGTGGCCTTAATAATTTCACCAATAAACCAGTGGCAATGTGTAGCAGTTAAAAGCAATGAGTTTTGGTAATTTGAACACAAACTATTCTGATTGGTGCATATTTTTCTATACAGGAATTCAATACACCCTGAGTTTCACTTCCCAATCTATGGTTAAATACATATCACACTAAGGAAATAAGGGTGTTTAAAATAATGAGCTTTACATCCTGGTGCCTAGTCCACTGCAATCACTTGGAACAGTTCAGTTAGTCTGTGTCATGGTAGAAGGACCTTCTATCTCCTTCAGGTGAGCACAACCAGCCAATGATTTGTTAAAGTATAAATCTGTTTTAGTTATTTTTTTTTTAAAAAAACCACTATGCTAAATTAAGCTTAAGTTTTATTGTATTGTTTATAATTTATTTATGTTAAGAGAATTTGTATGCTTATATAAGGATTTCATTTATACATTGTGTGTGTGTATATATGTACATATAAATACATATGTTACTGTCTAAAAAAATAAATAAAAGCAATGAGTTTTCAAGTTAGGCAAAACTAGAAATAATTCTTCTCTCTGCTTCATATGTGCCTGTCTTATTTTAGGTGAGGAACTTTAGGTCTCCTGGCTTTTGTTCTTCCTCTGTATGTGAAACAAACAAACAAACAAACAAAATATTAGGCTGATGGTATGAGTAGGTTTAGTTAATCAACTTATTTGAAAATATCAGACAAAAGTTCAAGCTAGGGGAAGTCTATCAACTTAAAAAGTTGGTAGAGCTAACTTTTAGGCATGGATTTATGTTCTGAACATTTCTTAAATGTATATAGTAAGTTTTGATTATATTCACCCACGTCTCCCCTATCATACACCTCCTGGACACCTCTTTCCATATTTCCAGCTTGATGTCCTCGTTTTGTATGTAACTCACTGAGTATTATGCTGCCCATCTGTGTATGGATGTGCAGAAAATACTAAATATGAGCCTTTTCTATCTAATACTATAAAACTTGTGTTTAGGATAAGAATTAAAATCTGATTATTCCTCTCACCTTGTAGGATTTTTATGCAATTTTTTTAAACCTCTTTTCCCAGTAAAACCTTTACTTACACAAGTGCCCACTGCTCTATTCTAGAATTTGATGGGCTGGAGCATCCTTCATTTCCCGTGAGCTAAGGTCTTTTCAGACTACCCAACTGAAAAAGATTGTGAGGTTGGACCCCAGTCAATGCAGAAAAGATACAGCCACCACTTGAATGAAAACAAAAGCCAAATACACTTTGACAGATTGCCTTTATTGTTAAAAACAAAATTCTTATGAGATTACAACTGACCTTAATCATTTATTATTGGTCAGCCACAACCCAGAGAGGAATGTTTGCTGAGGCAGCTTGTCCCCCAAGGTAATGTGTCTTTCTTGAGTAAACAATTCCTGGAAGAAAGGACCACAGAGCCACACATAGCCCCCAACTGCATTAATTTTGCATTCCCATGCCCTCGTAAGGGATCCCAGCCAGCTTTTTCCCCTTATAAAACTTTCATTCCCAAGGGAGAATGTCTGTTTGAAATAAACTGTCTCAGGTGTTGGGGTCAGACTCTAGTCTTTCCCTATATTCTGTCTCTTTACTCTGCACTCTGAAATCTAACATACTGCCTTCACACATATTTCCTGAGCACACACTATTGATCAAGAGTAAATTATGTATTGTCCAGACACTTCATTTGAAATGATGATCTCTCTCTCTCTCTCTCTCTCTCTCTCTCTCTCTCTCTCTCTCTCTCTCTCCCAAATATCTGACAGGTTTAATGCTGTCCATCTGAATCATGCACAGCTTACAAGGGGATATAAAGCTCTTCTCACCTAGTTTTCCATGCTGGAATAATGATTGATTTTCTTGAGCAGAAAAGCCTAGCTGTTGTGAGTTCATGGGTACAGTAGTCCTATCCTCTCCAGGATACACTATTTCACAGCAGTCTTCCTTATTGCCCAGCTCATTTCATTTTCTGTTCCTTCTTTCATGATGCTCTTCCTTGAGGACAGGGATGATGACATTGATATTTTATTAAGGTTGAACACTCTATAATTGCTTATTATCTGCAATTACCAGTTAAGTCTCTGTGTTAACTGACATTCACTGCAGAAAGAAGCTTCTTCGGCAAAGTTTGAGAGATATACTAATCTGTGGTTATAAAGGTAAATATTTATAAATAAGTTTAGCACTATATCAATAATAATAGCAAAATAATAGCAGTAGGTTCACACTTAGGGCCTATTTTCACCACATCCATATGGCTAGGTTTACATACCAAGCATGAGTTCCATCCTATGGGGCAGTCCTTAAAGCCAGTGAGAAAGCTGTTGGTACCACCATGACCCTTTTCCACTATTGCACTAACCAACAGTGTTATCCTAGCTTGTGGAGTTTACAGCCTGATAAAACTGTTGATGAATCTTCTTTTCCAACAGGCTCCACCTTCTAAAAATAGAGTCTCTTAGGTAATGGACTAGAGATCAGTTAATCAAGCAAGAAAAAATGTCTTGTAAGAGAAAACATTGTGGAATTGTAGAGTGAAATTTCAAGTAATTAATAAGTAAGAATATAAAATATAATAGTAAACTCCATAGATATGCAGTTAGGCACATACACAGTGTCCAATTAGTAAAAATACATATGTCAAATAATAATCCATGGTGTTAGGAGTTGGCCACTGGAAGAATTTTATCTGCTTGAGGGATCTGGTTATAAAGCAACATTTAAATGATCAATTTTGAAGTAATAATACTTCAAATATGAGGAGAAAGTTGGAAAGAGGATTATCATGTCAGTATAAAAGAAAGAAAAATTCTCACATAAATGACAGACAAAAAATGGAGAATAGGCCCCACTCATCACCTCACATAGGTTCCTTCTTCACCACATTGAACCTTTCTAGCCCAGCCAAATCGATCATGTCCTCCTCCAGGAACTAGCCTGGTGACTTTCCCTGACCTCCCAATCCAGACATTTCTCCAACTTGCCAGATCTAGCCCAGGTCCCATACCCAGTGCCTTTGCCTGGTATGGTCACACCTGGCTGTGCCACAATTAACCTTTTGGCTTCCTCCAAGAATGTTGTTACATATCATCCAACCTACAAGATCCTCTAACACTACATCAAAATTCTCCACTCAGCCATATCTTCCCCCACAGTGCAGGCTTGAACCAAGAGGCATATTCTGTACAACAGCTTTTTGGTCCCTATCCACCCAAACTGCCTACATATTCTCCCTTCTACTCCAACCTGAAATATATCTTTTCTCTAAAAACTGACATTTCTATAGAAATATTTCAATGAGTATTTCCTAATGAATCCCTTGACACAGAATTTGAAAGAACAATAAAAACAACATAAAAAAATCCAAAGAGTTTAAAAGACACAAAGGGAAAAAACCACAATGAAATTAAGGAGAAAGAACTTAAGGAGAATGAACAGCAAGGAAACAAACGTGGCTGAGAGGAGACGATGAAGATAATCCAGGGCATGAGATGGAAATCACTGGGAGACAGAAACAGTGAGGAGGACTCAAGCTGAATAAAGATGGGACTGAAAAACCCCAACAGTCCAACTAGAAAGAAAGGAAAGGAATATAGATAGAATGAATCAAGTGAAACATAGAATACTAGACTCAAAGATAGCATAGTGGATTTGGACCAAATCGGAAAGGAATATAAGTAAACAAACAAATAAATAAACAATAAATAAATAAATAAATAAATAAATAAATAAAACTAATTGAAATATAGAATTTGGACCAAATAGGAAAGGAATATAGATAGGTAGGGAGATAGATAGGTAGGGAGATAGATAGATAGATAGATAGATAGATAGATAGATAGATAGATAGACAGACCAAACAAACAGAAAAGCGACATACAGGAAATGTGGTAAGCTACTAAGAAAACCAAACTTTATAATTTGGACACACTTGAGGAAGAAGAAACCCAAGTCAACAGCATAGATCAGATCTTTAACAATATCTGCTCCAACAAGAAAAAGCTTCCACACACTAAGATATGATGTAGTCATACATATACAAGAAACACACAGAATGGTAGAGAAGTCCAGAGAGGAAAACCCACATGACAAATCATAGTTAAAACACTAAGCATACATAGCAGAGAAAGAGTATCGAAAGCTGCAAGAGAAAAAACCAGAGTCACATATACAGAATATATAGAATATCAGCTGATTTTTAATGGAAACTTGGAAATCTAGAGAAGCTTGGAATAATGAATGCCAAGTTTTGAAAGAGTATTATGGCAGAGACAGGTGGATCTCTAAGTTCTAGGTTAGTCTGATCTACAGTGTGAGTTCCAGGACAGCCAGGGCTACACAGAGAAAACCTGGCTTAGAAAACAAAAACAAAAACAAACAAACAAACAAACAAAAATCTAAGGAAAATACATGCAGTATTATTTCAGGCTGAAGAGAGGTGTGCATATCACATCAGACAGACTGTGACAGGAAATATGAAGCTATAATGAAAACTCAGAATACCATGAGAACATAAATAGCACCAAAAATCAGCAACACAATTACCACCCATATTTCAATAATAAATTTAAGTATCAATGACCTATATACTCAGGTCAAAAGACACAGGCCTATTGAATGAACCAAGACTATTCTTGATCTGGGTGGTGGTGGCACAAACTTTTAATACAAGCACTCAGGAGGCAGAGTCAGGCACATCTCTATAAGTTTGAAGCCAGCCTGGTCTATAGAGCAAGATCTGGGACAGGTACTAAAACTACACAGAGAAACCCTGTGTCAGGAAAAAAAAAGAATATTCTTGATATATATCTGTTGTCTACAAGAAACAAATCTCAACTTTAAAGATAGTCATCACCTTAAGAGTTCAAAGGATGAACAAAAGTGTTGTTTATGCTGTGGAATATTACTTTAATTGTGTAAAGGTGTGTTACTTTTGTTTACGCTGTGTTTGTTTACTTATGTAAAGTTGTGTTGCATTTGTTTCACATTGCCTGTCAAAGGCACCTGGTTGCTCTGATAAAGAGCTGAATGTCCAATATCTAGGCAGGAGAAAGGATAAGCCAGGCTGGCAGGGAGAGAGAATAAATAGGAGGAGAGACCTAGGCTCAAGAGAGAAAGAACAAGGAAAAATAAGAGAAGAAGGAGAAGAAGAGGATGAGGGAGAGGCCTGGGGCCAGAACCCACTCAAACCGACAGACAGACAGCTGTACAGAAGCAGGGAAAGTAATATTCTGCAGCATAAACAAATGTAACACATCTTTGCCCAGTTAAAATAATATTCCACAACACAAAAGTACTCGTCAAATGGGACCTGGAGGTAAGCAGGCTTCGTTATTCTAACATTGGACTAAACAGAATTTAAATTAAAGCTATCAGAAGAGATAAAGTGCGGCACATCCTTCTTACTGAGGGAAGAGTTAATCCCAAAGGCATTACTATCATAAGCTCATAAATATCAAAACCTGGGGCACTTAATTTCATAAAAATATATTACAGGGTTTTAAGACAGAGAGATGAACACCAATCCATTTATAGTAGGTGATTTCAATATCCCACTTTCTCCAATAGGAAGATCACATATAAATAATTAGCAGAGAAACATCAGACTTAATTGACATCATATATCTAAAACATTTAACAGATATCTACATAATATTCCACCAAAACAGCAAATGGACATTATAATCAAAAGCTCATGGGATCTTTTCAAGAATAGACCACATCTTGAGATAATAACCAATATTTTACAAATTTGAAAATGGTGAAGTAACCCCTTGTACGCCACACTGCAATAAAACTCCAAATTAACAGAAAAAAAAAAAAACTGGTAAATACACAAACTTATGGAGATCAAATAAAGTACTACTGAATATGTCAATACATAAATAAATAAATAAATTTCTTCAAACCAATTGAAAATGAAAACGCAATAAAACTTCTTGGACACAGTGGACACAGTTCTGTAAGGAAAATTTATAGCTTTGCATGCCAACCTTAAACAATCAGAAAAAAAAAAAAAACCTCCACAAACAAATGACAGTGATACAACTTGAAAGGTTGGAAAAACAAAGTAACTAAAAGAAACAATACAAATCAGAGCAGAGATCAGTGCAACATCTGTGATCTTCAAACATGCCTTGCTAGTAGAAATGCCACATTGCTTAGTCGGTGTGTTGTGGCTTTCCAAAAAGGAGGATATTTAGACACATTTCCATTGTTTTACTTGATAACCAGTTGTGTAAGAAAAACACACGAGGGAATTTGCTGTGAAAGCTTTTCAGTCACTATTAAGACAAAACAAGGGGGCAGAAAGATGACCAGTGGGCAAGTGTGCAAGCTGCCCACACATAGGGACTGAGTTTGGATTTAGAAAGCAGAAACCATGTTAAACAAGCCAACAAACAGTAGGAGGTAGCTGTGCCTGCACCTGTAACCTCTTCACTTTGATGTGTGGACACAGGGACACAGGAAGATCATGGAGCCTGGCTAACTGCCAGAAAAGTTCCAGGTAAAGTAGGACTCTGTCTTGAAGGGATAAGGTGGGAAGTGACAGAAGAGGACACCCAATGTCCTCACCTCGCCTTCATGCATGTACACTGGTACCCATAAACATGTGGACATACACCATACACAGGTACATACATATACTTGCACAGAGCAACAAAATATGTGGTAGCACTTATCTGTATGCACACTCCTACATAGATAGATATCTAAGTCTTAAATGAACACAGACTATGCTCAGGATGTAGTACAGCATTTCTCTTTCTCTTCCTGTTTCTACTCCTTTATTATTCAACAACACATTCATAGCTGGTACACATTCATAAATGTATGATATATGTTTACTATCTAGTAGTAACAACCAGTTTCAAATTCTCTGCAATAAGCATTCCAGATAATCACACATTCTGTTTCATATTTGGGCTTAGTCCTTAAGTGACTAGCCATGTTTATGCTCTCCTAAATAATATTCAAATGATTCTTTAGCTAAATAAAATATTTATTCCTACAAAATGCCTCAGATCCATTGTTTTTGCTTAACAGTAAACTGTTAGATAATTTAAAAGCAATATTTTACTTGCTTTGCATGACTGCATGCATTTAAACTACATTGTGACAGCATTATGCTCTAAAATATAATTGTACAATTGTAAAATAATTACTTGCAACAAACTCAACAACTCTAACAGTAAACAAGCCAAAATCTATTGTCACTATGAACTATTATGGTTATATGTTGAGCATAAAAAACAGTTTTTCTTAATTTGTAGCATTCAATCAAATACATGAAATAAAGTGCCGACAATACTAAATTAATAGTGACAGTAAGATTTAAGACTAAGGTATAATGATCTCTCACAAGTAAGTAAGGAATGATAATAACATGCTTTGTAAAATGAAATAATCAACTTAAATGTTGAGTATCAGGAAATGAAAAGATTTAACAGGATTCCATTTAAGTTTTTTAAGTAAAACAGCTATTCATTTGTAAGTATAAGGATAAGTATTTGTGATGTGAGTAATTTAAATAGATATAAAAATAATATTGCTATATTATTATATTTAAGGCATCTGTAATGACCCTGACTTTCTTTATTACTTACATGAAAACATTTTGAGCTGCTTCCATCAATATTAGTGTGATTATAAGAAAAAAAAATCATGACAGACACAGCCAATGATCTTCTGACTAGAATTGCAATTTTTAGGAAATAATGGAAGCATGTTGTTATCTTTTAAAAGTCTCTGATTTTTAAAAGAAAACAATTAGGAGTAAGGAAAGGTAGGGGGAACAATGTAGTTATATACTTCAAAAATAAAAGAGTTGTTTTTAAACAGAATGAAAAGAAAGCATACAGAATGCGAGAAGATATTTGTCAGCTCTTCATTCGATGAGACTAATATTTGTGCTAACTAGTTTTATGTCACTATGTCACAAACTAGAGTCATTCGGACAAGCCTGCACTGCGTTTTCTGGATTGATGTGGAAGGATTCAGCTCATGGTGCCTGGTGCTGTCCCTTGGTAGATGGTAATGGGTGGTATAAGAAAATCAGGGTGAACAAGCTATGGAGAGCAAGCTGTCAAGCAGTACCCTTCCGTGGCATTAGCAGCAGTTCCTGCCTCGAGATTCCTGTCTTGCTTGAGTTCCTGCCTTGATTTCTATTTAATGATGAAGGCCTGTGACATGGAAGTGTAAGCAAAACAAACCCTCTCTTCCCCAAGTTGCTTGAGGTCATGGTGTTTTATCACATCAGTAGAAACCCTAACTAGGACAATATTCAAACAAATTTAAACATACACTTCCATGTACATACACACTATAAGAATAGTTGATCCAACCAGTATGCACCCAGTTAATCAAAGAGATATCTCATGGTCAATAGTATAAGGAAAGAAAAATGTTCAACAACTTTAGTCAGTAGAGAAATGCAAAACAGATGTACATCAAGATTCCATCTTACCTCAGTCAGAAGGTCTATCAACAAGAAATCAAACAATAACAAATGTTGATGAGGACTGAGGGTATATGGATTCCTACCTTGCTGGAGGAAAGGCAAATTAGACCAGTTACAATGAAACTCAGTGTGGATGTTGCTTAAAAATATAAACATACAGCTACCATATAACCTGCTGTACCACTCCTGGGTATATAGTATATACTCAAATGAATCTAATGCTGCACATAGAATGAGCTTAAGACCTCATCATCTTAACCATAAGGAACAGCAAAACAAATTATGTTTTTTATAAGAAGATAGATGGAATGAATCCAATGCCTTAGTTAAAATAAATCATATTGTGAAACAGAGATATATCACATTTTCATTCATATAAAAAATCTAGTTTTAAAGTAGGCAAAACACATGAAAGTAGATGTGGACTCTTTGGGAAGGGGAAAAGCACCATAAAGAGGATATGGAACTCAAGGGTAATATAGAATGCTTGTGAAGATGAGTATAGTGTGTTATGTACATGTCTTAATTTGTCACAAATAAAGATATTTGGGGCTATCTCATTTTTAAATGTAACTTTAGTAATTTTAGAAGGTTGAATAACTTTTATTTACATCATTTCTTTTTATTAAAATGTATTAACTGAACAAAATGAATTTATTGTGATATGTTAATATATTAAACTGCTGATAGCTTTCCCTCTAAAATTACTAAATTTCAAATTTGAAAATGAAATATGCAAAGAAAAGTCTTTGTTTGCCATTGAATATTTGTGTCTAAGATAGTTAATAATGTGTATTATTATTTGGAAAATTCCCAGAAATTTTATAAAAGTTACTACTGTTGGTTTTGAAAAGTTAGACATCTTATAAAATGTAACAGTTCACTGTAGAATATCACATTTGTAATTTTCTTTTGCTAACACAAATAATAACATAGACAAAGTTTGTATGTAAAGTTCAATTTTCTTAGAAGCAAATTTTATGAGACTTTGAATTTCTTTTATTTTTGCTTTGTTTTATATTCATACCAACTCAACAAAATAATTTAAATTTTATTCTCCTACCAGTTGAATATATAATTTTATATTGATATAAATTATTTCATACAGTGAATAAATACTAACGATTTAGCAAATACACATATATGTGTACATATTTAATTTTGGCAAAAAAAGAACCCACACAATAATATAATGTCTTTCCACTTTGGCTGTTTAACTGATTCACAAGATTTACAATTTTTAAATATAACTTTATTGATAGCTAGTAAACTGATTGTTTGCTTATTGGCTCCTCTGAGATTTGGTAATTTTTATTCCTTAAAATTCCTTAAAACTCATGTGTGTTCAGGATTGTATGACCATAGACCACAGAATAGGTAAACATCAGAAAACTCACTGCATATTTAGATAAAACACGTTAAAACCAGAAGCCATTTCAAGCACATTAACTACAAAATGGAATTAGACTAAATTATCCCACTAAATATTAGTTCATGACACATGTACACATTTTATTTCCTAAAAGAGATCATGTTGCAAGATTGCCTCACTGTGATACATATTTAGATTGGCATTCCCATTATCCCAATTAGGAAATTGTCAGCAACTATGCTTCACTCATGGAATGACAGGTACAGTTGAAGTTTGTGCATTTTCTTTCTTAGTTTTTTACTTGGCTCATCATCTAAATTTTTCTAAAATTAAGTTCTTGTCCCAAATTCAAAGCATTCTCTCATAATTTCAGAGACTAATAGAAAGCATTATGGTCCCAAAGGCTTTATGTAACAGGAAAGGAATTTCATCATCATCATCAGCAGCAGCAGCAGCAGCTTGGTAAGCTAGCCCAGGCTGTAAAAATAGCTATTTGGCCCCATTCTCTTCCTTCGTATTACCTTTCTGGGCACATATTTTCTTACATCATCAGTTCCTTATTTTCAGAGACAGTGTACTTTGCACAATAGTTACAACTGTTCTGCATGGAGAGACCTGTTTTCTGTTGGGGAATATTATTATAAAGTGTGTTACTTTTGTTTATGTTGCATTTGCTTAACTCTATAAAGCTGTGTTACTTTGCCTGTCTAAAACAACTGATGGTATAATAAAGAGCTGATCAGCCAATATCAAGGTAAGAAAAAGGATAGGTGGACTGGCAGGCAGAAAGAATATATAGAAGGAGAAATCTGGGATGAAGAAAAGAAGGAGTGAGAGAAGGAGGAGGACTGGGGGGGGGGCAGCCACCCAGCCACACATCCAGCCATCGAGTACAAGGAAAGTAAGATATACAGAAGTAAGAAAAGAAAAATTCCCTGAGGCAAAAGGTAGATGGGATAATTTAAGAAAAGCTGGCTAGAAATAAGCCAAGCTAAGGCCAGGCATTTATAATTAAGAATAAGCCTCCATGTGTGATTTATTTGGGAGCTGGATGGTGGGCCCCCAAAAGAACAAAGAGCCAAAAGAGTAAAGAGTAAAAACCAACAACAACAGTTTTCTATGCTTCTGCTACCTCATTCCTGAAGGGGAAAATTATATCACTGTCATGAATTCTGCCTTATCAATGAATGTGAATTATCTTGCATGGATTATTAATTCAAAGTAATAAATATTACCATGCTGTGTTAATCCTTATCATATATCCTTCTCTGCCAAAGTGGAATCTCTTCCAAACCTTATCAGAAATTGAATCCAGTGCATTCATCTTCATGACACATCTCAGTCCCTTTCAATTAGCATTTGTGCTTCAATTCAATGTATCTTCCCTGGTGGATTGTAATAAGTCTTGTAACATGTCTTGCTCTTATCTGTATCTGTGCTCTCCAGCATTTTGTCCAATCCTTAATCAGCTTAGGTGCTTGAGATGAGGCTGCCAAGTTTTCAGTCTACTTCTGCAACATTTAACTTTTATTTTGATTTTTGAAGCAATATAGCCAAGTGTGTATTAACAGAATTACTCCTTTTGTAGTGACTATAATTAGAGATAAAACCTTTTTACATCAATTTATAAACTATAGAACACACCCAGCTTGAATGTACAGTTTTGGTGGGCTATGACAAAGGTATTTATGACTATGAAGCCAAACTTCAGTGAGACACAGAATAGTTTTATCAGCCTGGAATAAACTCCTGCTAATACAATTAACTCTTGGAAACCATAGTGTATGTTTTACGTCATTGGACTGATTATGAAAACATATATTATATTCATGTCCTCAAACAGTCAAAAAGCAGAAGACTACTCAGGTGAACAAACACTGGACCTAGTATTGTTCTAAAATATGGAGAAACCAGGATTTCTACAACCTAAGGTTTATTGAAATTTTTCCAAAAATTGATAAATGTAAATGCTTTATTACAAAGAAATGATATTTTTGTTTGATGGTTGATTTGTTAATTAGCTGTATTTAGCTATTACACAGGGAAATGTACAAAACTATTGTATTGCTTCTATACACACAATTATTCTTATATATACACATATATATACACACACATACATATTTAACTTTATGAAACTAAAATCTTCCAAAATGTGTTACACATAAAAATATCTTTGATTTTCAACATCCAGTTGATTTTACAACTCTTCTTTGATAAATAATTATGGATTTTGAAATCATATTAGCATATTAAATGGACATTATGTACTTAAGTAATTTCAAGGAAAAATTGTGGTTCAAAATGCTTATGTTACAAGGAAAAGAAGTATGAAAATTTGATTTATGTCTCTGAACTAAGAAATTAGAAAATTACCCTATTTTACATTGGCTTGCTCTGTCTGTGAAAGGCAGAATAAAAAGAGGTGTAGGCATTCCATCATATAATCCACCTCATCTTTAGGATTATTCTCAAATTCTTTCTTTGTTTTTACTATAATACTTAAACTTGGAAAGTCATCTTTAATAATATAATTTTAATAAAGACTTGGCTTTAGGTCAAGCAGCAAGGATCTATTGATTACCCCAAATACTGCTATCTCCCAATACCATGTCCCCCCTCCTTTCAATAGCCTACAAAGTTCAGTTGGGGGTGATCCTGTGTGTATGTGTGTGTCTCTGTCCACCAGAACATGGGTAATCTGCCAGTGGCTACACTCTAAAAGATGAATGATTATTTCACCCCAAATGCTATCAATTGCTAGTAATTCCTCAGTAAGTGGTGCCTCAAGAGATCCTCCCCAGTCTATGATCAGATTTTGTCTGGCATAACCTTGAGCAGGTATCCATGTTAACTGTGAAGTCATGAGTGGAATAGCCATGTCATATCCAGAAGACAGCACTTCTTCCTATCCTCTGACACTTCCATTCATTTTGCATTATAGTCAATGTTCCCTGAGCTTTGGAGCTGAGACAGTAGTGTTGAGAAAGGTTTCTCCTTTTAGTGCTGAGCCCTAAACAGACACTTATTCTCAGGACGCTGCCCAGTTATGAGTTTCTGAATTACTGCTGCCCACTGCAAAAAAGAAGCTTCTCTGACCATGGTTGGGTGTAGCTTGAACTAGGAGCACAAACACTACTATCTGTAAGTAATTTGACAACATAACCATTAAGGCAAATAACCATAGTAAGCACAACACTGTGCCTATGATCCCTTCAGAAATGGATTTAGTCCTATATAAATCCTGGTATGAAATTGTATCCTGTGAAGCAGGTCTCAAATCTAATCAGAACATGATTGATTATCCCTGCAACCAGTATGCCACCGATTTCACTAGTGGGCATATATTTCTTAGCAGGACTATGCTGTCACATCCAGGGTTCCTTGCTCTGTAAGAGCATTTAATGTCTTGCAATTAGCTTGATGTTAATCTGATTCACTTTGTTTTGTATCATTATTTCATCCACTGGGAATCCTTGAATCCTTACGTGATTGTTAATATTCTAAAAATTTCCTCACAATCAATGTCTCTGCATTTTCTCCTTGAGTGAAAGAAAATCTGGAGGAACTTTTCTCTCTTCAATTGTATAGTACTGATGTGAATATTTTTATAGTTTACTTTCTGCCCTTGAAATTGAGTTTACTGGCTGTGTGTTTTCTACATACATAACATTAATGGAACATTGCTTATATTTCATTCATTTTTATTCTCATCTTTATATTACAATTTTTGTTTTGTTTTTGTTTTAAAATTGTTTTTTTTAATTTTTGAGATATTAGCATAATTACAACATTCCTCCCTTCATGGTCTTCCCCTCAACCTTTCCATGTACCTCTGTCTGCTCTCCTTCATTGGCCCTTTTTTCACTAGTTGTTATATATATTCTGAAATATATCCTACTAATTCTATACAATGTTCCTTGTCTGTATGTCATCTGAGATAACCATTTGGTACTGAACATAGAAAAACATAGTGGATTCTTCCCTGGGGAAGGCCCCTCTCCATCTGTGACTTTTCTCATTGGCCTGTTGTTCTTCCTGTGGGGTTGAGGTCTCCTGGGCTTTCCCACTGGCATGTCCACTGGTGTTGTTCTTGTTCAGCTCACATTTGGCAGCCATGTTGCTGAAACCTTACGTATGTTGCCCAAGGGTTCCTTTTCCTTCTCCGTGTCTAGTGTCATGCTATCCTTTGCTCTATTTTAATAGTATAGTATGATGTATTATTTGCATAGGACCAGTAGGTTAAGGTTTAATTTGAAGTGGAGAGTCTTCTCTATTTACCCTTAAATCAGATTGTGTATTTTGGTGGCTTGAATTTTCTTTTATCCTACTACAGTTTTTTTTTTTTTCAAATTTTCAGTGAGCCCTAGTTTCTCTCTTCTACTAGAACATAAGAAAAAAAATTGGAGTCTTGCTTGTAGTGGTGTTAGGCATGTTAAATAATAAGCAGTATTTTAAGGATCAAATAAGGGTCAGTTAGTATCTCATTCCTCTATCTGAAGTGGTGGAATATTGAGGCTTTTGTTTAGGACATCAGGACCCTTGTTAAGTTTTATATATATATATCTTCCCTTTACTATTTTAGTTTTCTGTCTATACCTCCGATCAGCCTGATGCAACAGCTGCTCCCCCAATAACCACACAGAGACTTAATATTAATTATATGTGATTGGCCCATAGCTTAGGCTTATTTTCAGCTAGCTTTAGTAACTTAAATTAACACATTTCTATTTGTCTATGTGCTACCCTGAGGCTCGTTTATCTCATGTATGTACTTCCCAACGTGCTTGCTGCTCACTCTGTATCTCCTGGTGTCTGCTCTGACTTTGTTCTTTTTCTCCCCAGCATTCTCTCTGCCCTGAAAATCTTTCCTAGCTATTGGCCAATCGGCTTTTTATTAACAATGAGAATAACACATCTTCACAGTGTACAGAAGGATTATTCCACAGCATGCTATGATTATTCTTTTTAAAAATTTTAACTTCTCTTGATTAGTTAATTCCTACATCATAACCTGCTGGAGTCCCACTCTGGGTGAGGGCAGGGTCTGAACTGGGTGGATGCAAGAGCAGCAACGGAGAAATCAGAAGCAGGATACTTTTTAGTTTCATTTTGTGAGAGAGGGACAGAGAGGAAGCACATCTCAGGATGACTTGGCTTACTCTGACAACCTGCATCTTTCACAGGCTTTCTTTACACACAAAATCATGTCCTCACTGCTGTGGGATGTCTCTCGGTATGCTGTGAATATGTGACCTCCCATGGGTTAATAAGTACAGCTAGTTGGCTAGTGGCAAGGCAGAATAAAGTTAGTACATTCAAACTGAAGATGGAAATGCAAAGGGGTGGAGTCAGGAAGATGCTGTTAGCCTCTGCCAGGAGAAGCAAGATGTGAAAGAACAGATGATGCCCTGAAGCCACATGGTAAAACATAGAGTAATAGAAATGAGCTTAATTAAGTTATAAGAGTTAGCTGATAATGAGCCTGAGCCGTAGGCCATGCAGTTCATAATTAATATAAAAGCCTCTGTATGTTTACTTGAGACTGAGTGGCTGAGGACTGGGTGGGACACAGGAAATTTTCAGCCACACCTCATAGATTTTAATCATTGATTACGAAGCCTTTTCATGGTAATATGTTTTCTAAAATCTTCCTTGATTGTGGTGGAATTGTGTTCTCAAAATATTGTGTGTTCTCTTAATAAACTTCTCTGGGGTCAGAGAACAGGACGGCCACAATATTAAACATAAGAATAGGCAGTGGTAGCACATGCCTTTCCCTTTAATCCCAGCACTTGGGAGTCAGAACCAAGCAGATCTCTGTGAGTTCAAGGCCACATTGGAAACAGATAGGCATGGTGACACATGCCTTTAATCCCAGAAAGCGAGTCTTTAATCCCAGGGAGTGGGGGCAGAAAGAGAGAGATTATTTAAGGTGTGAAGACCAGAAACTGGAAGCATTTGGCTCGTTCAGCATTTGTCTGGTTAAGCTTTCAGGCTTTGGAGCAGCATAGCTCAGCTGAGATTCATTTGGATGAGGACTCAGAAGCTTGCTGTCTGAGGAAACAAGACCAGCTGAGGAACTGGTGAGGTGAGGAAACTGGCTTGTTCTGCTTCTCGGATCTTCCAGCATTCACCCCAATAACTGGCTTCAGGCTTGATTTTATTAATAAAACTCTTTAAGATTCCTGCTACATCAAAATAAAAGAAGCAAAATGATCAAAGAGCAAATTTAATGAGAACTAAAATCTAACATTATGATAAAATCAATTATTTTAGCTCAATATCTTCTCCCTTAAAATCAGTGTTGTAAAGCTTTGCAGGTACAGAAATACTAGACAGGATGTCTCTATTTAATTTTGACTAAGTTAATAGATCAGCAGTTATTTACTGCTACCTGTTGTCCTGTATTATTTTATTAATCTACAATAATGAATATCTGATCTTTCTATGGAAACCTAGTCTCTCAGTCCCTTGTTTCACTTTTTTCTTTTCTTTTTTTAAAAATTTTTTCCTTTATGTCCAACACAAGACCACCACCTTTTTCTTTGACTTTTGAAATGCTGTGTTATGCTCTTTATTCTTACTACAATATCAGAAATGTCCCGATCTGACAAGTCTGCTCAAGAAGCCAGGCAGTTCATTGCGCCAGAATGTCCCTTTTCATGCCTTTGCATAAAGCCTTGTTTCAATGTGTTCCCTCGCTTCACTACAATCCTGCAAAAGGTAGAGGAACACCAACATTCCTAAAACTGCTTTCTTTGCCTTTAGGAGGGCATCATGGCTTGTCATTAGTTTTATAATCAAAATCTTTTCCTGTCCATGCTAGTTCTGTGTTTCTGAGTCAGAACATGAAAGCAGATTCAGTTATATGTAACGATTCAGATATAGTTTGTCTGGTTCTAAAATTTCCCTAAGTTTTTCTCCAGTGATTTCTTCCAGATCCTGTGTCTCATGCTCACTAACACTGCTCAAGCAGTAGGTTCTATAGAAGACTCGGTTTTTTGGATAGCTGATTCTCCTAGGGGACTGCCATATTTTATTCCTATGAACATCAACTTTTATAAGAATTGTTATATTATCCCAGCTCTAGCCTTTGGTGAGGGGCCCTTAACAGCAAGGAATCCAAATATTAAACATGTCAAAAACACAAGCAAAAGTTGTGCAGCGAATTCCACCAAGGGTGGTGAAGGCGCAATCCAGGTCATATAATTTTGTTTTTAGAGATGGCTCAGCCATTAAAGGATAGTAAACTAAACCAGAGGAAGAGAGCTCACTGTTCTAGGCATTTGTGTGTGTGTGTGTGTGTGTGTGTGTGTGTGTGTGTGTGTGTGTGAAAATTTTTTTTTGAGACAGGGTTTCTCTGTGTAGTTTTGGTGCCTGTCCTGTATCTCTCTCTGTAGAACAGGGTGGCCTCGAAATTACAGAGATCTGCCTGGCTCTGCTTCCTGAGTGGTGGGATTAAAGTTGTGAGCCACCACTGCCCAGCTTCACACTTTTATTTTAATTTGAGAAATTTGCTAAAATGTTTGGCTGCTAATAGTATGATACAACTTTCCCTCTCTTTTCCTTAATGCTTTGGAATTTATTTATTTATTTATTTATTTATTTATTTATTTATTATTCATGTATGTATTTATTAACTCATTCATTTATTTAGCACTGCTGCTGATTAAACCCAGGAATATAATCTATGGAAAAATGAATCTAAAAAAATTCAGGCATGAAACATCCAGGAAATTGGGAACACTATGAAAAGACTAAATCTGTGAATACTTGGAAAAGAGAAAAAAAAGGGGATACCCTGGTCAAAGAAAAGAAAATATTTCCAAGAAAATCATAAAAGAGAATTTTTCTAACCTAAAGAAGGAAGTGGCTATCAAGGTACAAGAAACTTACAGAACACGAAATACACTGGACCAGACAAGAAATTACAAATGGCACATAATAATCGAACCACTAAATATGGAGAACAAAGAAAGCATATTAAAAGCTTGAAGGCAAAAAGACCAATTAGAATAAAAACAGACTTATTAGAACAACAGCTGATATTTCAATAGAGATTCTCAAAGCTAGAAGGAACCAGATAGATTTTCTAAAAGCTCTAAGAAACTTCAGACGCTAGCACAGAGTATTTTTACCAAGCAAAACTTTCAAACAAAAGAGATGGAGAAAGAAAGGCGTTCCATATAAGTACTGAACACTAACTAATTGCACCAGGGGAGTTAGGAACAAAGTTGTTTACTCTCTCCATGTCTGTTCAATACAGTACTTGAAGTCTTAATTAGAAAATAAGATAACTGAAGGAGATCAAAGAGATACAAATAGGAAGGGAAAAAGTCAAGGTATCTTTATTTGATTATGATGTAATATTATACATGTGACTTTAAGAGTTCTACCAGGAAATTCCTAAAGAAAAGTAACAGGATACAAAATTAATACACAAAAGTCAGTAGCCTTCTATACACAAAAGACAAAATGTCTGAGAATTAAATCAGGGAAATATCACCTTTCACAATAACCTCACAAATGTAAAATATCTTGGGGTAACTCTAACAAAGCAAATGAAAGACTTGTGTCATAAAAAATTTAAGACATTGAAGAAGATATCAGAAGATGGAAAGGTCTCCCATGTTCATGGATCAGTAGCATTACTGTAGTAAAAAAGGCCATCTTACCAAACACAATTTAAAATTTCAGTACAATGTCCATCAAAATCCCACCCAAATTCTTCACAGAACTTGAGAGGACAATTTTAAGCTTCATGTGGAAATAGAAAACCCTAGAAAGCTAAAGCAATCCTTAATAATAAAGGAACTGCTGGAGGTATCACCAGCTCCAATTTTAAGTTGTACTACAGAGATATAGTAATAAAAACCTCAAGGTATTGGCATAAAAACAGACATGTTGACCAATGGAATTGAGTTGAAAACACAGACATAAATGAAGTGTTTACTTATATTTTTCTATTGTTAAATAAAAATTGGGAGTCAGATATCTGAGTAAAAACCTAATTGATCGAGAAGTGGTGGAGAAAAGACCAGTGACCTCCTCTCTCTTTCCTTCTTGGATCCAAAAGGACATGCAAATCTTTCGAAGCCCCTCCCTACTAACTCCCAGGCCTTTCTGTATGTCCTAGAACCTCTATGGCTAGTCATGAGCTCCACTCTATGATTCAAGGTAACTTTTATTGGCAGTCTCAGAAGTGTCAGAATGTGAACAAAATATCCTACAACACATAAATGTATACACCTATGGATACCTGACTTTTGATCAAGAAGCCAGAAAGACACACTAGAACAAAAATAGATGGCCTCTTCAAATGATGTTGGTCAAACTGGATGTCTGTATGTGGAAGAATGCAAATATATCCATACTTATCACCCTGCACAAAGCTGCACTCCAAATGGATCAAAGATCTCACTATACAGCCAGATACACTGAAACTGATAGAAGAGAGAGTAGGGAATAGTCTTGAACTTATTGGCTCAGGTAAATTCTTTCTGCACAGACACTGCTATACTGCTATTACAGCCACTCAGAACAGAAATTAATAAAAGGGACTTCATAAAACCGAAAAGCTTCTGTATAGCAAAGGACACCATCATTTGAAGAGATCGTTACCAATTATACACCTGATACAGGAAAATATATAAAAAAATATAAAGAACTAAAAAATGTAGACATCAAAAAACAAATATCCAATTAAAAATGAGACCTAGATCAAAACAGAGTTATCAAAAGAGAAGCCACAAATGACAGAGAGACACTTAAAGAAATGTGAACATCCTTAGTCTTTAGGGAAATGCAAATCAAAACTAGTTTGAGGTCTCATCTTACAATCTAATAGCCAAAATCAATAAAAGAAATAACAACTCATGCTAGCAAGAATGTGGAGCAGGGAAAACATGATCTAACTCTTGTGGTAGTGCAAATTTGCACAGTCACTATGGAAATCAGTGTGGTTTTCTCTCAAGAAGTTTGTAATAGATCTACCTCAAGATCTAGCTATACAGCCCTTGTGCTGTATCCAAAGGACTCTACATCTTACTAAAGAGACACTTGCTCAACCATGTTCATTGTTGTTCTATTTATAATATTCAGAAATTGTAAATAGCTTAGGTGTACATCAATGAATGAATGGATAAAGAAAATGTGGTACATTTACTCAATAGAATATTACTCAGCCTTTAAAAAATGAAATCATGAAATTTGCAGATGAATGGAAGAAACAGAAAAAAATCATCCTGGGTGAGGTAACTCCATAAGACAAGTACAGTATGCATTTGCTTATGTGTGGATATTAGCTTTTAAGTCTTTGATAAGCAAAGTCTTTCATAACCTCAGAAGTTATGTATAGATTAATGGATTATGGAGAGGGATGAATCTCTCTAGGAAGAGAAATAGGGTAGAGGGTTACCAAAGGCCAGGGGCGTACTAGAAGGGGAAATCAAGTGGGGAGGGAGGGAAGAGAGGTTGAGGGAAGGAATACAGTAGGTACAGATAAAACTGAGAACCAAGTTTGGGGTCATGTGGAAACCTAGTACAGTAGAAGCTTTCTAAAATATATACACGTGTGAAGGTGATCTAAATATAATTGGTAAACAATGTGGGGGAACAGAGCCACAAATGGACATTTCTTACCATGAAACAAAGACTCTATTTCTTGGAATGGGTTACATATAAGTAAGTTGCTGGCCAAAGAGGCCTCATGGGAACCCACAAAGAAGCCAGACTATTCCCAAGGCTATTGGTTGATTTCCATAATCTGATGGTAAGACTCGATTGTTGAATACAACAGCACAACACAATTCCTTGATAACAGAGAAATCAAGATGATGCATACCTACAGTCTTCACCCCTCCAGACTACTATTCATGGTACTGGAAGGTACTTGGCACATTACCAAAGGAAAAAGGTAAACAACAATCCAGCTTCAAACCCTTCAGTGTATAATGATGCCTTGCTTGCAAGACATACTAGTCCAATAGTGATACAAATGTTGTAAGAGAAACCAACCAATATCTGATTTGAATTATAGTCCACTTTATGAGCTGTAATCCATCTGAAACACTACTGTGGTGACTGAGAACTTGAGATCAGGTAGGTCAGTGACATTTGGTAAAACCAAATACTTCTGTTCCACTAAAGAACATAGCAAAAATGTGACTTCTAGTAATACTCTGCTGTACTCATATACCAGTGTCTTGCTCAGCTATCAACAGCAACATTTCCTCATGCAGTAGATGGGAACAAATACAGAGAACCTCAATTGGACTGTGATGTGTGTGTGTGTGTGTGTGTGTGTGTGTGTGTGTGTGTGTGTGTGTACATGTATATCTCTGCATCCACGAATGTATCTTGTGCATTTTTGGGGTGTGTGCTCTATTTCTTGTTTATAAGGTTGTTTTGTCCTATTCCAGGTTGTTTCATTTTGTTTTATATATTTTAAAAATTTTATTATTATTCTTTAGATGCTTATTTGTCCTTAGGAGATACAGAAAAGGTGTGAATTCAGATGGAGGGGATGTTGGGAAGACATCACAGGAGCTGGGGAGGGGAAACCATAATCAGAATATATTGTATGAAAAATATCTATTTTCAATAAAATAAAAACAGAAGAAAATCATCTATTACTATAGCATCTTTGCACAGAAATTTTTATCAAGTAAAAATAAAAAGATGTTTAAACTATAATTAATAAGAGAAAGAGGTTTGTTGAAGCATTTTTGGGTAGGCAACTGGCTCACAAGGGAATGGCTGCAGGTGAGAGAATCTATTGCCATTCTTTGAATCCTAAGGGATCTGGAGTGCTGATATCCATCAGCAGAATGCACAGTGTTCTGCCTCCAGGAGAGAAATAAAGTCATTCTGTCTTCTCTTTTAAATCTTCTATCTGGGTTCTCAGACAATTAAATGGTGTCTGTATATTTGGAGGGTAGATCTTCCTCACACAGTCCACCATCTCACAAATCGATATCCTGCAGATATTATCATAAAGACATAGAAACATTGTTCCATCATTTCTTTCTAGTCAATTTTACCATACAAAAATATCCATCACTGACCATATGTCAGTGAAATAAACCAGATATGATGCTATACTTTTAGCATTCCTCAGATTTCATTCTTTTTATAAAATTTATGGCATTTTGTTCTCTCTCTCTCTATATATATATGTGTGTGTGTGTGTGTGTGTGTGTGTGTGTGTGTGTGTGTGTGTGTTTGTCAGTATGTGAGTATGTACATGTGAAAGATCAATCAATGGTGGCATCCAGATGAAGCTTTCTGATCTCCTGCAGTTATAGGTGATAATGAGTTGTATAACATACATGCTCAGAAACCAACATGGATCCTCTGTAGGAGCAGTACATACCCTTACACTTAACCACCTTTCAGCCTCTGTAATTCAGATTTAAATTTGAATTCTATGGAATTATCATCTTGTAACATTCAAAACAATACAATGTTATGTAATTTAAAATATAAGATATAATTAGAATATATGCAACTGCACTTCTTATGTGGTTTCATACGTTGAAATATAGTATATGAAGTAGAAATTGAGACATACAATAAATACAGAGAAAGAATGCTAACACTGTCTGTCTTAAGATGAAAGCCTACAGCTCAATATTACTTTAGGTAATCTGGTAAGTATTAAACTTGTAACTAGTGAAAAATAGATTACTCATGTTCTGGAATTCACATCATAAACAAATTGTGAATTGTAAAATGCCTTAGTCAATGGGACCTGTTGAAACTGAGAAGCTTTTGTAGAGCAAAGGACATGGTCAACAAAACAAAGCCACAGCCTACAGAATGGGAAAAGGTCTTCACCAACCCCACATCTGACAGAGGGCTGATATCCAGAATATATAAAGAACTCAAGAAATTAGACATCAAAATGCCCAACAGTCCAATTAAGAAATGGGCTATAGAACTAAACAGAGAATTCTCCACAGAGGAAGCTCAAATGGCCGAAAGACATTTAAGGAATTGCTC
Organism: Onychomys torridus; assembly: GCF_903995425.1. Classification (NCBI taxonomy): domain Eukaryota; kingdom Metazoa; phylum Chordata; class Mammalia; order Rodentia; family Cricetidae; genus Onychomys; species Onychomys torridus. The sequence goes on from NC_050465.1 coordinate 10,352,594, forward strand.
AACGTCCCTAATTATCTGGGAAATGCAAATCAAAACAACTCTGAGATACCACCTTACACCTGTCAGAATGGCTGAGATCAAAAACACAGAAGATGGCTTATGCTGGAGAGGATGTGGAACAGGTGGAACTCTCCTCCACTGCTATTGGGAATGCAAGTTTGTACAGCCACTTTGGAAATCAATATGGCGCTTCCTTAGAAAATTGGGAATTCATCTCCCCCAAGACCGAGCTGTAGCACTCTTGGGCATATACCCAAGGAAAGCTCAATCGTACCACAAGGGCATTTGCTCAGCTATGTTCATATCAGCATTGTTTGTAATAGCCCGAACCTGGAAACAACCTAGATGCCCTTCAACTGAAGAATGGATAAAGAAAATATGGTACATATACACAATGGAGTAGTACTCAGCAGAGAAAGACAATGACATCATGAGGTTTGCAGGCAAATGGATGGATCTAGAAAAAATCATCCTGAGTGAGGTAACCCAGACTCAGAAGGACAAACTCGGTATGTACTCACTCATAGGAGGATACTAGATGTAAAATAAAGATGCCTAGACTCCTGCACAACTCAGGTAGGCTACCTAGAAAACGGGACACTAGGAAAGACACAGAGATCGCCCAATGACAGAGAAATGGATGAGATCTACATGAACAACCTGGACATGAGTCGGGGTAATGAAGGGCAAGATTTGAGGGAAAGAAAGCTAAGGGGAGCAGGAGATCCCAGCTGGATCAAGAACAGAAAGGGAGAACAAGGAATAACAGACCATGATAAATGACCACATGAGAACAGGAATAGGCAGAATGCTTGAGAGGTCCCCAGAAATCCACAATGATACATCCTCTGTAGACTGCTGGCAATGGTCGAGAGAAAGCCTGATCTGACCTAGTCCAGTGATCAGATGGCCAAACACCCTAATGGTTGTGCTGGAACTCTCATCCAATAACTGATGGAAGTGCATGCAGAGATCCTCGGCCGGGCCCCAGATGGAGTTCCAAGAATCCAACTGTCGATAAAGAGGAGGGACTGTAAGAGTGTTAATTGTTGAGACCAAGATTGGAAAAGCACAGGGACAAATAACCAAACAAATGGAAGCACATGAATTATGAACCAAAGGCTGTAGAGCCTGCAGCTGGATCATGCCCTCTGGATAAGTGAGACAACTGAATAGCTTGAACTGTTTGGGAGGCACCCAGGCTGTGGGACCAGGACCTGTCCTTAGTGCATGAGCTGGCTCTTTGAAACTTTGGGCTTATGCAGGGACACTTTGCTCAGCCTGGAAGGAGGGGACTGGACCTGCCTGGACTGAATCTACCAGGTTGAGGTGAATCCCCAGGGGAGTCTTGGCCCTGGAGGTGATCGGAATGGAGGGGAGGGGTTGGAGGGAAGCTGGGGTCGGGGGCGGGAGGGGGAGTACAGGAGAACCCATGGCTGATGTGTAAAATTAAAACACAAATATAATAAATTAAAAAAGGAGAAAAAAATAAAAACCTAAAAAAAATGCCTTAGTTATTGAATGCTTATCTGAAATAAGTACCAGCAATGAAGGCAAAACATATTTTGCTTATTCATTGTATTATTACTTTAATATGCATGAATTGTATCAACCTGTTTTGGGGGTGTTTACACTATTAGAACACGGAATACAGAATAAATGCATTGCCTTAAGACAGGATATACCATCTGAGTTCTTCTGTGTTCCAGACAAGAAGACAATTTGTGAGCCTCACATTTATTTGGCTTATTTTCTGCTGCTTTAGGCATTTTTCATCATCTGCACAGAAAGAACCTTTACTCAGTAAATCCTCAGCCATTCACAATGATACTGGCTTTTAAAAAGATTAGAAAGAATGATAGGAGACATTTAACTTGATACAACAGCAGTCAAGTCTGAAGGAAGTCATCCTCTGGTATGTTTACTCAAGAAACTTAAATAGATCAAGTTTTTCTCCTCGCTCATTGTTTAAGAAAATGCACAGTTTCAGGTGAATTATTTTATTTGTTTTTGAAGTCTATTTTTGGTTGAGGTGCAAGTACATTGGTTGGTGTATTGTAAGTATATCACCTTTTCTTTATTAAAAAATATTGTTAAAACAGAGTCTGAGATAATTTAGTATTATCATAAAACTTTAAAATATGGAGTTCCTATAAGAAATTCCCAAACACTTAGGAGGCCGAGGCAGACAGATCTCTGTGAATTCGTGGCCAGCCTGATCTACATAATGTGTTACAGGACAGCCATCTATATAGAGATATTCTGCCCCCAACCACCCAAAAAAGAAATTTCCAGCTTACTATTACAGTATTAAGACACAGTACATGTCATAGACCTCACGCACATTTAGGCATTTGTAGAAAACATTAAGAAATATAGTAAAGTACATATGTTCTTCTTATAGAAATTTTTATTTGCTTAGTGAGTAGGCCATTTCTTTGGCCTTCAATTTAGTATTGAGTACTAGTGAGTAAGTTCATACAGATGCATGTTTGCTAATATTGAATTTAAGTTGTATCAGGTTTTCTCTATAGAGAAACATACGTCATTTAAGTTAGTGTAAAGTTTTGCAAAAGTTTCTCTTAGAAAGTAAACTTTAAATTAACACACACTTCTCTGAATTTAACTGATGGATTCAGGTGAACACAAAGAGAATCACTCTTACTTGGCTATTATAAGAGGATTACTTCCCATGAAATATGCAAAACCTTTTTATTTCATAAAAAATATTAAGGCAAGGATTTCTTTTACTAAAATTTGAAAATCTCTATTTCTAGTCATGTGTGTTTCGAAACTTTGAAAAGTTTCAACTATATTGTGAAAGTAACAAATGTTCAGGGTTGGTGCCAAATGGGATAATTTCATACTGTTAATAATCTAACAAACCTTTCTGCTATGATATGTGGAACAGATTTCAGTAGAGGGTCACAAGTATCCGGGAGACCTATTCATGCGGATAGTACTGTACAGTATTAATTCATACCACCATCCAAGATCTAGTCAATATCAAAGAGGACCCAAAACAAAGATGTGTGTGTGTGTGTGTGTGTGTGTGTGTGTGTGTGTGTGTGTGTAGTAAACTTGAAGGTTATTTTTGTATATAATATGATACTAATTAAAGAAAATAGAAGTTTAGTTGATAATGTAACAAACACAACTTGATTAAAGGGTTATTTAAAATGAATAATTATGGAAAGTTCTCCATTACAAAACAATTATAGTAACCAGATACATTAATCATATTCATTCTTAGATTCAAGTTAAAAAGGGTTTTCCCATAGGAGAAAATTTGAATGTCTAAGTAACATTATGAAGTCTCATTTTCCTACCAGCTGCAGGTGTGAGTCTTCCCATTCTTTTTCACAGATGCTATCTCTAAATGAACCTCAAGAGAAAAAGCTCTACCTCTAGACAAAAATGATTATTCCCTTCTACTATAATTTTCTTCTGAAGTTTTTGTAAATTGTTGCCCCCTTTGCAGTTTTTTTCTCTAGTTACATCTTTCAGGTTGTAAGGTAATTGTTAAAATAACTAGGCTATACTACAGTCAAGACTGAGATTATTGTAGCTATTATTTTTAAACATTTTAATGACTTGATTGATATTATAAAATGTGATATTGCTAAACTTTTAATTGAAATGTTCAAATACTACATGAGGAAATTCTGTATCTAGATAGTCATAAAATCATACCAGATTACCAAAGTAGATAATGATCAAAAAGACAATTGGAGGTAAATTGCTGCTTGGTATTATTGCTATTATAGTCCAATAACAGATTTTTTATTTATAATGTTAATAATAAAATTGTGAGGATTTTTGTTTGTTTGTTTGTTTTTCTTTTCTTTTTTTTTCTTTTCACCACTTACCTGTTATGAACATTAAGTTTAATCTGAACCAATTTTATAAGGATATAGACATATCTGGATTTTATATCTGCATATATCCGTAGCTTCTTTTGTTTTCTAGTCTACTGATATTTACATTCAAAGATGGCACTAACTTGATGCTTATCTTATATAGTTATCTTAATGAAAATTCTTGGGACTAGATATATTTTTAGAAATCTTATAATGTCTTTATGAACTATATTAGTATATCTTTAGCTTGAAGTATAGATGTTGATAAAGATAATCCCTTACCATGGTTTGAATGAGAACAGCCCCCAGAGGCTCACAAATTTGAATGGTTCCTCTTGGTGTAACTGTTCGGGAAAGACTGGGAGGTGAGATTTTGTTGGAGTATGTGTGTCACTGGGTGGGAGCTTTGATGCTTGAAAAAGCTCACACCATTCCCAGTCACCTCTCTCTGCTTCCTGTTTGTGGATCAAGATACAAACTCCACACTCTCACTCCAGTTCCATGTCTTCCTGCCTGCTGCCATGCTCTCCACCATGGTAGTCACAGACTCTATCTAGAATCATTTGCCCCAAATTAAATGTCTTTTATAAGATGCCTTGGTTGTGGCATTTTTGTCACAACCATAAATGAGTAACTAAGGCAGAATTGGGCACCAGCTAATGGGCAAATGTTGTGACAGGCCTGACCATGATGATTTTAGTAGGAATGTGGGAGATTTGGGGACTTTGGATGAGGAAAGCGGTTGAAATCTGTAAGTGGGGCTTAATAAAGATATTCTAGTAGGAACTTCGAAAGCAATAATGCTGAAAGCAATGTGGACTACAGAGGCTCAGACTCAAGCTGTTTCAGAGGAGAACACTACATCAGCTGCTGCAGGTGGAAACGTCTGTGATGATGACTGAGCAAGGCACTGATTTATGAATATAGCAGAATATCATGAGGAGTCATTTTTTTTGCTACGTTCCTTTAGCCGAATAGCAGTATTTGGCTTTCCCCTAGGTTCCTGGACTATCTAGTCTTAGGTTCTTGGTCAACCAAACAGCATTGGGAATGGGTCCCATCTCAGGAAGTGGGCTTTAAATCAAATCAGATATTGGTTGGTTACTCCCACAAGTTTACATTATTATTGCATCAGTGTGTCCCACCTCCTGTTTTAAATGAGGGTGTCAATTCTGATATTTACTGTCAAATCCTGTTCTACGTTTTCTTCCTTATTTTAGTTATTAGACCAATTTCCTCTATTTATGTACCCTTCAAATGCTTTTCTTTTCTAATGCACTAAGGCCAAAGACATCAAACAACCCATAACAAAAAGGAAAGCATTTGATAAACACACGTTGAGAAGAATGGAAAGTATATAAAGAGAATTAGAGCAAGCAAGAAATAGGCTTCTCTTTTTGGGGCATTACTTCAGAGTATTTCTACTTCTCATTGCAAAGATACTAATTTATATTGCAACCAACATTTGGTATTGCTGATTGTTCCATCATGTTTTAAGTTTTAATACAAATTCTATCATATTCCAAGAAGCACTATCAGTAAGTTGTATGCATTTTCAAAATGATACAATGTATTGTTTTTTAAGTGGCTATTCATAGCTAAAGGGAAAAATTAAAAATGAAAATTATAAGTCACCTTCTATTATTAAAGTTCCCAACAAATGGAACAAAAATGTGGTTCATACATCGAGTGTTATGCAACAAAAACTGTAACAGAGCAGCAACCCCTGAGAAATCATCAGAAGAGATTTCATGCTGACCTGAGGAAGACTGCTAATTTAATTTTTATCATTTCAGTGAAAGTGACTCTGAACCAAGAGAGAGTAATCTGAACAGTAAGCCTAATTGCAAGTGCTTCAGTACATTATGCAGATAATAACGGCTCCCATGTGGATAATAGAAGTTAGCAAGAGTACTAAAAATTGTACTTTCTTTTCCATGGTGAAAATGAACTGATATGCATCTTATCCCCTGATCCACATGCTAAAACGGAAATTGCTTTCCAGGTTTTGCCAGTTTTACTGACAGGAGTTTGAATATTGTGGGAAACTTTTCTATTCTTATGACTTTATTCTAATTAAATTTAAAATGAAGAAAATACATGTAGAGAAGTTTCACTCATGTGCATGCCAATGATTCTGTGTGGCATTGCCATTCGCGTTTATTAGGATGTTCTAGAGAAGCTGAGATGACGTATATCTCAAATGAGTCTGCAGTCACCCAAAGGTACTGCTGTTGATTTGACTCTAAAACTAGATATATCTGCAACTGTTCTGAACTGTTAAGCCACACACATTACACCTAATAAATGTTATTATGAATGGGTTGAGATATTTAATATTTGCATGTAAATGTAAAACACTTTAGTAAATTATACTTTAAGTAAAATATTACAGGTGGCTTAGAGATTAAGAGTACTGGCTGTTATTGCAGAGGACCCAAGTTTGATTCCCAGTACCCCACATTGTGGTTCACAACCATCTGTAATTCCAGTTCCAAGGATCCAGTTTTGTCATAGTTAGGGTTACTATCACTGTGATGAAACACCATGACCAAAGTAACTTGGGAAGTAAAGGTTTAATTTGGCTTATGCTTCTACATCACAGTTCATTGGTCAACGGAAGTCAGGACAGGAACTCACATAGGGCAGGAACTGGAGGCAGGAGCTGATGTGGAGGCCATGAATGGGTACTGCTCACTGGCTTGTTCCATGGCTTTGCTTACCCTGATTTCTTACAAAACCCAGGACCACCAGCCCAGGGATGACACCGGCCATAAAGTGCTAGGCCCTCTCCCATAAATCACTAATAAAAAGTGCTCTACATTCTTGCCTACAACCCAATCGTATGGAGGCGTGTTCTTAACTGAGGTTCCCTAGTCTCAAATGACTTTAGCTTGTGTCAAGTTGACATTAAGCCATTGAATACAGTTCCTCTTCTGCCTATGTATGACCAAGGGAGACACACAGTGCGTATACATGCACGCAAAACACTCATACACATGTTAAAAAAAACATGAGCTTTTCTTTCTTTTTTTCCTGTGTGGAAATTAAGAACTGCATCATGTAGTGAAAAAGATTATATAAGTGCTTATCATATAAGCTCAAGAAATATTCAGTGGACACAACTTTCAATGGTACAGCAATGAGAAGGGGGCCAGGTTCAAAGTCAGAAAATGAATTCCTCTCCCATTTCTGGTTGATGCTGCTTGTGCTTTGTTTGGGCATTAAACAGTATATCGGCTCCATTGACACAGGTGATGTATCCAGTTTACTCAGCGATAAGGTACAACTTTATATGGCTCATGTACCACACAGCATTTCAGATGTCTATAGAAATTGTTCCTTTTGAAGCAGGGTTTTTCTGTGTAGCTCTGGCTACCCTGGAACTCACTCTGTAGTCCAGGTTGGGCTCAAACTTGCAGAGATCTGCCTGCCTCTGCCTTTCAAGTGCTAAGATTAAAGGTGTGCACCACCATGCCCAGCCTGGAAAATATTCTTCAGAGTAAACTGCTCAAGTCCAGTTAAAATTCAAGTCATATTATTTATACCCTGAAATATTTTTATTTTCAGCATGTTAATACTAGAAGTTTCTATTTTGCTCTTGTAACCAAGTTTTGAAAAATGTACTTGCTTTAAACAAATTAATGCTGCATAATACTTTGTTAGGTAATAGAGCAAGAGTAAAGGAACATTGTTCTGAAATTCAATTCTCATTTAGAAATGTTTTATTAAAATAATGTAAATAATCCTTGGTGGTTCAAAGCATGTGCCTTGAATTAGTCAACATAACCACATTCTGAGAATTCCTTCTTAGTTCTTAAAAACAATCAGATTTGAAAATGCAGTTCAGGAATTGATACAAGGCTATGGCACATGAGGTATCTGCAATGATCTTGGATGAGGGATGGGCAAATATTTATTCAGCCAATGTATTTGGGCTTTACTCAAGATACTTACAGCTCTGACGTTTCATGTTTTTAATCATAACATAAAACTTATAGTAAATAAATTGGCCTTAATATTCATAGAGTATTTGGTGCTGTTTCTAAAGTCATTCTCAGGAAAAAAATAATACATGAAGTATTGTTACACAATTACCCCATTAAGTAAAAGATGTAGGGTGTTTTGCAATAATTACATTATAACATTTTATACTTGAAAACTATCTTTGTCATGGTATTTTATTACAGTAATGAATACATTGTTGTATTAGAAAGTTTTAAGATAATATTTAGAAAAAAGTTTTATTTTTCTTCTTTACCAAAAAACTATTTGCTTTTGTTACACAAATATTTAGAAAAATATGTGTTGAAAAAAGCTGTTTGGCAAGAAGACACAATCTTCAATAGGAAAGTAGATAGAGGAAGCAGAATTCTCTTATTTATAGTCAGATTTGACTTTCAGTATGACTTTGGGATAATCTCAAGTCCTGGTTCATTCATCAATAACAGAGGAATGAAAATGATTACTGAACTGCAGGACTCTTATAAGGATTACCAAGTTCATGTATTTAAATTTTCGTAGTCTCAGATGAAAGGTTTTAGATGACTGCAAATTATGACTCAGGACAAACACTGTAGCTAATCTTGCACTTAGGTTAATAAATGTCACTGTAAATGAAAGGCTCATTTTGTGCATTTCTGCAAAAATGTGAAGGAAATTATTATCTTCGATATTAGGCCAGCAATAATTTTTGAGCATCATGAAAAGTGTCTAGGCACTGAAGAAATGATCTTTAACATTTTACAACCATGTTTTATGACATTATCTACAGAAACTGTCCTGGGACTAGCAACTTTCAAAATCAAAAGCACTCTGGATCAAAAGAAAAAAAAAAAAAGAACCTAGCAAGATGAAACAATTAAGCAGAGAAGTGAAATTAGGGCATACAGATCAAAGACAGCAGAGAAGAGAATGGCATCACTGTGAATTATAACAAACAATTTGCAAACACTGCATCCTTATCACAATTTACTTGACATGAATTAAGTCAAATGAAAGTTCCTTAATTTTCATTCCTTGTTAATAGAAATGTCAATGAGAAGCACTCAGATTGATTTTAGTCATAAAATATTGTATCTTGCCTCAGTTTACACTGTATTGGGCTTTCAATAAAAGAAATAAAATTCAAATTGTATAGTTGAATGTTTAACTGTACAATGCATGATTTGACCTTTTATCTTTTAACAGGAATTTAACCCTTCAGACTTGGAGGTGCAGTGGTCCCTGGAACTATTGCATCTATATAACAATTTCCAAAATTACAAAATGATTCTGGGCCCAATGACCTAGAACTATCTTTCATGTTATTTAATACTTTCATTGGCTTTTGAAAGGCATTGGTTTCAGTCCCTTAATGCATAAATGAAAGGGTCTATTTTCTCCGTGTGCTCCTCTTTGCTCTAAATGACCAAACTCAAGCAACACTTTCCCAGTGTGTTTCTGCAATCCTGTTACCAAGGCAAACTGAAAAGCTTCAGCTATCATATGTTTGTTATCATCAACTATTGTAAAATATAGCATGCTATAAATTATTATATTAAATATGATAAGCTTTAACTTTTTCTTTTCTTTTTTTATTACTAAGAAATTTTCTATTCATTTTACAGAGCTACTATAGGTCCCCCTGTCCCCCCTCCTCCCACTCCCTTGCCTTTTTCCCCAATCCCACCTCCTCTGGTACATTCAGTTGAGGCATGTCCAAGCCCCTCCCCCTGCGCCAAGGCTGCTCAAGGTGTCCCACCATAGGCACTGTGCTCCAAAAAGCCTGGGGACCCCTAAACAATTCAAGCCTATCCATGGGGACTCCACAGCTATTAGTCCACAGTTCATGCATTTCCACTAATTTGGCTGGCCATCTCTGTACATTTTCCTATCATGATCTTGATGTCCCTTTCTTATAGAATCCCTCCTCTTTCTTGCCAATTGGACTCCTGGAGCTTGGCCTGACACCCGGCCATGGATCTCTACATCTCTCTGCATCTGCTTCCATCAGTTACTGGATGGCCCTATGATGAGTTAGAGTATTCACTAATCTCATTACCAGAGTAGGCCAGTTCAGGTACCCTCTTGACCTATTGCTAGTAGTCTAAGGTGGGATCATTCTTGTGGATTCCTGGGAACCTCCCTGGAACCCTGTTTCTCCCTATTCCTATGATATCTTCTTCTATCTTGGTATCTCTTTCATTGCTCTCCTATACTGTCCCTGTTCCAGCTCAAACTTCCCGTTTTCCCTTGTTCTCTTCCCCCATTCCTTGCCCTCCATTACCCCTCCTCACCCCCAGTTTGCTCATGTAGATCTCATCTATTTCTCCTTTATTGGGCAATCTATGCATCCTTCTTAGGGTTCTCCTTGTTAGCTAGCTTCTTTGGAGCTGTGGGTTATAGTCTGGTTATCCTTTGTTTTACATCTTATGAGTATCCACTTATGAGTGAATACATATAATGTTTGTCCTTCTGAGTCTGAGTTACCTCACTCAGGATGATATTTTCTAGTTCTATACATTTGCCTGAAAATTTCATGATGTCATTGTTTTCTTTACTGCAGAGTAGTACTCCATTGTATATATGTGCCACATTTTCTTTATCCATTTTTTGGTTGAGGGGTATCTAGGTTGTTTCTAGGTTTTCGCTATTATGAATAATGCTGCTATGAATAAAGTTGAGCAAGTGTCCTTGTACCATGATTGAGTATTCCTTGAGTATATGCCCAAGAGTGGTATCACTGGGTATTGAGGTAGATTGATTCCCAATTTTCTGAGAAACTGCCATAGTGATTTCCAAAGTAGCTGTACAAGTTTGCATTTCCAAAAACAGTAGAGGAGTGTTCCTCTTGCTTCACATCCTCTCCAGCATAAACTGTCTTCAGTGTTTTTGACCTTAGCCATTATGACAGGTGTAAGATGGTATCTCAGAGTCATTTTGATGACTAAGGAAATTGAACAATTCCTTAAATGTCTTTCATTTGAGATTCTTCTGTTGAGAATTCTCTGTTTAGCTCTGTAGCCCATTTTTTAATTGAATTGTTCAGTATTTTGATGTTTAGTTTCTTTAATTCTTTATATATTTTAGAGATCAGTTCTCTGTCAGATGTGGGGTTGGTGAAGATCTTTTCCCATTCTGTAGGCTGTCATTTTGTCTTATTGGTGGTGTCCTTTACTCTACAAAAGCTTCTAAGTTTCAGGAGGTCCCATTTATTAATTGTCATACTCAGTGTCTGTGCTACTGGTGTTATATTTAGGAAGTAGTCTCCTGCGCCAATTCTTTCCAGACTACTTCCTACTTTCTCTTCTATCAAGTTCAGTGTAACTGGATTTATGTTGAGATCTTTGATGCACTTGGACTTGAGTTTTGTGCACGGTGACAGATATGGATTTATGTGCACTCTTCTACATGTTGACATCCAGTTATGCAAGCACCATTTGTTGAAGATGCTTTCTTTTTTCAACTGTACAGTTTTGACTTCTTTGTCAAAAAACAGGTGTTCATAGGTATGTGGATTAATGTCAGGGTCTTCAATTCGATTCCATTACTCCACATGTTGGTTTAACACCAGTACCAAGCTGTTTTTATTACTATGGCTCTGTAATAGAGCTTGAGGTCAGGGATGGTGATGCCTCTAGAGGTTGTTTTATTGTACAGGATTCTTTTAGATATCCTAGGTTTTTTGTTTTTCCATATGAAGTTGAGTATTGTTCTTTCCAAGTCTGTGAAGAATTGTGTTGGGATTTTGATGGGGATTGCACTGAACATGTAGACCGCTTTTGGTAAGATTGCCATTTTTACTGTGTTAATTCTTTCTTCAGAGACTTAAAGTTCTTATCATACAGGTCTTTCACTTGCTTAGTTAGAGTAACCACAAGGTCTTTTATATTATTTGTGGCTATTGTAAAGGGTGATGTTTCTCTGATTTCTTTCTCAGCCCATTCATCATTTGTGTATAGGAGGGCTACTGATATTTTTGAGTTAATCTTGTATCCTGCCACATTACTGAAGGAGTTTAACAGCTGTAGGAGTTTCCTCATAGAATTTTTGGGGTCACTTATGTATACTATCATATCATCTGCAAATATTGCAAGATTGACTTCTTCCTTTGCAATTTGTATCTCTTTGATCTCCTTTTGTTGTCTTATTGTTCTAGCTAGAACTTCAAGTAGTATATTAAATAAATATGGGGAGAGTGGACATCCTTTTTTTTCTTCCTGATTTTAGTGGAATCACTTTAAGTTTTTCTCCATTTAATTTGATTGTAGCTGTTGGCTTGCTATACATTGCCTTTATTAGGTTTAGGTATGTTCTTTGTATTCCTGATCTCTCTAGGACTTTTGTCATGAAGAGGTGTTAGATTATTTTCAAAGGCTCTTTCAGTATCTAATGAAATGATCATGTGGTCTTTTTCTTTCAGTTTGTTTATCATTTTGTATGTTTGTCAATGTATTACATTGACAGATTTTCATATGTTGAACCATCCTTGCATGTAGCTGGAGTTGGACGTAGTTTTGCTAGTTAAAAAAAAAGTAAAAAGAGTTTTCTGGGATACATGCTGCTTTGATAGAAACATAGACCCACTGTTTCTAAGTGTTGATGGCTCCCAGAGCAGGCAGTAAATGTACCTCCACCATGTTGGGAAGCTGAGGTGGGCAGAGCCAGCAGCCACAGTGCTGTTTCAGTCTTAGAATGCTGCAGTTTAAAACAATAGATTCACAATGAAACAAATTCAGATAGAACAAGACTTTAAATGCCTTACAATGTATGTAAAAATGTACATAGGCTTGGAAGAGAGAGAAAAAGGAATATATACAGTTATATAAATAAATAGTTTTTAAAAATAAAGTCTTTAAAGAGACAGTAAAGGTAGTATAAAAATAACCATGTAAAGATGGATTTCATGCAGAGTATCTGGATTATGTTGTCTTTGATATTCTTAACTGCAGAAAGATACTTGATTGTAAAAGCTGTTGAGTTAAGCCAATATATATATTTAAAAGTATCTTGACTTCAAAATTTGGATGTAAGGGTATGTTGCTTTGGAAAGGAGGCTCTGCTTTTGTTTCCACAGAAAGCTAGAGGCTATAGATTTGTTCCAGATTAAGATACCTCAGGTTTGATCAGGCAAGACCCCCTGAAAGGTCTCAGATGACAACATGACCCAGATGATCCAACATCCAAAATGGTTTCAAGGCAACTGGCTCAGACAATACACCCTCATGAACTACCCCAAAAGATGCAGTGCCCCCATCCAATAGAAAATAGTATGAGAAGCTATGCCCACATTCCCAAATATACCAAGCTGCTGTCTTTGGAGATGGAATTGGCTCACCCTTTCTCTAAACTCAGACACATTGCTAAAAAAAAAAAAAAAAAAAAAAAAAGGTTAAGAGATTCTTGTGTCCCAAATCAAAAAAGTCCTCTGATGTGGGACAGAAAAAAACCAATATTTTATTTAAAACAGATTGATTATAAATACAATCTCTTTCTAAACAACAAAAGAGGATAGTATAGATAATGATAAGATAAAGAGATAGATTATTAAACCTACTTTTAAAGAGCAACTTGTTTAAAATGTTTTACATTTATATAGATTTTAGTTTATTGATCCAAATTTAAGGTTAATTTTGTTATACTGTGTGTGTATTTCTACTCTTGTTTAAGGTATTATGTTTGTACAGTTCATTAAAAATTATAATGGATAATTATAAAATAGATTAATAATTAATCATCTATGATAATCATACTTATAGCTATGTTAGTTAAGTTTTCTAGGTATACATAGATATATTTCAGATAGATAGGTGATCTTCAAATACTTCAAAGACCTGCAGAATATGATATTTAAAATGTTTTAAAAATTTAGACTTTCTGGACAGTGAGACATGTCTGCTCCTGACAGCACTGATTTACTTCAGAGATGAAGATGGGCATCAAAGACACTCTGTATGGAGTTTATCTTCTTCTTGACAAAAATAGCCATTTGGGCAAGACACTGTTCTTGCCTGGACTGCTTGATTGACCATGACCACTGAACTTTGCTTGGCAAAATGGTCCTTGAGGTTCCTGCTTCATAGAGGAAACTGCCAGACATTCTACAGGACACTGAAAAAAGTGACTAAGAGACTCTAGCCCTGTGGGCTAAAGACAGATGCCCCAACTTTACAAAGCGACTTTGGATAACTGTCCAGGCTGCCAGGTGTCTCAGTCTACTCTTGCAAGACTCCTGAAAGTTGTTTGTGTCCTTCTCCCATTTCTCAGGTAATATTATATCCTTCTGAGGTCTTTGATGTAGTTAAAGACCAGATACTTATAATTTCCTTAGTTATGATAAGAAATAAGTTAGATATAAAAACTTAAACTCACAAATATAGGATAGATAGGTTATCTTCTTTAATTTTGCCAAATACAAATAGACTAGATATTGTAATTGTTGCTTGATAATTGTTTTGTTATATGTGATTTTACTATGTAAGAGTTAAAACCTTCGTTTTTGAAAAAAAAAAAAAAAGAAAAGGGAAAGTGCTGTGGATATCACTCTGTATAAATAAAACACTGATTGGCCAGTAGCCAGGGAGGATGTATAGGTGGGACAAGCAAAGGAGAGAATTCTGGGAACAAGATGGCTGTTAGGAGACACTGCCAGCTACTGCCATGAGTACCAACATGTAAGCCACAAGCCATGTGGAAACTTATAGATGAATAAAAATGGGTTAGTTTAAGATATAACAACAGTTAACAAGAAGCCTGCCATGGCCATACAGTTTGTAAGCAATATAAGTCTCTGTGTGTTTACTTGATTTGGTCTGAGTGGCTGCAGGACTGGCAGGTGAGAGAGATTTGTCCTGACTGTTGGCCAGGCAGGACTGGAGAAAACTTCAGATACAATTGCATCCCTGGGATGATGCCTACTTGGCCATGGTGGATAATTTTTTTGATATGTACTTGGACTTGGTTTGCCAATAGTTTATTGAGTATTTTTGTATCAATGTTCATGAGGGAGATTGTTCTGTAATTCTCTTTCTTTGTTGCATCTTTGTGTGGTTTTGGTGTCAGGGTAATTGTAGCCTCAAAAAAGAGTTTGGTAATATTCCTTCTGTTTCTATTGTGTGGAACATTTTGAAGAGTATTGGAATTAGCTCTTCTTTGAATATATGGTAGAATTCTGGCATGATACCATCTGTTCCTGGCCTTCTTTTGGTTGGGAAACTTTAATGACTCTTTCTATTTCCTTAGGATTTATTGGCCTGTTTAAATAGTTTATCTGGTCTTGATTTATCTTAGGTATGTGGTACCTATCCAGAAAATTGTCCATTTCTTTCATATCTTCCAATTTTATGGAGTACAGTTGTTTGAAGTATGACCTGATGATTCTCTGGATTTCCTCATTGTCTGTTGTTATGTCCCCCTTTTCATTTCTGATTTGTTTATTTGGATGCTCTCTCTCTGCCTTTTGGATAATTTGGATAAGGACTTGTCTATCTCGTTGATTTTCTCAAAGAACTAACTCTTTGTTTTATTGATTCTTTGTATTTTCCTCTTTGTTTCTATTTTATTGATTTCAGCCCTCAGTTTGATTATTTCCTGGTGTCTATTCCTCCAGGGTGAGTTTGCTTCTTTTTGTTCTAGAGCTTTCAGGTGTGCTGTTAAGTCACTAGTGTGAGATTTCTTCATCTTCTTTATGTGGGTATTTAGTGCTATGAATTTTCCTCTTAGCCCTGCTTTCATAGTGTCCCATAAGCTTGGGTGTGTTGTACTTTCATTTTCATTGAATTCTAGGAAATCTTTAATTTCTTTCTTTATTTCTTCCTTGACCCATTGGTGATTCAGTTGGGCATTATTCAGTTTCCATGAGATTGCAGGCTTTCTGTAATTTTTGTTGTTGTTGAAATCTAACTTTAAGTCATGGTGGTCCAAGAAAATACAGGAGGTTATTTTAATTTTTTTTAAATTTTTTTTTAATCTGTTGAGATTTGCTTTGTGACTGAGCATATGGTCAATTTTAGGGAAGGTTCCATGGTGTGCTTAGACAAAGGTATATTCTTTTGTGTTAGGGTGGAATATACTGTAGATATCTATTAGGTCTATTTGTGTCAAAACTTCTGTTGGGTCCCTTATTTCTCAGTTAAGTTTCTGTCTGGCAGATCTATCCAGTGGTGATAGTGGGGTGCTTAAATCTCCCACTACTAGTGTGTGGAGTTTGATGTGTAATTTAAGCTTTAATAATGTTCCTTTACAAATGTGTGTGCCCTTGTATTTGGGGTGTAAATGTTCAGAATTGATACTTCATCTTGTTGGATTTTACCTGTGATAAATATGCAATGTCCTTCCCTATCTCTTTCGATGGATTTTAGTTTGAAGTCTATTTTATTAGATAATAGAATTTTTTCTTGATTAAGCACATAAGAATTATAAGTAAGGGTTGGACACGTAACTCAGTGGTACAGTGGGAGCCATTGATTCAATTCCCAGTGTTACACCAAAAAAGGAAAAAAAAAGAAATCATGATAAACTAAAGCTACTTATGTTTCTTAAATTTATAGAAAATCATTCTGGAAGTATAATCTTAAATTAATTGATTTAGAAGACAGAGGAATTCTGAAATAATAATCAATTTACTTTGAATTTTTGGATAGAAGGATTATTTTTTAAATCTAGTTACAAATCCAGTCATAAAAGGCTAACTTGTGGTCACCAGACCCTGAGAATGAATGATCAGTAGCAACTTGATTACATGTTATGTTATGCAGTTTATAAAGTCTTATAGAACTGCCAACATGGACAGGATCTTTTTTTTTTTTTCTTGACAGAGTTTCTCTGTGTAGTTTTGGTGCCTGTCTTGGATTTTGCTCTGTAGACCAGGTGGTCCCGAACTCACAGAGATCCAAATGGCTCTGCCCCCTGAGTGCAGGGATTAAAGGAGTGGGCCACTAGCCCCCAGCACATGGGCAGGATTAAAAACCTTCTCGTCTTGCCTAACTATTAAAACCTAAGTGTCCATGGTGAGCCTATAGGAGTTTCAAATTTGGTTTTATTCAAATGAATCAACTATAGGTATATAAATTTTTAATCTCCTTCAAAAAATAGTGGAAATGGCTAAGTCACTAAAACAATTTAAAATTCACTAAAACAATTGAAATTCCACAGATTTTTATTGTAGCCTATAGGTTAAGAGTTTGTTCTCATCTGAAAGACAGAAAATAGTTGTTTTTAATGTCATAAAATGACAGAGAGATATGTGCTCAAACCTTAAATCACTCTTCTTCTGTTTTTAATCTTCAGTGACTGTGACCTTTACCTCTTGCCCACTTTATGACTGCTGCGCTCACTATTTGTTTCTATCAATAAGTCCAGAAATGCCTGTTTTGAGGAGTTTGCTGAAACAATTCACCCCATAACTTCTTATCTCTCTAATACTTTTTTCCATATTTTTATTCAAATGTCATTTTAGTGAGACCTCATAACACAATTATTTGGTTGAAAATGTTCATTTTTTTTTTTTTTGTATCACAGTCTTCATGGGACTATGTTTTTGTAATATGACATTGCAGCTGAACACATGATAACAGAGGTCAAATGTTTCCATAATGCTGGGGAGTGACAGGCTTTATTTCTAAGCCTCAGCCTAAAGTGACTTGCATATTTATGTTGATGCTTTTGATATCTGACCATGGCCAAAGAAACAGATCTAGGTGACTGGGCTGAAAATGCATGTAAATGACAGCTGAATAATTTCAGTTGCTTGCTTACCTACCAAAGATTCTTGAATGAGTCTGTTTGAGAACAGCCATCCTGGCCCATGTCACTGTAAATGGTCTGGCAACACCCATACTCATGAAAATAATCAATAGCTATTGTAGTCCATTGAAATTTGTGGCAGTTTTTTTTTCTTTTTTTTTCAACACAGGGTTTCTCTGTGTAGCTTTGGTGCCTGTCCTGGATCTTGCTCTATAGACCATGCTGACCTTGAACTCACAGAGATCTGCCTGGCTCTGCCTCCTGAGTGCTGGGATAAAATGTGAGTGACACCCCCCCACCCTCACCCCCGGCTGAAATTTGTGGCAGTTTTTTAAGTATCAAGAGTTAACTACTATCTGAGTCTCAAAAGCATACAATGAAATGATGTTGATTTTTATTAGAGCATTTAAAAAACAATGTAAATAAGGCCAGGACCTCACACAAAGCAATGCAAGATGATTCTTTTAAGCTAATGATGATGTCAGAACTATTTAGTCCTTTTTGAGTACATGAAAGCCATTTGCAAAAATGGCATAAGGAATCCACTAATTCTTAGAACCAATTCTCAGAGAAAGGACAAGCAAGCCGTCCAATCCTCCTGTCATCCACTAGGTTTACTTCTAGTATTTAAACTCCACAGTGCTTCTACCTGAAGTGATTCAGTTTCCTGAGAAGCCATTAGTGAAACCAGAGCTTCTCATGGTCAAGGCAGCTAGACCAGGGTCCTAGGGTTTAGGGTGCTTGTACTGTGTTGGCTATGATGAGAACTATATTTAATTTTTGTCTCAGTACTGTGAAAGATTAAGGGTGTACTGAAAATCTCAGATGGTAGTGGAAAGAACTGGTTCTTCATTACAATCCTGGCATATATGATAAACCATATTTAAGGTGTTCAAGTTCAAAGCAGAGCTCAGTGTAAGATAGATTCAGTATGACCATAGGCTTTGGTTACTATCTACACTGGTTCCAGTGTATATATTTGGATACTTGCTGATTTGCATAATGACTTCTTTTCCTTCCCTTATTCTGTGTGTTGTTACATCATATGTAAAATAGTATGTAATTCTACTTTGTGTGGAATATTATTTTATTTCAGTAGAATTTAAACTCTATATGGAATGGAAATGTTCATGGCTTGTGCACTTATGTTTTGCAGGACCCATCACAGTGCTAGGCTGTAGTTAGAAGATTTCCTGTGTCCTGGCTGGCCAACAGTCAGGACAAATCTCTCCAACTCGCATTCCCCAAGTAAACACACAGAAGCTTATATTAATTATAATTGCTTGGCCATTAGCTCAGGCTTATTAGTGACTAGCTCTTACACTTAAATTAACCTATAATTCTTATCTATGTTTAGCCACATGGCTTGGTATCTTTTCTCAGGTCTGCATTGTCATCTTGTTTCTGTGTCTGGCTGGTGACTCCTAACTCAGCCTCCCTTTTCCCAGAATTTCCCTTGTTTGCATATCCCATCTATACTTCCTGCCTGGCTACTGGCCAGTTAGTGTTTTATTTATCAACCAATCAGAGTAAAACATATTCACAGCATACAGAAAAACATCCCATAGCACTTCACATTTTCTGTCTAATCAAAAAGGAAGATTTTAACTATAACGTAGTAAAATTACATATTCAGAACAGCTATCAAGCAAGAATTACAGTTACAATATCTAGTCTACTTGTATTTGGCAAAATAAAGAAAATATTCTATCTATCTGAAATTTGTGAGTCTAAAGTTTTGTATCTAATTTATCTTTTATCATAACCAAGGGAAATTATTATAACTGTCCAGTCTTCAACTACATCAAAGACCCCAGAAGGATATACTATTACCTATGTAAACAGGAAATGCATTGTAAGCAACTTCCAATATTCTGGAAATGACAGAGACAGCTTCCTGCCTGGACAGTCACCCAAATTTCCTCTTCGACATCGTGACAGCCATCTTCAGCCTACAGGCCTATAGTCTCTCAGTCATTTTTCTCTGTGTTCTGTAGAATGTCTAGCAGTTTCTTCTGCGAAGCAAGAACCTGAAGGACCATCTCACCTTGCAAAGTTCAGTGGTCACCTTCCTAGGCATCCTGCAAGTCCAGTCATTACATTTTGTCAAACAGTTCAGGAAAGAACACTTTCTTGCCCAAATGGCTATTTTGCCAATAAGAAGATAAACTCCATATGGAGTGTCTTTGACACCCATATCTCTCTCTTTGAAGTAAATTGGTGCTGTCAGAAGCAGATGTGTCTTACTGTCCAGAAAGCCTAAGTTTTTAAAATATTTTAAATGCCATATTCTGTAGGTCTTTGAAGTGTTTGAAGATTACTTACCTAATTGAATTATATCTATGTATACCTAGAAAACCTAACATGGCTATAAGTTTGACTATCATAGAAGGCTAATTATCAATCTGTATTTCTTAATTATCCGCTACAATTTAAATGAGTTAGATAAACATAATACCTTAAATGAGAGTAGAAATGTATATATATATAAACAAAATCAACTCTAAATTTCTATCAATAAACTAAAATCCATAGCAATGTAAAACAGTTTTAAACAAGTTGTTGCTTTTAAAAGTAGGTTCATTAATCTACCTATTCCCTTTCATTCTATCATATCTATATTGTTATTCTTCTGTTTTCTCCTTTAGAAAGTGATTGTATTTATAATCAACCTGCTTTAAATAAAAATAAACATTCATAAAGAATATTTTGGGATTTTGGGCATAGATTCTCATACTATTTCCTGCTGGTTTGGGGCACTGGCAATCTTATAGTGATCCTGAGAAAATTAATAATTATGGTCAAGTCCTGACTCAAGTAGTCTGTGATGCTGTATTCTCTGAGCCAGTTGCCTTGAGGCATTTTTTGGATGTTGGATCATCTGGACCTCTCAGGGTTCTTCTTTGATCAAGTCATATTATCCTGGAAGCAATCCATAGGTGATGGGGGAATGTCTTTCTGTACACTGAAAACATGTGTTGTTTTGATTGGTTGATAAATAAAGCTGTTTGTCCTATGGCAAGGAATCTTAGAGGCAGATGGGAAATTCAAAAAGAGACAGGAAGAAGGGGGGGTGAATGGCAGCAAACCACCCAAGGAGCAACATGTAATGGGATGCTGGTAAAGCCACAGAACATGTGACGATACATAGATTAATAGTTATGGGGTAATTTAAGACATAAGAGCTAGCTAGCAAAAGGTTTGAGCCATGGCCATGCAGTTATAATTAATATAAACCTCTGTGGTTTACTTGGATCTGAGTGACTGCAAACAGAGCAGGGCATAGAAAACTCCAGCTACACAAAGGTTCTCATGAGGAAACAAAAGCAGAACCTCTTTTCCGAAGCAACATATTTTTAGACATAAATTTTGAAACCAAGATAACTTTAAAATATACATATTGATTTAACTCAGCAGTTTTTACAATCAACTCTCTGTAGTTAAAAATCCCCCCAAAAATATAATCCAGATTCTCTGTGTGATTTCCATCTTTACATGGCTTATTTTTTATATTACTTTCACTGTCTCTTTAAAGAGATTAGTTTTTAAAACTATTTTTTTGTTTGTTTGTTTGTTTGTTTGTTTGTTTTTTTGAGACAGGGTTTCTCTGTGTAGCTTTGCTCCTTTCCTGGATCTTACTCTGTAGCCCAGGCTGGCCTTGAACTCAGAGATCCGCCTGGCTCTGCCTCCCAAGGGCTGGGATTAAAGGCGTGCGCAGCCGCCGCCACCGCCGCCGCCGCCACCACCACCACCGCCGCCTGGCAAAACTGTCTCTTTATGTAAGTGTCTATGTCCTTTTCCTCTCTCTTCCAAGCCTATGTATATTTTTATACACATTGTAAACCATTTAGAGGTTTATTTCATCTGCATCTGTTTTATTATGAATCTATTGCTTTAAACTGCAGAGTGGGTAGAACAGAACCGACAGCCTTGGCTGTTGACTCTGCCCTCTTCCGCTTTCCAACATAGCAGGGGTAATTCACTGCCAGCTCTGAGAATCAAGCTGTCTGCTTGACTCTGGGAGGCAGTGGATCTATATATACTCCATTCAACAGCATGTAGCCCAGAATTCTCCTCCTCCTCCTCCTCCTCCTCCTCCTCCTCCTCCTCCTCCTCCTCCTCCTCCTCCTCCTCCTTTGTACCAGCAAAAGCTAAATTAACCACACAGCCTGCTGTGTGGCTTTGAGATGTCTCTGTGTAGTGCAGTGGGAATCTGCCTTGTTGCAGGTTAAGCCCACACACTGTGAACCAGCCATAAAGTAGCTCAAGCCTTCAGGCTGCAGCTGGCCTTGGAGACACACTAGGATGTTCCTTCAGCTCCATTTTAGAATCTTTTTTTTAAAGCTTTCTCAGGTTTTAGGTGGAAACTCTTGCCCTGCATCAGGCAGCCATTTTAATTGGAATTTTCCTGTGTCCTGGCCTGCCAGCAGTCAGGACAAATCTCTCCCACTCATATCTGCCACGTAAACACACAGAGGCTTATATTAATTGTAACTGCTTGGCTATTAGCTCAGGCTTATTACTGACTAGCTCTTACACTTAAATTAACCCATAATTCTTTTCCCAGTTCTGCCTTACCATCTTGCTTCCTTTGTGTCTAGCTGGTGACTCATGACTCAGGTCTTCCTCTTCCCAGAATTTTCCTTGTCTGCTTACCCTGCCTATACTTTCTGCCTGGCTACTGGCCAATCAGTGTTTTATTTATCAGAGCATACAGAAAGATAATCCTATAGCATTGGGCATATATTGAATTTTCAATAAATGATTGACTTTCAGGGAAAAAGCAATTATAAACCAATGTGTGACTAACCAAATGTTCAATTACTCTGAAGTATTTGCATGCTTACTGATTAAACACTGCTTTAAAGCATTAATGTATCATTTTTAGGTTTATATTGGGGCAGCAACCACATTTGTGTTACTAAATTCTATTGGTAAGAATTACTTTGAAAGAAAACACCTGTCCTTTTTTTCATTAATATATGTGGATCTAATTAGAAAGAAATCTTAAATGACTATTTTTAGACATAAGAAAATTTGGGTATCACCATCTAACAAGATTGGTTTTTTGATTATTATGTAATCAGTTACTCACTTAGCTCACAAATTTAGGCAAAAATCTTGATTAAAATTACCACTGTTATTTTAAAATAATGTAATTCCGTTTCTTACTCTGAACCAGACACCCACTTTGTCGTATATATCTAGGGGACTTTCTTGATTAAAACACTGAGTTATTCTAATCACTTTTTTTTTGCCACATAAATGGGTGGCACTCACTGAATAAGCAGCAGTATGTGGCTCTTTAAAAACAGACTTTGTGCTTATTGATTTGATTAAACATTAACTTTTGTTATTTAATTGTCTTTATTCAAGCTTTATTAATATTCAACAATTTACTATTTGTGCTTTCTATATTATGCTCATTTCTATTTTGGCAAATATTATTAACCTTCAAAAATGTAAGTTATTTATTGAAATTAATGGAACTAATTAAAATAAATGCTAGGATAATTTTAGTGTTCTCCATTGTGTCTTGTTCTCTTAATTTTCTCCAATTATATCATGGTTGTATATAGTCTATATAATTTTAATTCATCAAGCTTTAAAATTATAATCTATTAAAATGCATGTATATTATTCATCAAATAGTGGTAATCATTCATGTGAATCTTCATTGCTTAATTTGCTTGTCATTTCTCTGGATGAATTTCTTAATAATTTTGTCTTTCCTTTTCCAGAACATGTAATTCAACTGTTTAAAATATTCCTATTAAATATTAGCATTTTGTATATTTGTATATGTCTTTCTTCCCCTTCTCTCATTCACTCTCTCCATACACATAGACACACATGATATATATATATATATATATATATATATATATATATATATATATATAGAGAGAGAGAGAGAGAGAGAGAGAGAATATGTTCCCTTGATATAGGTTTTCACTGAAAAGATTTCTTTTAGCCTTCTTTTGATTCTTTCTTCTTGCTGTAACATTAACTTTTGCATGAGTTTTTCCTGTCTCCCCTGTTTCTCAGACTCTGTCACAGACACATGAACATCTGTATGCTCTCTCTCTCTCTCTCTCTCTCTCTCTCTCTCTCTCTCACACACACACACACACACACACACACACACACACACACACACAACAAAAACAAAAACAAAAACACAATGTGTTCATTTGACAGTTACTAGACAGATTTATACTGATTTTAAGCCTAAGCGTAATTCCTCTGAGTAGCTTTTGCTGGATCCATGAATAAAATTGTCTCAATTGTCTTTTTGTCTCAGATACAATGCACTTTGTTCTGCAGCAATATATTAGAATATTTTATGACATAGATAATTTTTCATTGTCTAGATCACCATAGCAGAGCCTAATGTCTTTTTGATTGGAGAACTTAGCAATTTTATTCAACATTCGATGCATCAAGTAACACACATAGTGAACATTTGGTAAGTAATTGTGAAGGTCTGAATGAATAGATGCTTGCCTTCAACATCAGCAGCTCCTCTGGCTTTACGTTACATCTTTGGCTGCAGAAGCTGGAACCTGAGGACCAAAAAAATACCAGAAATGTTACTTTGATACCTTTAAAAGCAATAGTATTTGGAATTTTTGGCAGAAGTAAGAATCTCTTGGAAATGGGAAGTGGGTAGCTGTGGTGAGTACTTGATCACAGACCAGATATATTTAGTATCAAGTCACTGTAACTTTAATGTGTCTTGCCTCCATATTCAAAGCAAGAGAGTTTGAAACAAAAAGTTTTTAAGTTAAATGTCAATACTGATCAACCTTGTCTACTAAAGAAACTAAATAGCATGAAGTTGAATAGGCAGTGAGAGGAAATTCTTTCAGTATAGGACTTATTACATAAGTCATACAACAAATATTGTAGAAACACTGGTAATTGAAGAGGAAAGTAACTTCTGTATGAGTCAAACATTTTTAAAATATTCTTGTTAAGTTGGGTTGGTGGAAGTGCCCTGATATATTAGAACTAAGAAGCTTGAGTCAGGATTACTAAATTTGAGATCAGTTGCAGCTATATAGGGAAACTATCTGAAACAAACAAACAAAAACAAACAAACAAGCATGACAATTAACACACCCTCAAACCAAACAAATAATGAAACATTTGTCATTGGCACATGATAAATGGGTATCCTGGATACAATGGCAGTAATACTTTCTGCTTTGAATATATCTTGGAAGGCATTCTTTGGCTAGTTGATTGACAAAATGCTAAACAAAGCTTCCAATGCTTCATATGCATGTATTCTGTGGTCTTGGTTAACACAAATGTTAGAGCTATTTAGTTTTTACTGTATTATCTAGAAGATATTATTATTTCATGCTCTGAAGTAGTTTTTCTAAAATAATTCATTGGATATATATATAACAACCAATTCAAACAAATATGATTACTCCTGTTTACTGACAAGCAACTTAAATTAATCAAGTCTCAGTAAGCTGCCCCAGATGACACTTCAGGCGTGTTCTCAAACAGAGCTTGGAACTCATGTCAAGTTACAACAGTCTAGTTGTCTAAAGTATTTACCATTAAGTGAGACTTAGTGTTTCAACTGTTCCACCATACCAGACTAAGAAAATGAGATGCAGAGAGGATGATAATAGAAGGAGGCGAATCAAATTGTTCAATAGGATTTTTCCAAATAATAAAAAGAATAATATTGATGATTTGTTATGTCAACTTGACACAACCCAGAATCACGTGGAAAGGATGTCTCAATGAGGAATCATCTAGATCAGGTTGGCTTTTGGGCATGTCTATGAGATATATTATCTTAAGTACATTAATTAAAGGGGGAAGACCCAGCTTATACATGTTGTATCATTCTTTGGGCTTAGGTCTTGGGTTGCACAGGAGGGGAGAAAGCAAGCTGAGTGCTTGGCATACTTACATTCACTTTTACCAACTCTCAACTGTGGATGTGATGTCACTCGCTCTCTTAAGCTCCTGTTGCTGTGACCGACCCACCCACAATAATGGAATGTAGCCTGGAACTGTGAGCTAAAATACCTTCTTTTCTCAGTTGTCTTTTTGTCAGGGTGTTTTTAATCACACCAAATACAAATAAAGCTAGGATAGTAGTGGTAGAAATGTATTTCTCTGATGCAGTGAGGATGAAGGCAAATAAACAAGGCTGGGAATGACAAGCTTTGATATCTTGATTTTACAGAAGAAATTAAATTTATATATGTATCATTAGTTAATAATCACTGATTTCTGGGTTGCCTCATGCTTTCTTTGGGTAGATTCATGAGAATGTTGATCACTACAAGTTGACCAATCAATGGATGTGTTAACATTTTAGGGATGGGTTTTTGTTTTCATCTATTTAAGGATGTTAGGCTTTCAATGTACGGATAAACTATTTTATGTGCAACATGAAGACTTGACTTTTATCCTCAACCCTCATGTATAATCTGAGCCTAGTTGTGTGTACTTGTAATCTAAGGGCTGGGAAGGTAGAGATAAATTCATTCCTTGTGTCTTCCTGGTCATTTAGTTTAGTCTAAGAGGCTAGCTTCAGGTCTCATTGATAGACCTTATGTCATACAATCAAGATAGACTACTCCTGAGGAACAAAGGCATACAGTGATCCCTTGATTTCACATATATAAACATCATGTACGCATTTACCAGATATATATGTATCTAGCACCTGAATACACACATAAATGAAGTAAAAATAATAGTTTTTTTCCAACTTACAACTTATTTGTGATCGAATTGCTACATCTATTTTAAAATTTATTAATTACCATATACCCGTTTGATTTTTAAAATTAAAACCTGAAGTATAATAATTACAGATTAATGTATAGAGTTCAATTTAATGTTTTGAAACATAAATGCAATGCATGATGTATAAATCAGGTTAAACACATTTGTCTCCTCAAACTTAATTTATTTATTTAAAAAATTTTAAAATCCCTTTTTTCTAACTTTCAGAAACATTTGCTACATTAGCATTATCTATGGTTTACCTACTTGACATTAGTATTCCGGAATTCCTTTGCTTTTATCTAACTGTAACAAACTATTTGGGTAAAAGAAAGTATGACATACTACCATGTCACAATTATTTTTCCCTGAAGTATTGTGAGGATGACAACTATTTTAAGTTTCCATGTTGAAAATGATTTTACTTTAAAGGAAATTGCATGGTGGTGATCATTGTATTTTTTCATTTCCTTAGCATGATCAGTTTACAATGGTTTTCTCAAAGTAATAAGTGCTGAAACTTTAGAATAGTTTTGGAGTTAATTTTTGAACAGTACAGTTTCAGATGAAGATATATTTAAAAACATAATTGCCCTTGAACCTTGCCCTTCATTACTCCCACTGTCATCCAGGTTGTTCATGTAGACCTCGTCTATTTCTCTGTCATTGGGTGATCCCTGGGTCTTTCCTAGGGTCCCATTCAAAGACACAAAAACTTTAAAGAAAGCCTGATGCTAAATGGAATAAAGGAAGTGGTGACCTCAGGGCAAGACCCCACCAGGTCCAACTTATGAAAGGAGTTAAACAAAAGCCCCAACAGTAAATAAAACCATCAGAAACAGAAAGCAGGTAAAAATATATTTGAAAGAGAGGCCCATGTTCCAAGCCCAGCAAGCAGCAGAACTTGGCAGCTTTGGTCACGTGGTTTCTGGCTTTAGCATCAAGGATACAAGAAAGAGGTTGTATAATCTCCCTCTGGGGCTCAGGAAAGCCAATGAGGGCAGGCAGGTGTAGAGCAGAGATATCATTGGATGGAGGCTCAGAAAGGCCATTGTGTGAAGTTGTGAAGGTGAAGCATGGATTTTGGTGGTGTTAGAGATGCCAAATTCATGAGATATCTGCCAAGGAGAGCTGCTAATATAGTGTAGAATCAGTCCAGGGAAGAGAAGTGTGTTGAAGTCAACAAAGCTGAAAGGAGTTGGAGATCTGAAGAGCATTTTGACACCAGACATGGAGTTCAGAGTTTGATGTTTGCTCAGCTGGTTTTTGTTCTTATTTTGGTCCAGCATTTCCTCACTATGCTCCCTTTCCTCAATTTGGAATGGTAATACATATTCTATGACATTGTATGTTGGAAATATGCAATCTACTTTTTGATTTTGAATTTACAATTGGACAGTTGGTTACAGTTAAAAGACTTTGAACTTTGGGCTTTTAAACATAGTTGAGATTCTGATATATTATAGGGACTTTTGAAGTTAGACTGAATGCATTTTTTGCATTATGATATGGTTATAAGTCTACAGGGGTCAGGGAGTGAAATAAGATTGTTTGAATAAGAATGGTCCTGATAAGGAGTGACAGGGATTATTTGAAAGAATTAGAAGATGTGGCCTTGTTGGAGGAAGCGTGTCAATCGGGTTGGCTTTGAGGTCTCAAGAGCCCAACCCAAGCCCAGTGGCTCTTTTATCCTGCTGCCTAAGGATCCAGATATAGATCTCTCAGCTCCATCTCCAGCACCGTTTCTGTCTGAGTGCCACCATGTTTCACACCATGATGACAATGGACTAAATATTTCAAACTGCAAGCAAGCCCCATTTAAATGTTTTCCTTTTTAAGAATTGTTGTAGTTGTGTTTTTGCTTCACAGCAATTGAACACTGACTAAGACATCATGGTTGATATTTACTATACATAATCATAATATTTAGATTATTTGCCCTTCTGTATGAATCATGAGCATCAGTACTTTAATTTTCTCAACATTATAATAAACATTCATTGCGTTCCCACTGTTACTGTGAAAATTCTGAGAAATTGATGGAACATTGTGTAGATATTAGTGCTTATGATGTGCTGAATAAATAACCTATAACTTGTATAATTGTAGATTATTTGCCTAGGGGCTAGGACTGATCCCCAAAACAGAGAAAGAAATTAAAAAAAAAGATAGAGAGAAGAGAGATGGATGGAGGAATGAAAGAAAGGGAGAGAGGAAGAGAATAATGATGGGAAGGAAAGAGGGAGGAAGGAAGAGGAGAGAAAATAAAGTTATTCCCAATTGTTATAAGTCATAATTTCATTTTTAGTAAGATTTTATATATAATAACAAACATACATAACTTCTTTGATTATGGTTAAATATTCACATGTTAGAAATACAGCTATCTAAATAAGTTACATACATAGTAAAAATAGCTTTTATATATGGATTAAACTTTTCATTTTATTACTATCCATAATATATAAAGTAAATGACAAATGGGATTTAAGTAAATTCCAATGAGAGAGATATCTTTAAAAAAATCGTATGCTGGCAGACTTCCAAGGAAGAAACTTGTTGCACAGAAAAACAGTCAAAATCATGCTTCATTTCACACCGCAATCACTGGTTTTTCCCTAATGAGTCTATCTACTCCTCTTGATGATTTGCTGGTCTTGGAAGCATTCTGAAATTTTATTCATATGAACTTAGAAGCTCTATGTCATAATTAACAGGTGCTAAATGACTGAATTGAAAGTGAGGAATATCACGGTATATAAACTTTAGAGTGCACTGCACTTGATGTATTACCCCTTAATTATTTGACTTATTGTACTAGGCCACCAATCATCTCCCAAGTCATGACACGAAAACTTCTTATTAGTTAGGAATGCTCAGCTTTCCTTAGGCTTGTTTCTGGCTACATCTTTTAACTTAAATTAACCTGTTTCTTCTTTCTACCTTTTGCCTCAGGACTTTTTATTTTTCTTTCACTGTGTATCTTACTTTCACTGCTTCCTGTGTCTGGTTGGCTGGTGGCTGCCTGGCTTCTTGTCCTGGGCTTGTCCCTCTTTTTCTCCTCATTCTCTTCTCCTCCCTTTTCTTCTCTTATTCTTCTCCTGAGCCTAGATTCTTCCTCCAATTTATTCTCTCTGCCCACCAGTCCTGCCTAGGTATTGGCCATTCAACTTTTTAATTAGACCAATCAGGTGCCTTAGGCAGGCATGTTAAAACAAATGCAACACATTTTAACACAATAAAACACACATTCTTACATCATTAAACAAATGCAGCATGAACAAATAATGCACCTTTACACAGTTAAAGTGATATTTCACAGCATAAGCAAATGTAACACATCTTTACATAGTTAAATATTGCACAATAATTTTTAGGTTTGTAAAAATTATATATACACATATTACCATATATATTACACACATGTATTATATGTCTATGTCATATAATCAGGGAGGTTATACTAAAGCATATCGGTTTTTATCAAAATGAACAAAAGTTTCAACATAATTGAGAACTCTGAATATTAGAGTTTATACTTTCTTTTGTTATGTGTTTCTTGAGTAACAGGGTGCCTTTCTCACTGTTGATGCTGGAACTTCATAATTTAGGACATGTCATGTTGTGATAAATTGTTCGGTGCTAAATCAATTGCATTTTGTTGTGATTTTCCACCAAACCAGTATAAAGTAGCTGATGAAATCTGGCATGACAAATTACAAAAGATGAGTCACCCAGGGCTGGCAAAAATCAGTATTCCTTTGTTTACTTTGAAAGATAGAACATGTTAAATGAACAGTGTGAAGAATTCTGCTGTGAAGTATACTGAGGCAAGAACACCCAGGAGGGAAAATAAAGCCTAGGCAACACAGTTACCAGCAAAATAATCTGGCTAAACAAGAACACCACATACGGCTAAGAATAGTCGCTGCATGTGAAACACGTTTTTTTTTGTTTTTGTTTGTTTCTCCCGGTAACTTAATGGTATGTGTACAAATCTCCACATTAAGTGCTCATTTAGGGGTAGTTGGAGTGAGTTATGGCTCCAGATCTTGTTGGAAATATACACATTCAAAACCTGAAAGAACTCCCTCCAAATACCGGGGTGTTTGAAAGATTGAGATGCAAATTCTCAGATGTGTGAGAACAACCCCCAGACAGACTTGTTTGATAACAAGAGCATCTGCTTTTTTCATTAGGCTGAGGAGTCTCATGTTGTTGGGCAGAAAATTGTTCTAAAGAACACCCCTGAGCTTCACAGGTGGGCTCTCCATGGAGGCCGCTGTGACGTTTCTTATCCTAGCTACTTTGACTTTCACGCCTGCTTTGTCATTACTTTTAAGAAGAAGAAACGGAATACTGTTTTAAGAGGTATCAGTGATTTGGTTTCTTACTTTTTCTTCTCTTATGAAATGTGGAAGCATGTTTCATGTGGCTTGCAGATTACTATTTACTGTGACTATCAAGGGTATTGTCCTCAGCTTTGTTGTCCTTTAAACTTAATAAGAAATAATAGCAGTAAGTTTTTTGAGGATTTATTGGTACTGCAAGGTACATGTTTCTAGTTAATCTCTACAAGAGCCTTTGAGAGTCATAGCTTCTTATTTCAAAGATAAGGAAAACAGAGTTTGTGAGGTACAGGGAGCAACTGTGTTCTATTTTCCTTATCTTTTCATTAAAGTCTTCATGGTGGTTTCACATTCTAAACACCAATGCCGCATACCACAGGTGCATAAAGCAAGAGAGTACTATTGGCTAAGAACAAACCTACAAAATCTTTTGATAAACAGCAACCTTGAAACAACTTTAGACCCTTCTTTCCCTCCTAAAGGAAACAGTGCTTTACAAACAGAGCAGCATGCTCTTTCTCTTCTTCCTTATAGTCTCATAAGTGAAGGGAAAGAAACACAAAATGTATGAAAGGAGAAATTCACATGTGAATTTGTAGCATCTAAATAATTCAATATCTTTTAATATTCATAGACATTTTTTACGTGTGGTGAGCCAACAACTGATGAATCCTAGTTTGGATCTGTGTGGGCTGGTATTTTCCATCATGTGCTTCACAAGCATAGCAGGGAACCTGATGACTTGTTTTTCATCAGGTGGTATGTGTACCCAGTACCCAGTACTGATGCTCCCACAGAGCATTGGCTGTGCCTGGTGTGTGTGTGTGTGTGTGTGTGTGTGTGTGTGTGTGTGTGTGTGTGTGTGTATGTGTGATCCCATATTCACATTTCAACTCCTACTTGGTCATTTACTTCATGGTGTCTGTATGTTATTCTATCAGCTTTTTAAAACCTTTCACTAATTTATGATATAGACTTCCTAATGTCTATGAACTACACTAGGAAGAAAAAAGAAAAATCATCAAAACGATGTCAACTTCAAGTGATTGAAATTAAACCCATCAAATGATTTAGTTGTTTGATCATTTTAAAAGCATTCCTGCATTTGAGATGAATAAATTAAATGTAAATAAATGAAAATAGAGTCAGTTCATTGATAGCCTTTATGATTGAAATTTCTTGTGGAAAACATCATTAAAAATGAGTTCCCAGTTAGTCACACTCTCTTTCAGAGCTGTTGGCACATCTAATCGATTTTAATAGGACCAGACACAAAAATCTTCCAGGCAAGAAGGACTTATATCTCTTTTTAGTTGCAGCGATAAAAAGACAGAGAAGTAAAATAACTTTCCCAAAACCACTCAGAGATTTCATATATACCCAGCTTGTTATTGCTATTGTAGACTGGGTATTCTAAATTTAAATATTTAGTATTGTCATAAAGGCATTGAAAAGCAACTTCTGATTGACCTAAGAGATTTAAAATTTACCAGGCTAGTTCTTTGTTTTAATTATGTGGAAGGAGATATGATTGTTTGAAAAAAGAAGTGCATAGAATACAGTAAGTGGATTGATTGAAATTGTATCTGTGTGCATTCTGATTCCCTGTGGGCCTTAGTTATGGTTTCTAGGGGACAACTAGCCCTTTCTTTGCTCTGAGCCCATCTAGAGTACTTGATTTCTGTTCTCATTGTCCGTCTGGAATTGTGATTTTTTTCCCAAGCTTTAAATGACTTCTGTAATTTTGCTTGTCTGCCTAGTTTGAATTCAACTAAAAAGGTAGTTTCTACTCACTGATTTCTTCTATTTTCATTTTCAATCTCACTGCCATCTGATTGTGAATTTTTTTTTTTAAGAGTTGTCATCTTCTGAACCTATTTTATACTGGAACTTGGAGACACTAAGGACTTCTACAATTACATTTAAAAAATTTTTATTAAAATATTTATTTGCTGCCCCTATAAATTTTCATTTTTCTCCAGTTTTGCTACATGTATATGAATCAGTAGATACATTTTTAAATTTAATATAATGATTTTTAACTGCTCTGAGCTCTGAATTAATAAATCAAGTGTGCACATTTATTTCTATTCATCCTCAGCAAGATATTGAGACTTTCACAACTTATTTGGTTCTTTAAATTATAGGGCAAAAATATCAACGCCAAGGCATACTGACCTAATTTCTCTAGCTGGGAACTTGCTTGGATTTTGAGTCATTATAAATGCTGTATTGTAGCAAATACTCGTCCATAATGCTGTTCAAATGTATTTTTAAAATCTTCCATTGGATGCCTATCAGAACTGTCAGTAATGCTTAATCCATGAACACTTGAATGTTTTGTCTAAAAGAAAAACCAATTATGCACCTAAGATTTTAACTGAAAGTTCTCTACAAACTGACTTTTAAATACAGAACAGTAAGGGATCTGTTGAATTCACTTACTTTATGCTGGAGGCAAAAAGTCTTATTTTGAATACCTGCTATTATATTTGCCAAACGTTCATAGGCGTTTGCACATCCTTCAGATGGAAAACAATCTCTGTACCACTCCTTTACAATTTGAAAGGATTCCTGCTCTTTGTCTCTGATCTCATTCTTTTCTTTCTTCCCTTGTTAAGGGGCCACACATAGAATGGTTTTAATTATCTTTTTAAATCAGTTAGTTTCCTTTCCCACAAGACCATCATATATTTTCTGACTAACTTTATCTTCTAGATTAATTGTTCTCCTGTATTTTATCTCTCAAGTAAACACAAAACACAATTGTGGTAGTTTGAGAAAGAATGGCCTCCATAGGCACATAGATTTGAATACTTGATCACTAGGAATTGGCACTATTTGGAAGTATTAGGAGGAGATGTAGCTTTGTTGGATTAAATTTATCACTGGTGTGCTTTTGAAGGTTCGGAATACCCACCCCAAGCCCAGTGTCTCTGTCTTCCTGTTGTTTCAGGATCTGGGTATAAAAATTCAACTACTTCTCCAGCATCAAGTTTGCCTGCATCCTGGCCATGAAGACAATGGGCTAACTTTTGAACTGTAATTAAGCCCCAATTAAATGTTTCCCTTTGTAAGAGTTAAGTAAATGGAGGCATTTCTGTCCCACCTGGTCCTGTAGCCACTTTGAAAATAATCACTCAGAATCCTAATATTAATTGCAAAATGTTTGGCCTATTGTTCAGGCTTATTACTAACTAGCTCTTACAACTTAAATTAACCTATTTCTACTAATCTGTATTTTGCCACTTGACCTCATGGCTGTAATACATCTTTTTTAAAAAATTATATTTGTGTTTTAATTTTACACATCAGCCATGGGTTCCTTTGTCCTTCCCCTCCCGCACCCACCCCTAACTTTCCCCCTCCTCCCCTCCATTCCCATCAGCTCCAGGGCCAATACTCCCCTGGGGATTCATTTAAACCTGGTGGATTCAGTACAGGCAGGTCCAGTCCCTTCATTCCAGGCTGAGCAAAGTGTCCCTGTATAAGCCCAAGGTTCCAAACAGCCAGCTCATGCACTAAGGACAGGTCCTGGTCCCACAGCCTGGATGCCCCCCAAACAGTTCAAGCTATTCAATTGTCTCACTTATCCAGAGGGCCTGATCCAGCTGGGGGCTCCACAGCCTTTGGTTCATAATTCATGTGCTTCCATTCATTTGGCTATTTGTCCCTGTGCTTTTTCCAATCTTGGGCTCAACAATTCACACTCTTGCAGACCTTCCTCTTTCTCGACAGTTGGACACCTGGAGCTCCACCTGGGGCCTGGCTGAGGATCTCTGTATCCACTTCCATCAGTTATTGGATGAGAGTTCCAGCTTGACTGTTAGGGTGTTTGGTCATCTGATCACCAGACTAGGTCAGATCAGGCTTTCTCTTGATCATTGCCAGCAGTCTACAGAGGATGTATCATTGTGGATTTCAGGGGACCTCTCCAGCACTCTGCCTATTCCTGTTCTCATGTGGTCTTCATTTATCATGGTCTGTTATTCCTTGTTCTCCCTTTCTCTTCTTGATCCAGCTGGGATCTCCTGCTCCCCTAAGCTTTCTTTCCCTCAAAACTTGCCCTGCATTACTCCCACTGTCGTCCAGGTTGTTCATGTAGATCTCATCCATTTCTCTGTCATTGGGTGATCCTTGGGTCTTTTCTAGGGTCCTGTTTTCTAGGTAGCCTACCTGAGTTGTATAGCAGTCTGGTCATCTTTGTTTTACATCTAGTATCCTCCTATGATGAGTACATACCACGTTTGTCCTTCTGAGTCTGGGTTACCTCACTCAGGATGATTTTTTCTAGATCCATCCATTTGCCTGTAAACCTCATGATGTCATTGTTTTTCTCTGCTGAGTAGTACTCCATTGTGTATATGTACCATATTTTCTTTATCCATTCTTCAGTTGAAGGGCATCTAGGTTGTTTCCAGGTTCTGGCTATTGCAAACAATGCTGATATGAACATAGCTGAGCAAATGCCCTTGTGGTATAATTGAGCATTCCTGGGTCTATAGAACTAAACAGAGAATTCTCAACAGAGGAATATCAAATGGCTGAAAGACATTTAAGGAATTGCTCAACATCCCTAATTATCTGGGAGATGCAAATCAAAACGACTCTGAGATACCACCTTATACCTGTCAGAGTGGCTAAGATCAAAAACACAGAAGACAGCTTATGGTGGAGAGGATGTGGAGCAAGGGGAACTCTCCTCCACTGCTGGTAGGAATGCAAGCTTGTACAGCCACTTTGGAAATCAATATGGTGCTTCCTTAGAAAATTGGGAATCCATCTCCCCCAAGACCTGGCTGTAATACATCTTGCTCCTCTGGCTGCTGGCTGGCATTTTCTACAGACTCCACCCTTCTTCTCCCTGTTCCTCTGCTTGGATTTCCTGACTGGTTCTATCCTGCCTTGCTATAGGCCAAAACAACTTCTTTATTAACCAATGGTAATCAAACATATTAACAGCATATAGAGGGGTTATTCCACAGCAGAGTTGCCTAAGTCATGGTGTCTCTTCACAGCAGTAGAACACCGACTAAGACAACTATTTTCAAAGATATTTTATTTTGAGGATAACTATATTGAAAGTGAATGTCTGTTATGTAGAATATTTTCACCAAGAGGAGGTCAAAGAGAAAGAAGTTTGGACATACTGAATAATTGGAGGTAGTACAATTTCCCACAGGAGATACTTATAGGCAAAAACAAACTTTTAAACTTCGGGGAAAAACAGATTTTTCTAGCAACTTAAAATGAATTTAGTGAGTTAATTACTAGGTGAACCTAAATTTGGATCCTAAAATCCAATCAGTACAGTAAATGGAATTCATTGGTTTTCGTGGCATATGGATGAGAGACACTAACAGAGGTAGTTCCCTGGGGATGGGATTCTAGACAAGGGTGAGGTAGGGGATTGCCAGTGTCTGCTCCAGATCAACACCAAAGACAATGTCACAGAGTATGAGACTTGCCTTAGATAAAGAAGGGATCACAAGAAAGGGTTTATAAGACATAAGACAAGAAATGAAGCCACTTGACAGATTTCAAAAGTGACCTGATACAAGCACTGACCTATGCTTTGATTTGCACATGTAAGTATTCCATGCTAGGCAGCATATCCAAGGAAGGAAAGAGCTATTAAACCTCTTTCTCAAAATTGTGAGGTGCCTCCTTTCCAAAACATTTTAATCTCCCATGTCAGAAAAATATAGTATATTGAGGCTATCAGAATGAGAAAATTTGCTGTGATTTTCAAGAAGATTGCCCTGGTAGATAATTAGTCTCTAACATGTATGAAGATTGTTTCTGGATACATGTTACATGGCCTCATGCAATTTTCAGTGGCAGCATTGAAGGAGAATGGACATTTTTCCCCCACAATATAGTATCAAGGCAGTGGTGACTTGTAAGCAGTAGGGTGATATGTATGTTTTCTTGAGTATTCATGACCCTTGTTGAAATACAGAATAGCCTAGAAATACTAGAAAAATACTCTGAGGAATCTAACCACTATAATATTGAATGAAAATATTCTTAGATTATAAACTTTACTGGATAAATTTGACTTTCTTCATCCCTAAGAGACTTTAATCAAATACTACATTGAGTATTCACAAATCTTGTACCATGGCATTAGTGGGAAAAAATAAGTGAAGAATGTAAATAAATAAAAAAGGTCTATATAGATCCATCTCATTTATGTTTTCAATCATTTGAATACTTTTTTTTCACTCATTCAACTTCTTCAAACATTTCTCTTATGTGACTGACAGAGTATGTTAGAACAGCATCAGACAATTGTAGATGTTTCTAAAATTATGATGATTTTAACTTTTAACAAACTTTAATCCTTTGATTTGTACAAAATTATTTTCTGCTTTACTTCATTTGGATGTTGGAAATTATTTTATGTATACTATGCCTGATTTAAGAAGCAGGGAATTTTTCTCACAAATTTTCTATTATCAGTGATTATGACAAATTCAGACACATTTGGTGGCCTAGTTTCTGGTAAATGTCCAGAGCTATGGACAGTCCTTTCATTTCAGACATATATAGGTCCATTTTATGAGCTTGCAATAAAAAACGTACCTTAATCTGCCTTGCTCTGATCATTCATTGGCGTATTTTGTTGCTGGGATTTCTTAGCACACAGAAAATACTTCATAAAAGAATCATGACAATTCTTGGAATTCAACAGAAGTTGTGAATTTTATAGAGTCATTAGTCAGAAGCTGTTATGATTTTTCTGACCCTTGTCAGCTGCTAAAGTTTAGAATTAGGAACTTCCTTCCACACTATGCAGGGAGACTGCAAAGCATGTGTACATTCAAGGTGCTCTGCAGAGAAAATGGGTTCCATGGAGACCCTCATTTCACAGAGCTAATGTATTACAGATATTGTCAAGGAGTTGCTATAGAGACCAAATCTTAGGGAAATAGGATGAGACTTTCCGGGGATTCAGACCTTGTATTATTTGCCCTTGTCCAGCCTCAGTATAAGGGCTTTTGCCTGTCTTATTGTAACTTGCTTTGTTATGTTTGATTATTGTCTCTTGGAGGCCGGTTCTTTTCTGAAGTGAAGTGTAGGGGGAGTGGATCTGAGAAGAAGGGAAGATGAAGGGGAACTGGGAGGAGTAGGGGGAGGGAAACTGTGGGTGGAATGTATTGTATGAGAGAAGAATCTATTTTCAATAACGAAAAGAATCAAATGTAAACTACAGGTGTGCTTCAAAGTTTATTTTTCATACAAAATTGCACATGTACGTCGGCTAACCATAGTCAAATTTTCTTTATATCTTTCATTCTTTCACTCATTGTAATATTAATTTGAGTTTCCCTTTGTTCATGCTTTAAATTTAATTGGTGCTGGAACTTGGTAGTCTTATGAAACCAGCAATTGGCGGTTCACCTAATAAGTAATCTATATTTGTGTTAGGAAGTTAAAAAAAACAAGACTCTACACGAGAACATAAAGACATGTGCTTACAAAAAGACAATCCAAAGCAATGGGCTTCTATATTATGTTTCTTTGCTTTATCTAACTACAATATTCATCTGTCAGTTTATAAAAACCATATACACCTCCTGAATATGTCTAAAGGGATTAACCATTTAGTTACCTGCCAGACTCAAAAAATTCTAAGTTAATTAATCACAGGATTTCTAGAAGAAGCATCCTAGGAGCTGGGTGTGGTGACACACACCTTTGATGCCAGCACTCAGAGGACAGAAATAGGAAGATCTTTGTGTGTTTGAGAACAGCCCGGTCTGCATAGTTAGTTCTAAGCCAGCCAGTGTGCCACATTCCTTGACCCTTACATGGTAAAGGCAAAAACAAAAAACAAACACAAACCACAAACAGCAACAATAAAACTCCATAAGAACTGTATGCAGTCATTTTGTCATAAAATTAGCAGTAAATTTTAGATATTCATTACCAGGAGTATGGATATATTTGCTCCAGCTTAGTGTTTTGCTTTATAATAAAATTAATAACATCATCTTTTATTTTTACTTCCAGAGTTATAAGAAGCAACAAGGTGTTTTATGGTATCTTATGGATTTATCTTAATGTGAAAATGCATACATATCAAATGAGGAGAAAATTTGTGTACTTGAAGTCTGACTGCTGGACAAGTTTTTTTTTTTTTTTAATTAATATTTGTTCTGTCAGGGTTTGAATAGTTGCCCACTCACTCTACCACAATATCTATTCTTAAATTTAAGTAGTATGTGTGTATCAGAAATGTCTACAGAAAATGTAGGACAAGGCAAGAAATTAGGAATTGATTTCTGATGGATTACTTATATAACCCAAGTGTAACAACCATGACAAAATCTTTCCTTGGTATGCATATGTGTGTGTATTCATATATATATAAAATTATAGAAAATATACACAATATAATTATGTTTAATTTTAATTATTTAAGACAATACTAGCTATACACGTTGCATCCTGCAGGGGATTTATTTTAACATGGTTAGTATTGCAGGTGCACATTCTTTTCAGTGTAGTGTTTATACAACTGTGTTTATAACTATGTGTCTGTCATAACTGTGGATAGTATTTACAATTTAAAATAATATCTTAGCATTTAACTTAGAAGAATGATATCTTAATTTCATAATATCCTCAATTTACAAGAATAATTTTTCTCATTGTCTATGGGAATAATGAGGACAATGGAAGGGGGGTCATGTGGGAAAGGAGATGATGATGGAATACAGGGAAAATGTGTTTAATGTATAATAAATATGTATATATAACTGCCCTTAGATAACACAGAATTGAGTAGAGTGAATACATACCATGGAAATTTTAAAATAATGTTTCTCAATTATATTTAAACTATTTTTACCTTTGAACTCAGAAAATCTTTTAGTTTTCTTTTATGAAGTATTTTTAAAGGTCAAATATATGTGTACTAAAATGTATTATTTCTTTCACTCACACAGTAATAATGTTCTTTGGTTAGAAAAATCAGTTCATATTTATTGTTTTCATTTCAGCCTCTCTGATTAGATCTTAACTGAAACAGTTTGAGTTGCCCCAGGCTAGAACACACAGTGGAGACATGGTCTCTGCCTATTGCTTTTTTCATTGTACAACTAGAAAATGATCTTGTGCAAATCTTGTTTTATATTTATAAGAAAAAAAATCAAGAATTTTTGTTGCCCAGGGGTTAGTTGACCAACATCAAGTACATAGACTATAATAGAGAAATTATATTGGCTTCTCATTTTTAGTTCATACTACCTTTAAGTAAGAAAAGCTAGGATGTACACATTCTGTTTTTCTCTACTACTTCTCAGATTTTATTCCTTCTTTACAGATTGAAAGGACCACTTGGCCAACACTCACTGGCTTAGTCTTGTCCCATATAGATGTCACCCAGACTGTAGGTCTGAAAAATTCAAGGAATAGTACAAAATTCAGAACATCAATATAAAATGATTTGTGCCAATGTCCTGTCTCCTTTTAACACTTTGCTTTCTCTCTTTGACATTGTTTGGCATACATTTTTGATAACTGTCTATGTTTGCTCCTTCTGCCGACAGAGAAGCATTGTTGGTTTGGTAAAAACATCTTTATTTACCTCTGGGACAATAGCCTTCACTGTTACATACATACTTAGTCTACTTAACTTTTATGTGAAATCGCTCAAAAAGCCCCACTGAGCAAACATTTAAACTGTAAAGAGGATTATCCAACTCACCACTGTTTCTCACTGCATTATTTCAAAGGTCACAAAAAGGGACTCCCTACTTCCCAAGCACAGCTCTTGACAATCTTTTCTTGACACAGCGGCCAACATAATTCTCTTAAAAGTTTGCTAACCAAACCATCACTCTACAGAACTCCCAATTCATTTCCTATCTTATAATAAAAAAAAATCAAAGTTCATATAGAAACTTACCTATTCAGGCCTCCTGTTACACTTAGTTTACCTAATTTTAAATTGCTCAAATCCCACACTTTAGGCACATTGTGCTTATACATTCTATTCCTTTTGTCTGAAAATATTTTCAAGTAGATATCTTTATCAATAGATATTTTATTTTATTTTATTTTTTGCTATTTTAAGGTTTTTATCCAAATGTTTGACAGTGCTGTGTACATAGTGGGGAATCATTTTTTTGTTTAGTATCTGAGTGTCAGTGTTCTCTGCCCTTCTGTTGGGAAGAGTAGACACATTTAGTAGGAGTGCATTTATTAGTCTTTCTAATTTGTTTATCTCAAGATAATTGATTATAGAATGTAGTAGGTGAATGTCAAATTGATTCTACTTTTTTTTTCTTTATTATTATGTGTTTTAAATTTTATACATCAGCCATGGGTTCCCCTGTCCTCCCCCCTCGAACCCCCACCCCTCCCCTCCATTCCTATCTCCTCCAGGATCAAGTCACCCCTGGGGATTCATTTAAACATGGTGGATTCAGTACAGGCAGGTCCTGTCACCTCCTTCCAGACTGCGCAAAGTGTCCCTGTGTAAGCCCAAGGTTTCAAACAGCCAGCTCATGCACTAAGGACAGACCCTGGTCCCACAGACTGGGTGCCTCCCAAGCAGATCAAGCTATTCAGTTGTCTCACTTATCCAAAGGGCCTGATCTAGCTGGGGGCTCTACAGCCTTTGGTTCATAATTCATGTGCTTCCATTCGTTTGGCTATTTGACCCTGTGCTTTTTGCAATCTTGGATTCAACAACTCACACTCTTGCAGACCTTCCTCTTTCTCGACAGTTGGACACCTGGAGCTCCACCTGGGGCCTGGCTGAGGATCTCTGCATCCACTTCCATCACTTATTGGATGAGAGTTCCAGCATGACAGTTAGGGTGTTTAGCCATCTGATCAGCAGACTAGGTCAGATCAGGCTTTCTCTTGATCATTGCCAGCAGTCTACAGAGGATGTATCATTGTGGATTTCTGGGGACCTCTCTAGCACTCTGCCTATTCCTGTTCTCATGTGGTCTTCATTTATCATGGTCTGTTATTCCTTGTTCTCCCTTTTTCTTCTTGATCCAGCTGGGATCTTCTGCTCTCCTAAGCTTTCTTTCCCTCAAATCTTGCCCTTCATTACTCTGATGGTCGTCCAGATTGTTCATGTAGATCTCATCCATTTCTCTGTCATTGGGTGATCCTTGGGTCTTTCCTAGGGTCCCATTTTCTAGGTAGCCTCCCTGGAGTTGTGTAGCAGTCTAGTCATCTTTGTTTTACATCTAGTATCCTCCTATGAGTGAGTACATACCACGTTTGTCCTTCTGAGTCTGGGTTACCTCACTCAGGATGATTTTTTCTAGATCCATCCATTTGCCTAAAAACTTCATGATGTCATTGTTTTTCTCTGCTGAGTAGTACTCCATTGTGTATATGTACCATATTTTGTTTATCCATTCTTCAGTTGAATGGCATCTAGGTTGTTTCCAGGTTCTGGCTATTACAAACAAAGCTGATCCTAACATAGCTGAGCAAATGCCCTTATGGTATGATAGAGCATTCCTTGGGTATATGCCCAAGAGTGCTATAGCTTGGTCTTGGGGTAGATGGATTCCCAATTTTCTAAGGAAGTGCCATATTGATTTCCAAAGTGGCTGTACAAGCATGCATTCCCACCAGCAGTGGAGGAGAGTTCCCCTTGCTCCACATCCTCTCCAGCATAAGCTGTCTTCTGTGCTTTTTATTCTGACAAAAAACCCAGGATAGCCAAAAGAATCCTGCACAATAAAACAACCTCTGGAGGCATCACAATCCCCGACCTCAAGCTCTACTATAGAGCTACTGTAATAAAAACAGCTTGGTACTGGCATAAAAACCGACATGTGGACCAATGGAATCGAATTGAAGACCCTGACATTAACCCACACACCTATGAACATATAATTTTTGACAAAGAAGGCGAAAATGTACAATGGAAAAAAGAAAACATCTTCAACAAATGGTGCTGGCATAACTGGATGTCAATGTGTAGAAGGCAGCAAATAGATCCATATCTGTCACCAAGCACAAAACTTAAATCCAAGTGGATCAAAGACCTCAATATAAATCCAGCTACTCTGAACCTGATAGAAGAGAAAGTAGGAAGTACTCTTGAACACATTGGCACCAGAGATCACTTTCTAAATATAACACCAGTAGCACAGACATTGAGAGAAACAATCAATCAATGGGACCTGCTGAAACTGAGAAGCTTTTGTAGAGCAAAGGACATGGTCAACAAGACAAAGCGACAGCCTACAGAATGGGAAAAGGTCTTCACCAACCCCACATCTGACAGAGGGCTGAAAGCTAGAATATATAAAGAACTCAAGAAATTAGACATCAAAATGCCCAACAGTCCAATTAAGAAATGGGCTATAGAACTAAACAGAGAATTCTCCACAGAGGAAGTTCAAATGGCTGAAAGACATTTAAGGAATTGCTCAACATCCCTAATTATCTGGGAAATGCAAATCAAAATGACTCTGAGATACCACCTTACACCTGTCAGATTGATTCTACTTTTAAAAAGTGCTTTCTCACTGACTCAAAGATCCAAGTCCAAAGTATAAGCTCTGGTCTTTTCTCTAATGTAGCTGATGTTCTGATTCTCATCTCTCGACCTTCGCTGTCCCTTCTCCACTTCAAGCTACACTCCTGTGCCACCAGTACCAGCACCAGATTACATTTCCACATTACATTGACTGCTCCCAGATAAACTGCTAAACTTTAAGAAGAGAGAGAAGCAAGCAGCTAGGTCAGAAATATCTTTAAAGGTGCTTATCTCAGCCAAGCCATAAATCAGCACTCGGAAGACTGATGGTACACAAACATAAGTTTAGGTCAAGCTTGAGGTATAGTGCAAGAAGTCTCAAAACAAAAAAAAGTAAGATAATAATGCTATTCCAGCTAGGACTGACATGTTTTTATGGATTGTGTCATGGACTCCTGACAGACTGTAAGGGTTAGCTATGTAGAAGAATGTCACAGACTTGGTAAGAAAAATGCTGAATTCTCCTATTGTTTGAATATATAGTATTTTAAATCAAACATGAATTCTTGTGGATGGAATTATTTCTAGGGTAACTGAAATGTAAAGTACTTACTTTTATATGTTAAGTGTGATGCCATGTATCTGTAACTTCAGTGCTGTGTGGACAGAGATAGGTAGATTATGAGAGCTTCTTGGCCATTCAGTATAGCCAAAATGATGAGTTATTAGTTCATTGAAGGATTCTGTATCATTATGCTGAGAATGAGGGTCCATGGAAGAATCGGCCATAAACCAGATATCTTCATCAGATCCCTCCCATCAGGATCCAGGGTTCCCTGGGGAAGAGGAGACAGAGAGAGTGTAAGAGGCAGAAGGGATATCATACACCAAGAAAACAGGGCTGTGCAAATCAACACGAGCAAAGATCATATAAACCTCAGAAACTGAGGCAGCACGCACAGGGTCTGCATAGGTCTACTGCACATATATTATGGCTTCTAGTTTAGTGTTCTTATGAGATTCTTGAGTGTGAACAAGCAGCTTTCTGATTCTTGTGCCTGCTCTTGGACTCTGTTCCTTATGTTTGTTTTGTCTGTTTCTAATTTGTTATCTTTTGTTTTATCTTATTATCTTATAATATAATAATATTATATATTACGTTCCCTTATAATTCTGTTTTCCAAGGAGAGACAGAAAAGAAGTGGATCTGAAGGGAGGGGACACAGAGAGACTTGGGAGGAGTAGGAGTATAGGGAGGGGAAACCACGATCAGGAACTATTATGTGAGAAAAAAAGCATTTCAAAAAAGTCAAAAAAAAAAAAATACTATCTAAATAAAGAGATTGAGAGCAACAAAGGAAGTGAGTGAAGATTGACCACTGAGTTTTGCATACACGCACACACACACATTAAAACACACACACACACACACACACACACACACACACACACACACACACACCACACGGGGAGACATAAACAGAGGAGAAAGAAATGCAAGATGCTCTCTCTCAGTTTGCC
Organism: Onychomys torridus; assembly: GCF_903995425.1. NCBI lineage: Eukaryota > Metazoa > Chordata > Mammalia > Rodentia > Cricetidae > Onychomys > Onychomys torridus. The sequence continues at coordinate 10,397,284 of NC_050465.1, forward strand.
TGTTTTAATGATATAAGATTATATAAGAAACCCACAAAATTCTGTCAACTGGAAACTAGGCAAAATTAAGAAGTGGTCCTATAACTCAGTGAAGGAAAATGCCATTATAAGTCACTTGGGTGAAGAAATTATCTATTAAACAATTGCTGTGTATCAGGTCTTTTTACATATGTTAGGTGTAAATTGGTGATTGTGGGCTCCTACATGAAACACTCCGTGCTGTCATTATACTCACCATGCATTCTCTATTTGGAAAGTATTCTACTTTCTTCCACAGCAACAAGTTTTTGGAAGGATTTTACATGATCACTATTTGTGGAGATTTGAATGAGAATGGTCCCCTTATGCTCTTATGGTTGATTGCTTATTCACCAGTTAGTGGAACTATTTGGGAAGGATCAGGAGGTGTGGCATTGTTGGAGGAAGTATGTTAATATGAGAGGACTTTGAATTTTCAAAAGCTTATACCATACACAGTCTCTCCTTCATTCTTCTCTCTCCCTGTTGACTTTGGATCAGGATGTAGAATTCTCAGCATCTGCTCTAGCACCAAGCCTCTCTGCTTCTTGCCGTAATGATCACAGACTAACCTTATCAATCTGTAAGCAATACTTTCTTTACCTTGGTTGTAGTGTCTCTTCACAGCTGCAGAAAAGTAACTGACTTGATTTTATTCATAAATTAAATACTATTTTTTATGTTTTGTCATTTTTTTATATTTATAATAAAAATAATTGACTGTATCCTGTTTTAAACTCTATTCTTTATGTGATAGTGAGTTTCTTATGAATGTTATTTTTCACACTCAAGAAAAAATATCTATAATTATTTAAAGGATATATTTAAGCATATATGTATTATTAAAAGTAGATGGATAATCTATTAAAGTACAATTAAATTGAAATGCATATATCTTCAAAGACTTGTTTAATACAAATGCTATGATGGATTATCCCACTTTTCCAGCAAATATATATTTATGTATTTATGGTTAAAACTACTTCATAAAGTATGTAATAATATCTTAAATATTAATATTTTAATTGTCTACTAAATAATCATTACCACAATAAAAATCTTATGAATTATTCTATACAAAGATATTAATAAGTCTATAGTGGTTCTTTTCTCATAATGCTTTGGTACAGTATATTGCTTAATTGGCTCTGCTAAAATTAGCATTTTAATATATGTTGAATATTAGTAAATATAATTTGGTTTATTAAGTCCTTTATTATTAAAACAATGAGAAGTTAATTTCTTCAGTTTGAGTGCACTCCTGTGTTGTCATGTGCTTTACTAGCTTTTCAAATCTCTGTAATGTAAGCATGGACTATGAAGGTTCTTCGTTTCACTGAAGAGGAAACTTAGAGCAGACTTAAGTGTTATCATGACCAACCTGCAATTTAAAAAGAATGGATTTTTCAAGAGATTGAAAATTGTGTATATTGATCTATTTTTTTTTCTTTTTTGTCTCAGAGAAAGTAACCACATTTACTTTTGAACTACTTTTGAACATTTTTTTTAGAAATGTGTTTTTCAAGTGTGCCTTTAAGTGTCAAAAATTAAACTTTCTTTCTGTGGAAGAAATTTATTATCATCAGTGGATTAAAGAGAAAATAAGAAAGTTAATGTTAGTGTTTCCTGTGGAGAGTAAGTTGATGTCTAATTTCAATAATGTATTTGATGGACTTTGCTTGTCAAATTTTATGATAGTGTATTGATTTGGAATTTCCTTAAACTTCCATCAAATCTATTACTCTTTACTTTGTTAACTTGGAAGTATGTTTATTTCCCAAATACTCAGCATTTCTGATATCTAAGTTTACAATGTTTCTAACCTCAAAGTTTTATTTTTTTGTACCAAGTGCAACTGTCAAAATCTAGTGGGAACATTTCAGTTATTTGATTCAATTTGTTAGACATCATTATAGACTATAGTTTCTTAATAAAGACTTAAGCGAGTAGCCTGGGTATATTTCTGAGCAGCAAAAACACAGGGTCAAGATTAGCTCCATCAACATTTGTTTGTTGTGTTGCCATTGTGTGACTTTAATGGGGAAACTGTGAACAAATGTCTAATTATCTGAATACAGCAGCACAGATGACAAACAATAGCAGTAAATATCAGATCAAAGTCTCACACTTAGGTTTGTGTAACAGTGCTTGAGGGGGCACTTAATAGGATTATGAGTGAACCAGCAGCATATAGCATAGCACTTTCTCCACACTCCAGCATGGTCACTGTCTCAGAGACCTACATTAGTAATTCATGAAGCTCCCTGTCCAACTTAACAGCTTTACTGGAGAAGTTACATTTGCTTCTTAACCTCACTTAGGAAGTCTTATGAAACTCACTTTCCACTCCAGTCAGAGATATTCCAATTTGGAAGACACAGTTACAGACAAAAGCGATATATAGCACTGGTCTCATTTGTGTTTCAATACATTTCTTTCATAGAATGTCATACAAGAAGAGCGTAAACAGAATCATTTTGTTTTGTTTTCTATTTGTATCACTTTGAACAGATTTTTCTTCCTTTTATTTTTATTTTTTTTGCTTTGCTTTTAATTTAGAATAACTAATTGCTGCTGTAAGGACCAGCCTTCAGCAGCTCAGGAATTAAGGGAGAATCACAGAGTTGGCAGACTAATCATTCAATTGACTGTTATATCTGAGGGAGTAAAACTTAACTCTCTAGGGCCAGCAAAAAAGGAAACACACACACACACACACACACACACACACACACACACACACACACACACACATCTTCAACATGTCAGAGTCTCTCTCTCTCTCTCTCTCTCTTTTTGTTTTTTTAAATTTCTTACCCCTATCCAGATGTATCCTGTCTGTGCATTCTTATATAGCTTTTATACCTCAGCAAAATCTTTCAAGCATTATAAAAATTACAATGTTATATTTTATTTTTAAGTGATGATTTCAATGAATACAATTAAAAAGCATCATGTTTTCCATATCCCTTACATGATTATACATTTCATATATTACAGGAGAAAAACAAATTATCCCCAAGAACCCACATATATTCATGTCCAAACAACATGTTATAGATTAACAGAACGTCAGCAAGCAAGGTGTTTTTTTCAGCCAGGTCTTTTACCAGCAGGCTGCTTTTTGCAGTTATAAAGAAAGGATCAATCATTTTATTATTCTTATAAGAAAAACTTGAAAGAATCATAAATCTAAAGTTTTATATATGAAAAACAATCAATCAGCTCTACTTTAAATCCTCAGGATGCATACCCACTCATCAACAGTTTTTATATGAGGAAATTGAGGGCAGAAATGGGTACAAGGAATTAACCATCACCTTTGATCACCAACCCATCCTAGCAAAAAAGGTATGTCAGCCAGCAACAGTCAGGCTACATTGTGTTGTTTCCTGACTTCAGTGAGTCCCCCATTCAACTATTAAAAGTGTGTCTTCTTAAACTTTAAACTGTTTCCCACAACTTTCTACCTCAAAGCCATTAAGAAAAACATGTTAACCCAACCTTAAGTCGTTATTTCCAGCTGTGTTTTAGCTATAATGAACACTGAAAACCTGTGAACACATCCCCCAACATTAATATTAAAAGAGCCTGAGAAAGCCTAGCTTCTGGACTCAGTTTTCTTTAATTGTTAACCTAAACCAGAGTCTATATGGCTCCTCAAGAGGAACTCATAAGTCCGAGCTGTGTGACACCTTCTTGTTCTTATTTTTTAATCTTTTTTTAATCATGTTTCATCAGGCGTGGGGCAACATTATATCCTGCCTTTACCTATATTAATTTTCCCACTAAACTTGCCTATGCCCTAATCCCTTCCTATATTTGTTAGAAACCTTTAATCATCAAAATTCTATTTAAACTAACACTATTACTGTATAAAAATCATCCCTTCAATTAAACAGTGCAGCTTAAGAGGATCTCATCTTTATAATAATCCACAGGTAAAAAATGCCCAGTAGAATGGGGTATTTCCAAGAGATAATATCACTACATTACAGGCAGTGGAGATCTCCCCACACTCATTCACACTATGCCAGATACCAGAGAAAAATGGCACTGGCAAACATGTACAGGCACAGCAATAGGAAGAGACATTCTGAAGCGGAAGCATCTGGAGCCTTGCCTATCTGAGATTTTCCCATCAGTGCCTTGTGTCCTGGTGGGCCAAACTCCTGAGGTCAGTTGCCACCTGCTGCTTCTCTGATGTGGCCACTCGCAGATAATTTGAAGTTCCACATCTTGTTTTATTGAAATTCTTCCTCACTATACTTCAAAGTAAGTCTTTGATATTTTCTGTTTTAATGCTACTCTGGAAATGATAACATCCCTTTTAAAATTAGTTCTGTACATTTTTATGATTGGTTTGAAACCTGCTGATATTTGTCTTTCACAGCATGGTTACAAAAGTTAGGTGTGGCTTATAGAAACACACTGAAAACTAAATGGATCATGGAAGACAAAATATTTGTGAAATATGTCAGTATCATGGGGTACATTAGTGGAAATTCAATGGTTTTAATTTTGCATTAGTTCACAGAGATTCAGGTTCAAGACTCTTAGAACAATGCATGTCCATCTGTGTCCGTACCTGTAGAGCCTCTCTGAAAATACCTATCATGAAATTACTCTTGACAGTTTGGACTGGGTCGACTCACTTTGCCTGGCACTTGCAGGGCTCCTGGATGAAGCACATGCAGAATGTGTATGACCCAAGTGTCCATCACCTGTCAAGCATCTTCTCTCACTCTTGATTTGGGTTCGTTTCATGTTATCTCTGGAATACAGGCACCAGGTCATCCATGACATCTGGCAGAAACCACAGCACACTGAGAAAATATAAAATGGATTTTGATGCCTGAGCTCTCATATCGTGTTTGTCTTTGGAACACTGTCCATTTGCTAGAGTACGTCTTTAACATGCTTCAGGCACGCTGGCTAACTTTCTTAGGGGGAGTTGCCGTTCAATTTTTGGTAAACAAATGAGCAAATTGTATTTCATTCACTGTTTTTTTTAAATCAAGTTGCTGTGCTCTGTCCATCTGCATTGAGAATCAACTTGGTGCCACCTACTTACTGCCTCTTTCAGTACTTTTTACTTTTTATTCTAGCTCTGTGTCATGTGGATACCCCCTGTAAGATACTACTTAGGTAAACATCCTTTATAGTATTGCTACATTAATGGCTAATTTATTTCTCTCTCATATATACTTCCTACTGAGTATGTACTTCTTAAATCTGTCCATTTAGCTCTGTTCTTAAGTACAGGTGTTCAGAAATACCAATTAAGATTGGACAACTTCTGTGGTAAAGATTGATTCTCCCTTTATCAGCAACCAATGACCTTGCATAGTTTTCCATCTAAGGGTGGGATGATGTGGAACTTTATCTGTCCTCATTGGCATGTTCAGTGGCATTATCATTATTCTGATTTTGTTCAGGCAACACTACCACCACCCGTTTACCATGTCCGAGCAAGGGGCTGTGGATCAAAAAATAGAGACAAAAGACAGCGGGTCATTCGTGCCAGGGGATGCCCAATGCCATTTATTGAAGGAGGGAGGAGACCTTAAATACAGGCTTACAGCACAATGGAGGAACCCCAGAGGGCGGAAGTTCACTACTGAATGTTCTACATTCTTGCATCTAAGCTGTTTACACCAAATGCAGAATACACAAACAAAGAACTTCCCTTAAGCATTCAGGAGGGTGGAGACCAGCAGGGAATCAGCATAGGGAGGACATCAAGGTCCAGGCAGGCAAGCAGGGCGGCAGTTACCCAACTTGGGAGTTCCAGGGCACTACAGGTCCCCCTGTTTTACCAAAAAATCAGCTTCTGACTTAGGTTGCGTGGGACGTCAACAGGCTGCCTTACCCGTCATGGAGACACTTGTTCAGGCCACACAAGCGCTCTGTCTTAGGTTGACAACTGCCCCCCAGCATTACCGGTCTCTGAATACTCATTATCATACAGGCTCAACCACGTGAGCTGTAGGGTTAACTGCTGCCAAAAATCTCAAAGTGGTGCTGGGCTTGCAACCTGTATGACACATAAAAGACCAGCAGAAGTCCTAACCCACCCATAGCCAGTAGGCTAGAGGCAATTGAGCCATTCCCTTCTTTAACGAGCCTTACTGCAAATTGGAGTCCTTATAAGATGGTATCCCAAAAGTAAATGGAACTTGAGTTTATTGAATTTATAACATTCAAAGCCAATTGAAATGTATATAACTACTGAATTAAATTTATCATGCCCAATAGAATGAAAGAGTACTTAACTATGGTAGCTACTTTTGCTGCCAGGGTCTCCATTGTGCTAGCTGTAGTGAAATGGCAATCCCAGAAACAGTAGCAGCAGTGGCTGCCACTGCTATAACAGCAACAGCGGTGTCAAATTCTCTTCTGGAGCGTCTGAGCATCATCGGTGTCTAATTGCCACAGTCCACTGGCATGGACACAGCTCCAGGAACACGAACCACCAAGGCCCATTTCTTGATCCTATCATGACTTAAGCTGGCAGCTCTGTAAAAGAACAACTAAGAACCATAAAGAAAAAGAAAGACAGACAGAAGACAAGGAGCAGAACTAATGTCTCATTAATGGCTACATTCAGGCTCACAGATTTTAAGGTATCTTCAAAAGGGGTTATATGAATTTCAGGAGGTCAATAAATGTTACACAGAGCCACTCCTGAAGAGTAGGTACTACACCAGCTTGAAGAGGGTTGTGAAAATGAAAAGGCTTAGCTGGCATGCTACTGTTAACAAATGAAAGTCAGTGACCTTCAGAGTTATCCTTAATCCCAAGGTGTCTGGGTGACACCTTCTCAAACCTACTTGAAAGAACAGTTACCATACATTATTACCTTCTGAAGAATCCAACTGCATGGCTACAGTTTCTAGGCTTATGTTAACGCTTGCCAAAGTTGGCCGTATTGGGCTCTCAATCCCCATTGGCATCAGAAGGGGAGAGTTTTTCACAGAGGCCCAATATGTCTCTGCCATGCTGGGATTCAGCAGCAGCCACAGGGCATACACAGCACTCAGGAACCCAAAGAGGAACCTCATTGTCCTGAGGAAAGACACAAACAGAACCCCGGGCCCACACCAACACCGGATCGAGTCCCTTCCAAGTGCCAGTAGAAAGATCCTTCCATCGCACCAAAGGGTAATTTGCAACAGGAGCCCTCCAGTGCTTATCTGCAGTGGATATTCCAGCAGAATCCACTGATAAAAAACTTAAAATGTATAAAACAAGGGAAAAAATAGAATGTGGGGAGGAGAGATGAGCCCCTAGCTCCCCCTTTTTACTTTAGCAATATATATTTTTAAGGTATGATGGTAGTAGCGTTCTACTATAGCCTGTCCTTGAGGGTTATAAGGAATACCAGTCTTATTAGCAATAGAAAAATCTTGGCAGAATTTTGAAAATCCTGTACTGCTGTAAGCAGGACCATTATCAGTCTTTATGCATTTAGGCACTCCCATATAAGCAAAGGCATGAAGACAATGATTCTTTACATCCTTAACCTTTTCCCCTGACTGGGCAGAGGCAAAAATTAAAGAGGAATATATATCAATAGACACACGGACATATTGTAATTTTCCAAAGGAAGGTACATGTGTGACGTCCATCTGCCACACATGATTAGGTAAGTCCTCGGGGATTAACTCCCAAATGAGGAACAGGTAAAAATTCAGCACAAAGAGGACATGATTTAACTATCTGGATGGCTTGTTCCCGGGTTATGCCTGTGTGATAATGAAGAGATCCAGCATTTAGATGACAATGCTGATGCAACTGAGTAGCCTTTTCAAAGGCAGAACAAATTAATGTGACAGCCATATGAGTAATGGCATCAGCCCTCTGATGACCTTCACTTAGAGGTCCAGGTAATTGGGTATGAGCTCTAATGTGACACACATAAAGGTTCTGTGAGCGGGACCATATGAATCCTTGCACTTGCAACAAATATTCATGAATGGAGAAATGGATGGTATGTAGGCTGTTGTCTCCAAAGGCATAATGGCATGTGCCACATATTGGCTATCAGTATAAATACTTACACACTCATCAGAAAACATCTGTAAAGCAAGCAACAGTGCCTGTACCTCTGCCATCTGGGCGGAAGTGTCCTGGACTTTCATTCTTTTCACTGTTACCAGAAACTACCACAGCAAAACCACGTGATGTGCCATCAGTAAATACTACACGGGCCTGAGGAATAGGAGTCATCTGTACTATCTTGGGAAATATGACAGGATGCAATTTAAAAAATTGACACACATCATTGGAGGTGTAGTGAGTATCAAACTGACCCTGCATGGAGCATGTCAGTATGGTCCAATCATTATCATTAGCTTGCAACCATACTATTTGAGACTGGTTGTATGGGGTCACCACAATATCTGGCTCCTTACCAAAAGTTTGAACACTGATCTTGATTCCCTTAGATATAATCTGAGCAACAGCTTGAGGATAAGGAGTAATGGTTTTCACTGGAGAAGCTGAGGAATGTACCCATAGAATAGGACCTGATTGCCAAAACACTCCAGTAGGTGAATGAGTAAAATAAAATATCAAACACAATAAGGGAGAAGAAAGATCTATATACTGTACATGAGCCTGTTCCAAGGCTTCTTGCACATGTTGTAGGGCTGTACGCCCTTCAGCTGTTAATTCACGGGGAGATGGTCAGGGTCACCCTTTAAGACATCATACAAGGGGCAAAGCTGACCTGTTGGAATCTTCAAAGTGGACCGAAGCCATTGAATATCTCCCAGAAAGGTTTGGAAATCATTAAGTGTGTGTAGCTGATCTGTAGGCAGAGTAATCTTTTGTGGACGTGTGCCTGTGCGTAACAATTCATGACCTAAGTAATGATAGGGAAAAGATACCTGCACCTTTTCTGGGGCTATTTGTAAATTAGCCAGGCTAAGAACCTCTTGTAATTTAGAAAAGGCATCAAAAACAAGTTTTTTATCTTTAGCAGCCAATAATATATCATCCATATAGATCAATCACAATTAAATGCCAATGTTTAGGAATTGACACAGGTGTAGGCAAACCAGGCTGTGTTGCTCCTATGAGAAGCATGGTTTTATTTACAGCTCTAAGATCCTGTAATAGCCTCCATTTTCCTGACTTTTTGTAGAGGCCAGTTGGGATCTCAAGATTCTTATGAAATTTTAGATATATCCAGCACCAGAATCCAATAATCTTTCAGTCTCAATCCCATATAATATTATCTTTAACTTAGGCTGTTTATCATTGATAACTGTTTGTCAAACACCTTTTCTCCTCAACTTCCTAAGCCTCCAGTTCTACATGTAGGCACCATTTTGCATTTAAAATATGAAAGCAAATAATAATTGAGCAATTCTATCATCAGCTTTTATCCTTTTTACATATGCCAATTATAAAAGCATTAAATACAATCTCTATAGGATTTGAAGAGGTAACTTTAGGCAATACTCTTGAGAATGTTTATAAAATCTTAAAAATAAGAGGATCCTTCTTTATAGATTCCAAGTAACACATTAATGCAAAAAGCCAATTATTAACAATGTGGACCAAACAATTTATCTGTATTTTATTTACTGGAGAAATAATTTTGTAACCTCTTTATTAGTAAGAGATTATTTTTATAGGTTTATCTTAGCAACATTATTTAAAAAGCTAACAACCCAATCCATTTCAGGTGTTATTTCTATAGCATTAAACCAAGACTTTCTAGAAAGCAACTTAAAGAGCAGAGCCAAATTTTCAGTAATGATCAACAGACAAGAGCATACCTAATATATACAGTTTAAAATTATCAATCCTGTTCCTTTAGCTTATCTACTATGAGAATCAACCATTCATCCAAACATTTATTAAGACAAAGGAATATAGCATTCTTTATGCAATGAATGACTAATATTCCTGGAAATTCAAACAGCATTGACTTAGCATTCCATGTCCTGACTGAAACCTTTTTTACCAGAAGTTGTTGGGCCCATTTAAACTTTTAGCACCTGCCCCTCTCCAGGCCTCTGCTCACTTGGCGGGCTCCGCAGGGTGCTTGGGCTCTAGTGCCCGCACCTGCCTGGGCCACCTGCCTGGGCCGAGCTCTGCTCCATTGCAGCTCCACCTCCCATGGTGTGTACCTGGTGGCCTGCTGCTCTGAGTCATCTCTCAGGCCATCACAAGCACCTTTGTCCAGCACACGCACGCACATGCACTTTCATTTAAAATTCCTCTTACTCCCATGAAGGTACTATCTAATAATGAGTTATTCCCACCATAAGGGAAAAACAGAAAAACATTTCCCACGAAGGGATCCTAAATATTGAATTATTCCCACTCGGAGGGAAAAATAGAAAACATTTAAACCAAAGTCAAGCAAACAGACAACAAAACTTGAACCTCTGGGCTTGCTTGTTTGTTCAGCCAGCAGCAGTGAGGCCTACTTACTGACTCCCTGCAATTCAGATGCTGCCGCTCTGTGCTGGCAGGCAGAAAGAGCTCAGAGCTCTAGTTATCCTGAAACTTCATCAGAAAGAGCCCTTTCTTCCTCCATTCCACTGGGAAGAGGCTTTTCTCTTTCCTTCATCCTTCCTCTACAAGGCCCCAAAATCTTTAGGCCTAGTTTCAAAATTTTTTCTCCTTTTTACTGGGAAAATCCTTTATACTTGATTAAAACCTCCTCCCTTTTCTAATGGGAAATTTCCTTTCCTTCCCTCTTCTCTATTGGGAAGATTTCCTTTTTTATTTTAAATCTTTAGCCGTCTTGCTCTTTCTTACCTTTGGTGCCTTCCTGCTTCAGCAGTCCAATTAACTGTGAGCTAGCTACACCCATTTCAATTCACCCTTCTCTTCTCTTTTTTCTTTAAATTGCTGGCGCCAGACTTACCCGGGTGTCCATCAGCTCTTCCCTTCTTTCTGGGATCCCGGTAGAACCTCCATTTGTTGCAGTAGCGCCTGCGCTACCACTACCCGTTTACCAAGTCCGAGCAAGGGGCTGTGGATCAAAAAACAGAGACAAAAGACAGCGGGTCATTCGTGCCAAGGGATGCCCAATGCCGTTTATTGAAGGAGGGAGGAGACCTTAAATACAGGATTACAGCACAATGAAGGAACCACGGAGGGCGGAAGTTCACTACTGAATGTTCTACATTCTTGCATCTAAACTGTTTACACCAAATGCAGGATACACAAACAAAGAACTTCCCTTAAGCATTCAGGAGGGTGGAGACCAGCAGGGAATCAGCACAGGGAGGACATCAAGGTCAAGGTCAGGCAAGCAGGGCCAGGGCGGCAGTTACCCAACTTGGGAGTTCCAGGGCACTACACATGTTTCCATGTACTATCTAATGTGGTGATTATATCCACCAAAATATACTGTGCCTCCCAATAAAATCTGTCTGAGGATCAAAGGAAAAGGCCAGCCTAGTAAACATAGAAGTCAGATAATAGTAGCACTTAGCAGGCAGGGATCTCTCTGGATTTCTGTGAGTGCAAGGCCACACTAGGAACAGAGGCAGGTGTGGTGGCACACCCCTTGAATTCCAACACTGGTTAACCATAGAGGTCTGGAGGTCTGTACAGAGAGACAGAAAGTGACAAATCTGGGCAGGAAGAGGAAGTGATTTAGCTGAGGTAGAGAGCACAAATCAGATGGCAGAACAGCAAGGCATATAGGTGTGGGTAGACAGGAAGTAGCTCCTTTTTGGAAGCTGCAGAGTTGGTGAGGTAAGGTTAACTGTAGCTTTCCCTATTTCCCTGATCTCTCAGGTTTTCACCTTTATATCTGGCCCATGTTTTTTTTTTTTTTTTTTTTTTTATTTATAAGACCCTTTAAGACTAGTGTTACATTCTAGGAAACGCAATTTATCCACAGATGTGCTAGGCCTCTAGATTTGAATCCTTAACCATCCTTGCCATTGGTTTGCATAAAATGGAACAGAAAAGGCAGTGGCAAAGGGCCCAGAACAATAAGTCTATCTAACTGAAAGAGAAATAAGTTCTGGATTTACAGAAAGCTATCCTCATGACAGTATTTAAAGGCAGAAGAATGGAAGAACATTGAGAGAAATGGCGTACAATAGAATTAATGTCCACTAAATGATGTGCAATTTTATGTTGTCAGAGAGGAAGTAGAAGGTAAGGAACTTGATCCTTAGGGGAGGAGAGTAAGGCTGAGAAGAAGACACAGAAGCCAGAAAGCAAATAGAACAAATTAAAAAAAATTATAAATAGAATGTTTTGCTTTATTGAGATTTTTTTTAATCTAATAAGTAGTAAACCCAGAAAAACAGGTCTGATTCTGAATCAGAGACTATTAAATATCAGGCCAAGTAATTGTTAAGTCGGCTGTATGCATCCTATGTTACAAAAATACCATTTCTGTAAAAAAGCACCATGTGCAAGTGCACCCAACTAATGACGTAGGAAGGCAGGACAAGAAAGGGAGGCTGGGATGATGGTTCTACATTATGATGATCTCTCACTCTTCCAGAGGACCCAGATTTGGTTTGCAGTATAACTGCTCACAACTGTCTGTAACTCCAGTCTATAGAGAGTCCTATGCTCTCTCCTGACCTCAGCAGGCTCCAGGTGCACAGACATGGCACCTGTACGTAAATACAGGCAAACACTCAAACATATGAAACAAAATCCAATCAGTCTTTTTAAAGGAGTTAGAACAAACATCTTTTCTTTCCTCCTGTTTGTTTGTTTTGTGCTATTCCAAAGTGTTAGATTTTGTTTTATTATTCATTTTATTATATCCCTTAGACACCTGTTTGTCTTCTAATGAGAGGCCAAAAGGAGACAGATCTGGATGGGAGTTGATGTAGGGAGCAAGTGTGAGGAATAGAAGGAGAAGAAACTGTAGTCAGGTTCTATTATGTCAGAGAAAAACCTGCTTTCAATAGAAGAGGGAAAAAGAAAAAATACTGAAAGAATAGCTGGGAAGGAACTCATATACAAATACGAAGCTTGGATGACTTCAGTAAGCCAAACATTAATTTTGTTAGGGACATTGTGTCTTCTGTTTTAGAAATGCTAGGTTTGGGGCATTTATAAATAAGTAACATCTTATTGTGTCTAATTAGTGCCTGTAGACAGGAGATGGAAATTCAGGATGTAAAACACAGCACAAGGACAGGTTAAGTGCTCATCTTTTTCAGACTTTCATGAAAATTGTAAGAAAATATCAGTTAACAATTACCAATTGGTTATCACTATACTGCTAAATGATTTTTGATGATTTTAATGAAGAAGATATTTTTTTTCTCACCAAAGGAAGTATTTGAAAATGGTTTCTTGATTATCGAATCTCTCAACTCTCATTAGAGAAGTTCCTTTTTGCAGTAGATGATGATTAACTCAGAGACCCACAACTGACCAACATATAGACAACACGAGACTATGCAGTGCTCATCCCTAATTGGGACATCTATATCCTCACCCTCTGAGGTCCAGGGGTTATTTGGGAAGAGATTACAAAAGGATATAAGAGCCAGGGGTGACTACAGTAAAACTATTTTCTAGATACGACTGGGTAGTTACATTTATGACCTCACAGCAGTTTTGACAGAATGCACCAGATTACGCCAGACAAAACCTCAGCATAGATGATGGTTGTCATAAATCCACCCCTATATGAGTAACTATTGGCAATTAATGACTGTTGGGAAAGGGTAAATCAGTTTTCTTCAAGAATGCAACCTATGAGTCAGTATCATGATCCAGCAGATGGCCCTACACCCATGCATCCACTGGTAGTACTAAGTGAACTAGTTTGTTTAAAGAATACATGAAATTAGGAGGGATAAGGAGGGTACCAGAGGAGAGGAAATGGCAGATGAGTTTCCATCAAAACAATATTTATATTCTGATGCATGACCATTGTTGAAAATGTCAAGAGTTCGGAGAATTTCCATTTAGAATTCTATGTTCCAGTGCTACAGGGAAAAGTTTAGTTTTTCAGATGTCCTGCTCCCTTATTATATGGAGTTAACTCCCTTTGGTATTGTCCCCTTGATTTCTTTTGTCCAACGTTTTTCTTTTTTTTAAAATTCTGTTTTATTTACAGTTTTTGTTTTGTTTATGCATTTTGTTGTTGTTGATTTTTGTAGCTGGGGCTTGAACCTGGAGCTCTGTGCATAGGAAGCATGAGCAGGACCATTAGGTCACATCTCCAACCTCTTTTCTAATAATTACAGTACAGAGTTCATTGTTTCCTCAAGAGACAACAATTATTTCACCATTCCATATCAATTCTTAATATATATCCTATAATTGTATACTTGTACTTTAGTGTAGAAGTAGGCATACACAATTTATATAGAACATTTTTGTGAAATTCTAATAGTTAAAAATTTAAGAAGGCAAATTTCATTTGTATTTAGTTAAGAAATGTAAAATATCAATGAAAATTTTAGTGTTTGACATTCCTAAAGACACTATATATATTCCAGAGCTATAAATTTAAAAAAGAAGGTAATTTTCTCAAAAGGCTAAGTAAAATTAAACCTATTTTAAAATCCTTTTGTAGACAAGGAAATTCCTTACTAGACTATCATCATACTAAGATTAATAACTCCATTTCTCATTGTCTCCTAGAAAGACACAGCTCAGACCAGACCATTAGAGCAAAGGATTAAAATACAGACAAATCCTTTCTAGCTTTCACTGTGGGAGATCTTGTGTTTTATTGCCCTGCAAACAGGCAGCTTGATTGAAGGAATGGCAAAAGAATGGTCTGCAGCTGTGGAGACTGAAGTGTTCTCTGAACCCCTGATGTTGAGAAGACATTGCAAGACACAATGTTGAGAAGAGGTTAGAGACTTGCATACATGTACCTAGCAGTTAGCATGCCAATTTAAAACAGAAAAATCAATGACTTCTCTCTCCACTTGGCATTCTGAAAATCAAAATGAGAGTATGTTTAAGTGATAACATTCATTTTAAGTTTGCGTGTTTTTATGACATATGACATATGTTGCGTCTTTTATGGCACTGAGAATTTATGATGTTTCTCCAAATATTAAAAATGAACTCCATTTATTTTCATGCAATATTTTCAATTTGAAAATGGCAATTAATGAATGAAAAGTCAAAAGCAACCCTTAACATTGCTGTTTACATGTTTAATGTTCTCTGTGTGTTTGTGTCTTTGTTTATGTATAGCATGTATGAAATGAGTAGAAATATTCTAAAGAGAAAAAATTATAGACTTTTAAACCAAACTGTATTCTGTATGATTTACTGTTGAAAATTTGCTCTTTTGTTTTTGTATTTCCTTGTTGATTCCTTCATACATATCAAATACCAGGGTCAGTGTACCCTTATTATTCTGTCAGTATATTTGTTACTTCTTACACATGTCTTACAAATGTCATTGATTTGTGGATATCTAGTTTAGAGACTTTCAATTTAAAGAGCAATATTTAATATTCAATAATGGAAAAAGGTATAAAGATAAGAACAGTGATTAAAACTTGAATTCAAATGAGCAGGCACTATCTGGAGCACATCATATTGTGGCTGCAAGCTATTATCAGGGCTTTGGTTCTACTTAACAGTTGGATCTTCAATAGCTCAGAAATAAAGGTTACAGTACTGCACTTTAGTGCAATGCAGTCATAATTCACTATGAATGAAGAGCTGGATTCAGGACTGCGTTGGAGACTAGAATCTGGGTATGCTCAAGTACCTTATAGAAAATGACAGAGTATTTCTCTATGACCAATATCCATTGACTTTAAATCAATAGGTTAGTTATTATTATCTAATATAATGTAAATGCTGTATAGATAATAATACAATGATGATTATAAGATGATAGGGGCAATATGTATCTATTTGAAACAAACATATGCTTTGTTTTTGTTTTCCGAATAGTTTGGATCTGTGGTTTGGGAATCTACAGGAAGACAGAGGACTGACTGTGCATTCTTAACCCACTGAGTCAATGTGCTATGTAGTCACATTGCCCCTCAGGAGGGCAGTGGTGTGGAAGTGGAACATGGTCTCTTAGGACAGAGGAGGTCTTCACTGTAGTCCTTACTTATGACCTTCCAATAGGGTAACACATTTTACTCAGGTGTATAGCATGGAGTATTACTCCTATGTCAAGATATATGTCTATAAAATATGAAGCATCCTGTTTAATAGCTTATTAAAGTTTAATAGCTCTAAGCCATAGTATTTTTTGGCATTAAACACATCACTAATAGCTTGACAACCTAACCTAGTACCTTGACTAGCAAGTCTGGAGCACTGTTTTCTAGATTGGGATCAGCAATGCTGATTAGTCTTTTCTCTCCTTATAACCTATATACTTTTCACAACTGGGGAGAGATGGTATCACCTAAATTTCTCTGTGTATAAATAGTTGGAATTTAGGAGAGCAATGAATTATAACAATTATTTCCTATAAGACAGAATTGCAGAAGTTCCTAACATGAAGTTCATGCATGTTAGTTTTCTCATAGATCCTGGAGAAAATACAATTGCCTCTGTTATTGCCCTTCATAATGCATACATATACCTGCCACTTGTATGTTTCAACAATATACTAGGTAATCCAGAAGGAGAAAAATTTCCATGACTATTGTTCAAAAGGTAGTCAATTTCTGGTGAAGGCTATTGAACATAGCATTGGTTATATATCAATATTTGGTAAACACCTACATAAAACATAATCTATGCTTTAGAAAATTAAAGGGTTTATTTTGATTATTTAAAATAAATGGAACAAAGTACAGCCACACTAAAGCAAACAGGTAGAATTTGAAACAAATACTCATCACGAATTGAAGGCATTTTTTTTTCTTTTAATGTGATTCTCCGTTTTTAATTCTGCCATTCTTTTTCTGTAGCCTGTTTTTCTTTTTCCTTTTAATTATTTCTTTTGTTTTTGAGATTATAATTACATCATTCCCTTCTTCCCCTTCTTTCCTCCCTCTAAGCCCTCTCACACTGTTCTGCTTGTTCTGTTTCAAATTCCAGTATGTGCATATACGTATATAATCTTCCATAGAGAAGAACATACCAATTAGTAATTCAATAACAAATGTCATCCCTGAAAAAATACACACCAGTAATATTACACAGCCTGTTTTTCTTTAAGTGGGCAATTGCATTCATGTTCTGTGAACAAATTGTGCTATAGCACTCATCTTTACATTCACATCCTGAGAGTAGAGGAGTGTATTAAAATACAATCTCTCAAATAATTTTTGCACAAATTGACTTGCAAATCCTGGGAAATGTAATTTAATGTAGTGGGCCAGGTTACTGAATTTTGTGCCGTTTCCTATCGACCTTGGAATGAGAATTGTTTTTTACTCACTGTGACACTTTGGAATGAAGAATGTGGGCTTGGTAGAAATACATGCTTGCTTCTGTATATATACTGTATATTTTATGTGTATACACTTACATGAATATAACAACAATAAAACAATAAATGAAAAAAGAGACTATGAATTTGGGAGATCAATGAAGGGTATATGAAAGAGTTTGGAGAGAGAAAAGAGAAGGAGAAAATTGTGTAATTATAATTTAAAAAAAAAAAGAAGCAGTTTTAAAACTAACATAAAGTAACACTCTGGGCTCCAACCAAAGTGGGTTTCTTGTTGGTACTGTTAGTAGAAAATCCTAAAACTAGTGTGCCATCAGGATCCCCTCACCTCTTATTTCTTATGCCTTCTTCCTTTATTATGAAGTTTTTATTCAGAAAAAAAGTGACCTATTTGGTTTCTAGCTGAACAAGCATGTAATTAAGCCATACCCTTGGGTTATTTTATTTACCTGCCTTATCGTGAAATAAAGAAATATCTCCTAGAGGAGAATTAAATAAAATGTTGGTACACAACATATGATAGTTTCATTTTGTCTACATGGGAAATTTTTTTTATTCTCAAAGTAAATAAATTACTTGGAGAATTTTAGGAAATAATTAATTAACTACTTAAGCTCTATGAACATTGTAATATATGACACATTTCAAAAATTAAGGGCATTTAAAAAAAGGGCAGAATTAATAGCCCTTTCCCTGTTCACTGTCACCAGCATTCTGCTTATTAGTGTTGTTTGAATCGAAGCCACACCAAGTCATTGGCAACATTAAAGATTCTTTCTTTTAAACTTCTAACATGTATATTATATATGCTGTTATTAAATTAAAAAATCAAGAAAGAAAGTGAAACATAAACCCAACGTGAAAGTTCTAAAAGAATGTTGGCATAAATACCATGTAAAAACTGTATTTTAATTTTCTGTTTCCTGGACTTTGCTCCTTTTCCATGAATTTGAAGGAACATCTGAAGTTTAAGGACAGTATAGTAGACAAGACTACCTTTTAAGATTTCATTATAAATAATTAGTCATATATAAGAGATGAAGTAATCATAAAGTTCATCATATATTTAGTGAGCTGCTGATCAATAAGCATTAACAGCTTTTATTTCTTGATAGTGTCATGTACATAAACACTGGGATGTGCATGTTGATGAAATTAGCTTTAACTTGTAAGCAGATTTGCAACATCAAGAAAATAGAAAACAAAATATAAAGAAGTCACATCCAGTCAAACAAACAAAGGACATACACTTGGAAATATTCAGAATGTGAAGTAATTGTAAATAAGATGAAAACTGAGAATAACCCTGGTTTTATTGATCACTTTATCCAACAGGTAAGTATTAATTAATTCTAAGAGAAGTCTTTGTTTATTTATATAAGTCAATATATTAATTAATTGTATGAATGAGAAAATAATAATCTACTTTAGTGAGGAAAGGGAACAGATAACTTCTAATGTCAAGCTATTAAGCCACTCTTAATCACTGTTTACAAACCAGTGTCACTCTGCTAATTAGGTTTTATTAGGACATTACTGCAGTTACAAAGATAAAATAAACAAGTCTAAACAGTGCATTAGCTTTTCCTCTATTCATTGCTCAGCATTTAAGGCTTGTGAGCCAAGCGATCAGTCCAGGAAGGTAATCAAAGAAATGGAAAGCTCACAGCATGAATGAATCACCATAAAGTAAAAAGCACAGGCTGGATAAAAATGTAAAAGGAAACAAACTAAAATGCTCTATCAATCTTCCAGGCCAAAGTGCATCCCGTTGTGCTAATTACAAAGATGGTCAGAGGCTGGCATGCCTACTCTGTGCAGGAATCATAGCTGGCTTCCACGAGTGGGTCCTCAACTACAAGTAAGGGCAAAAATGTTAGGGAAGCAGTTGGCTGTTGAATTAATAATAGGTGCTTTTAGCTAACTTAGATTGGAAGTTTGACTTGCGTGGAAGGACGCTGAAGATTTGGGGTCACTTCATATTTATATATGATAGGAAGGCTATCTGTTGATGTATTTAGTTCTTACTTGCACAGACTGAGTGGATGAATCTCCTTTTTGTAACCTAGTTGTGTTCATTGGCAGAAGAGTGAGCTCTCTCATGACTAGCAGCGCTCTAAGGTAGAAAAAGTAGAGCGAGGGTGTTGATAGTTGAGAGGGAGTAGCTTCAGGTATCTTCAGAGAAGCTTTATAAATACTTGGATAGCTCAACCCACAGAGGCTCTCCTCTAGTCTTCTAACACAGCTTTCTAATCTCCACCACTCTTACTCCTAAGGCTTTCTGCTCTGGAAGATCTAAGGAAATGCATTTCTTTAGTAAAATTGAGGTTATTTTTTCTAGCAGAGGATACCAAGGCCTTACTGGTGTCTTGAAAATAATGTTATTTTAATTTTTGTACTGTCTGTTAAATTAATAGCCTGGAACTTAATTACTTATATGTTAAACATTTATATATTTTTTTAACTGGGAAGCGCTGCACCCATTACTTTTCAAAAATGCCTGTAATGAAAAAAATTTTTAGGGTGGGTTTTTAAAATAATCTTGTTTTAGTCTCTTTTCTATCGCAGTGATAAAGACCATGACTCAAAGCAACTTGGGAAGGAAAGGATTTACTTAATGTTACAATCCACTGTGAAAGGAAGTCAGGGCAGGAACTCAAGCCAGGAACCAGGAGGCAAGAACTGAAGTAGAAGCCACAGAGGAAACCTCTTAGTGAATAGCTTCTCTTGACCGACTTGGTTTGCTTTCTCATACAACTGAGTAATACCAGCCTGGGATGGCTTGGTCCCCAGGGAACTGGGTCCACTTCTTTAATCATATTTCAAGAAAGTGCCTACAGACTGGTCTACAGGATAAACGTAGGAAGACGTTTTTTTTCTCAATTGAGGTTCCTTCTTTCCAGACGACTTCAGCTTGCATCCAGTTGACGCACACACACAAAAATAACCGGCACATTTTCTCCTTTTTTTTTTTTTTTTTTTTGTCAACAGGTATCAAAAGAAGTATCTACGGAAACACACAGCTAAGTATGCTTTAACGTGTTTTAGTTATACTTTGTGCTTTTAAAAAAATCAACATCTACCTTTTATAGCCTGTATTTATTTGTAGGTGCCAAATTCCCAAGCGCCAGGTCAGCTATGCGCGTCTACGGATTAGAAGTCTTTCTGAAGTTGGGAATCCCAGCTTTCTTAAATTCCATCCCAGATACCCGGATTTCGATCCACAAAGACCCACTACAGGCAGAGCCCACAGGAACGCGATGCTTCAGAATTAGACTGCTCCATTGACTTCTTAATCGTTCCTGGTATCTTTCCAGTCTTCCTCACACTTTATTATCTTGGCTCCAATCTCTCTCTTTGGTGTTCTTGGGCTTTGCAGGAATGATTTACTTAGAATATTGAGCCCTTATCTCTCTCTCTGAGATGCTCCTGCCGAGGTATTTTCACCACAGTTTCCCCCGATACTGGCATTAAACTAGAAATCATAGTATAGAAGCATATTTTATTTCATCTTGGATTGTCAATAATAAACCCATATTTTCTAACAAAACCACAATGCTACCATGATTTATTTCATCTTATTGTTGTGCAACCACACAATGGTGAGAAAAGCTTAGTCAAAAAAAAAAAAATCCTGCAATTAATCAATCAAATTTTAATAAAGCTAAAAATTTGAAAAAAGGTGATCTTATTGAATTTTTCACTTCACCATTTTTTACAGAGAATATTTGAAGCAATTACTTATCAGTTTCTCTATATTTGCAATTTCATGAAATACAACCTAAAACAGCATATGCATTTTAGAATAAATATTCCCTAAATTTATACCAAAAATAGTGACAAAAACAGAAAAAATATATATAGGAGCTTGTTAATTGTAGCTTAGATGAATGGTATATGGGAATGCAAAACCATTTAAAGCAACCAAAGTGTCTGAGAAATTTAACATTAAAAGCAGCAATTATATTTTGCTTTTATATTTTTTTAAAAAATGAAACAGCTTTGAGGTATTGGAATAAATAAAGGTGAAATAAATTTACAAACATTTGCAAAATTATTTTTTAAATATGTAAATTATTTTCTTTTAAGTATTTTGTTGGCATTCTGGATATGTTCATGTAAATAATTTCAGATTAGAATCATACTTCAATTTTCATGGCATCTAGTCTGAGTGTGATGCAATTCAAATGCTCAGAATAATGTTTCCTATATACTTCTATGAATTAGTGAAATTTTGAAACTACCCTTTGTAATATGATTAAAATATGAATATGATTCTCCTGTAATCTCTCTCTCTCTCTCTCTCTGATTCTGTCCCTTCTCTTCTTTCTTTCTTTCCTTGAGAAAATATTCTTCCGTTCTTTATATTCTACAAAAATATAGACTAAAGTTATTTCAAAAAGTGCAGAGAATGATCACTGGGTTGTTATTTTGACTTATTCATCGAATCATCTATTGTCTTTAATAGATTAAACACGTGACAAAGAACACAATACTATGTAAATAACATTTTGAAGCCCTAAAAATATATGAACATTGTACATTTTGTACAATTGATTTTGTAAAACAGGAACATGCCTAGACTTGTTATTAATAGTAGAAATCAAAGAAAATTTGTAAAATAAAAAATTTGGTAATACTTATTTTAAACAATATATTTTAAAACTTGAAAAAAACTTTGATTCTTTCTTTCCTATTCTTTCTTTTATTGAAAATAGATTCTTGCAGGGCAGTGGTGGCACATGCCCTTAATCCCAGCACACAGGGGGCAGATGCTGGTGGATCTTTGTGAGTTCGAGGCCAGCCTGGTCTACAGTGTGAGATCCAGGAAAGGCACAAAGCTACACAGAGAAACCCTGTCTCGAAAAAACACCAAAAACCAAACCAAAACAAAACAAAAAACCACAACAAAACAACAACAACAACAAAAAGATTCTTTTCTCATGCAATGAGATTAAAGTTTATATACATTATAGATTATAGGTTATAGCTTATAGTTTCCCAAAGCTTAGAAAGAGTATCAGACATCACCATACTGTTACAGGCCCCAGAACTTAGCACAACGCCATGCTGGAAACACATTCAGACATTGAAACCCAGCGTGTATGCAGCCAGCACCACCTGCCAAAACAAGAACAAAGACATAATTCATCAAAGTTCATAGTTCCTGGAAAGCCCCTAAATGTACTGACCTTGCCCTTTGGCTCCTGTAGTTCTACTTTTAGTTCTTAACTAAAGTATGGCAACCCAGGGCATGGATTTGTCCTTAAAGACCTTACTTGAGAAAGGCCTGGGACTGCCCTGGGGTTTCAAACATCCAGTGCAGTCACCAGCTGGTTGATAAAAACTTTATTTGCTTTAAAAAAATCTTGAATCAAAACAAATGTAAGCTTCTTCTATGCTTTGGACTCAGAAGTTAGAAGGAAAAGTCTTAGTAAAGAAGAATGGTGTCTCTAGAATTAGTTAGAGAAATCTCTGAGAACGTTTTTTACTTGGCATATATCTCTATTATGGCCACATAGTCTTATAAATTGTCACTATATGCTAAACAGAAATTAGCTAACATATACCTTCTAAAAGTCTTTATATGTTTTTGTCATTCTATTATGAAAGAATAATCACATTGTCAAAAAGATCTAACATTTTCAAGGTCTTCCTGAAACTGAATAATGAGAAGGGAGAGAATACTAATATTTTTTGTTATGTTGTAAGCAGTATAATCCTATTTTTAAGATAATAAACAAGAACTGTATTTTATAATGACATTAAAATGACAAAAATTAGCATTTAAGTTATAAACACTTATAATGATTTTTTAAATCAATTTGACTAAGATATATTGTCTTCATTTTATTAAAGCACCAAAAATATCAGAGATTTATGATGTGTTTTACTAAACTTTTGGCCAACTTCCCGTTACTATGTCATATCTTCCGGCTATCAATGTGTAAAGTGGTAAGGACCAGGCTGGCTCAAACTTTTATAGTTTTCAGATAGGCCTGTTGTTTAGGATCTAGTTCCCACTTATTAGCAGGAATATATGGAAGCATGTGGCTCACAAATCTGTTCACTTCAAGATAAGTGAAGTACCAATTAAGAGGAAGTAGTTGACATCCTTCAAGCTTCTTCACTGGCAGATGCTTACTGGTTAGAAATCCTTTCACAACTCCACATCTGAAAGACTCCTGCATCTCACTATAGTACCATGGGCTGTAGTCCTTTCATACATATACCTTTGAGGGCAATTGTAGTCCCTAACAGTAGCCTACCTTAACCTATGATTTCTTGAGAGCAGAAGAAAACCTAATACATCTTTCATGATGTTCATCAATGACTTTAAACAACGTACTTATTTTTATACTTGTTTATATGGTTATGTAACTTACCAATGTGTAAGTAAAACAACACATTATGACTAAAAAGGTTTTATGCCTGAAGAGTACGGGTGATATGATTTTAAGTAAGCTACTAATATGGATAATAATGTACACAGATGCAATTTTGCTGTTGAGAATTCCTAATATATTAAAGGGATTTTTTTAATTAATCAAAATGTCTACATAAAAGAAGTAAAAGAAGTAAAAGAAGTAAAAGTTTGTACCCCCCATCAATTTACATTTTTAATTTTGTATATCTTGGTCATTCTAATTTTCAGTATAAGCCTTAGAAGCTAGGAATGATTTTATTAATCTGTATAGATTATCCAGAGCCATGTGTTTGTTATAAATAAATGTGGAAGGATGTTGTAAAGCATGAGGGGAGGAAATTCATCAATTGTAGATTACTAATTGCTTCTAATGCAGAGAGAGGAAATAAAAAGAGAAGCATAATAATTAGCATGGTAAGTGAGGTAGACTTTCGGATGTTTATTTTATTTATCTGCTGATGATACAGGATGCATTTCCTTTTCTATTGTATCCTGAGATTTTATAAAGGATTGTCATTAGAAGAAAAACTATGTCAATATATTTGGTGAAAATATAATACTCTGATCAAACAGCAATAAAACTAGAAATTATCAATAAAATAAAACATAGAAAAATACCAACGTTCTCTCTGTCAGGAAATTAAATAACACTTTATTGAACAGTGTTTTCTGTATAAATAGAATTACAACTATAAAAGCCCTCAAACAGGGCAATACAGGGTTCAGCATTTCAAACCAGCTCTACACAGACTAAACTTTTAATGTTCAACTGGGATATAAAAGTACTTTAGGTCAAAATTATTTTTTATTATTTTGATTATTGGAAACAGTCTAAATACAAAACCAAAAACTGATGAACAAATAACAGAAGAAAAATCTCATGACTAACACAACCATATCCTCATGAACCATTTTGTAGCATCCAACATCTATTTCTTAACAAAACTAGCACTCAATAAATGATGCAAAATATATCAAGTTTATTTCTGTTAATACTCAAAAATGTGCAAGACATTCAAGACAATATGAAAAATAATTAAATTGATTTTTAGTCTATTGAATTAAGAGACAAAATCACCCTCTATAGAAACTATAATATGTTATCATAATCTTGAAATTACAGCAGGTATGGTAGTTACCTGTATAAGACTTGCATGATATCAATCCAGGCAAAATTATTTCATAGATTGGAGGCGGTGGGCTCTCCAAGCCCCACTATTTGCTAAGAAGCTACTGTATCTGTCTATCTATCTATCTGTCTATCTATCATCTATCTATCTATCTATCTATCTATCTATCTATCTATCTATCTATTATTATTTTCATCATCATCATCATCACCATCATTATCATCATCTAATATCTACCTATCTATCATCTATTTTTATTTCTTTCTTTTTCTGCTTCATCTCTTTCTCCCTTCTTCTCTCTCTCCTTTTGAGGATGCGGACACTGAGAAACCTACCACAGGCTATCACCACACCTATATACATATGGGCAGCACTAATGAGACTAAGTGAGGAGGGGTTGTATCGCTGTTATTAAACCCCATGACCAAAATCAACTTTGGGGAAAGGGCTTTATTTCATCTTACAGCTCTTAGGTTACAACCCAACCCTTGAGGAAGTCACATTAGGAATCAGGAATTAAAGCAGAAGTCATGGGGAACTGATGCTTCTTGACTTATCCCCTTGGCTTGCTCAGTTAGCTTTCTGATACACCGCATGATCACCTACCTAGTGGTAATACCATCCACAGTGGATGAATCCTCCAACTTCAATCATTGGTCAAGAAAATGGCCTACAGACTTGTTTACAGGCTAATCTTACAGACAAGAAATGGTCAATGAACAAAGGATAACAAATTGTGGTGTGCACAGATAAAAATGGGATAATGCTCAGATTAAGAAAAAAAAAAAGAGCATCTGTATCATATGTGCTCTCCTTCCAGACTCCAGGATTGTCTTGGAAGACAGACAGAAAGTTTTTAAGAGCCAAAAAGAGTCTGTAATGATACAGCACTTTCCAGATATGACAGAGTAGTTGCATAAATAATCTCACAACAGCTAGAAATGCATGTATAAGATTTGTACATGATCAAGCCTGCTGAAATCCTTACATACATAGGTAGGGTCAGGAAGTCCCACTCCTGTTATAGAAGCTATTGGACACTGATAGGTACTAGAAAAAGGAGAGCCAGTTTTCTTCAGGGATATAGGAATTGCAAAGATACCCATGTTCCCATAGGTGGTCTCAGGGCCAATAAGTGGAATCAGTGGGTTTTTAAGTTATGGAATACACAGACACATACACCAGAGGGTTTGGGGAGAGAGAGAGAGAGAGAGAGAGAGAGAGAGAGAGAGAGAGAGAGAGAGAGAGAGAGAGATTGATGAATTGCGGGGTAGGGTGGGGAGAGAAAAGAAATTTATTGGAGAGAAAGGACGAGCAATGAGTTAGATCTAAGCACATTATATGCATGTTTGAATAGCATATAAAATAATTTAAAAATGATACAACCTGTATCATCCAAGAATGACAGTATGTGATTGACTTTTCCATCATTATGCTAACTTTGTATTGATCACACACACACATACAAAAAAATTAATAAAAGTCACAAGGACTTTTAAAATCATTTGTTGAAGTAGAAGGAGTTCAATATGGCATCAAGAGTTCCATCTAAACTTGTCCAAGTTTCCCTAACATTTCTAAAGCTCACTTTATATCCATCTCCAAAATTGTTTTAAATAGTGACTAATAGTTTCTATTTGGGTAATTACATACTTGAAAATTCAAGTTATGCAGTAGAATAACACAGACTTTGTTGGATGCCATTATCCTCATACATAGCTTCCCCCCACACACATACGCAGACTAAAAAAAGAAATGTAATAACCTAGAGGAATGACAATAAACCCGACAGATTTGCTAACCTGAAAGGGAGAATCACTGCACTTTCTCTTTGTGATCATTTTCTGAGCCAATCGTAAATACAAAAATGTTTCTGATTCTGTAACTATCACTACAGCGGACTTTTTCACTTAAAATTATATAGTTTTTAAGCTTTTGCTTCAATATCCAGAGTAAAATGCTTTATTCACTCTTGTAACTGCTTATTCTGCCTAACTCAGAGAAGTAACCCTCTCCATCATGCTAGAGTGGGCACAGTTTGCCAAGTGCTTCCAACAAACTTCTCCTTACTCTGGAAGGAACCAGCATTCCCCAGGCAGGCTTCATCTAGTAAATCAACTGTAGTGGTAATCAATAAAAGTCATCAGCCTTCCAAGCAAAGCCTGTCCATTACAATACGTAACAAGTAGCTGTTGGGTGTACTTTAGACCCAGTTTAAGGAGTAAACAACGTTGGCTCACTGCACTTTCTGCCACTTGACCGAAAGTCACATTAGAATTTAAAATGAGAACTGATTTAAAGAGATTCTCCAAGAGCCTGTGGGCTGTTAAGTGGGAAAAGAGCATGGGTGTGGATAATCAGTTTCCATGTAACACACTGTATTTATTAAAAGAAAACTCCATTCATAATTCTGAATATGACTTTGGAAGCAAAGTTCTTTTCTGATTTAAATGTCATTCAAAGTTTGTCTGGTTCTTAGCTCTGTCTCTGTTGAGTAACTTTCTCACTTTATAACCAAATACAGACTTAATGATATATGTCTATTTCCTTAACACAATTGTGTGGCTGATTTTTTCTTTATTGTATTCTGTGCTGACATGGGTTTAAAATTAATGAAAGAAAAAGAATAGATTAATTTTTATCAATTTTTTTTTATAATAACACAAAGTTTTAAACCAAATGAGTGTTCTGGCTAGTTTTATGTCAGCTCGACACAAGCTAGAGTCATGTGAAAGGTGGGAACCTCAATTAAGAAAATGCCATCAGCCAAGATGAACAACTTGGTACTTAGCACCATTCCATGGCCTCTGCATCAGCTCCTGCCTCCAGGTTCCTGCCTTACTTGAATGTCTACCTTGGCTTTCTTGATGGACTGTGACTCAGGATATGTTAAAGCTCTTGCCTTTCCCAAGTTGCTTTTGGTCATGTGTTTCATCAAAGCAATAAAAACCCTAACTAAAACAATGAGTTCTTCAATTCTAATGAATATGGAAATGTTGAGCGGTAATTTATAAACTTTAAATTCTCTTCACTTGATGAATATTTGTGGTTATTTTAAATATTTCTAATTACATTAATCTTTTAAACATATTAAAAGATATTAAAATATACATTATATCTGATATTATTGTCAGTAATATTAATAATGCATTATTGATAGTTAATTATCATTATGATAGTAATTTATTATATATAATGATATTATTGCAATAATAATGAATTAATAACATTTACTCTTTTGTTATGCAACAAATAAAAGTTGTCTGGCATGTAGTCTTTCGTTTATATATCAAATTTTTAATCTATTTAGAAATTTTCCACATTTAGAAAACAAATATAAAATTATAAATTAGAATATTTTGGTCAATTTTCTCACATCTGAGTTTGATCTTAAAGTTTTATAGCTCATGGATAATGCAAAATGTTTTTAAGAATAAAGTACCTAACTGCACAGTAGCTTGTTTGGGTAATAGTAGATCTTAAGTATGATGAAGTTTGGCTGTCAGGCTCCTCCTATGAGCTATTTAAGCGCAAACAGAAGTAACCCTGAAAGGGACAAGGCTGAAGTTGACCTGTGTGACTGGTAGGGCACTAGAGAGCCAAGATGACAAAGCTTGTCTGCTGGGACCTGTCCTTGAGTTGTTTCAGATTTATTATCTACAGTCTTATCTCTACCCTAAACAGAAATAGGAATGCTAAGATCAATATAATGAACGTGGGCTCTCAGATTAAAATCTTATGAAGGCCAAAGTTGAAGAATACTTTGGAGTTAATTATGTTATTACATTATTTCTTAAGAAAAATTTTATTCCAAATCCTTACTTTTGTTATCAAAGAAAAAATAATTAACTTTACGTGCAAGTTTTAGCCTGGATCTCTGTCATGCATTTGCATTTCTCAAGCAGTCATTAAATCTCTAGGCTTATTTGTTGGTATTTGTCCACTATACACGACTGGCTCCAGGCTTCTGTCAAACTCCCCTTGATGACCAATATCTACTTTCATCCTTTGTTTTCTTTTGGCAAGGCTTGCCTCTGGAGTTCCTGTTTGAGTGCCTACATTTTTAATTCCTTATTTTACCTCAGTTTGGGTTTTCTTTATTAATACTATTTGCATGTCTATGTCTTGAACAGTTTTCTTGATTTCATCTCACTGTTTTAATAAATTTCATTAATGGATTTATTCACATCCTCTTTAAAGTCATTATTCATGATAATAGCTACTTTGAAGTCTTTATCTGTACTTCAGCTGTATTGTGCTTTTAAGAGCCTAGTGTAGTAAGGTTGCTGGGATCTAATGGAAACATACTGTCCTGGTTGTTATTGATTATGTTTTTATGGTGATGTCTAGGCATCTGAGTGTGGGATGGTTGTAATTCTAGGTGTTGAATTCTGGTTGTAGCTAGAATTTTTCTGCCTGGCCCATAGTCAGGACAAGTCTCTCTCACCTGTCGGTCCCACACCAGCTCAGAACCAACAGAGTAAACACATAGAGACTTACATTGCTTACAAACTGTATGGCCATGGCAGGCTTCTTGCTAACTGTTCTTCTATATTAAATTAACCCATTTCTATTAATATATAAGTTGTCATGTTGCTCATTGCTTACTGATATCTTAACATGTTGCTTCTCACCATGGTGGCTGGAAGCATCTCTCCTTATCTCAGCCTTCCACTTATCAGAATTCTCCTCTCTCATTGTCCTGCCTATACTTCCTGCCTGGCTACTGGCCAACCAGCATTTTATTTATACAGAACAATATCCACAGCACTTCCTCTTTTCTTTTTCTTTTCAAAAAGGAAGGTTTTAACTTTCACATAGTAAAATTACATATAACAAAACAATTATCAAGCAAGAATTACAATTACAATATCTAGTCTACTTACAATATCTAGTCTATTTGTATTTGGCAGAATTAAAGAAGATATCCTATCTACCCTATATTTGTGAGTCTAAGGTTTAATATCTAACTTATCTTTTATCATAACTAAGGAAAATTATAGCTATCTAGTCTTTAACTACATCAAAGACCTCAGAAGGATATAATATTACCTGAGAAATGGGAGATAGACACAAACAACTTTTGGGAGTCTTGCAAGAGTAGACAGAGAGAGCTGGCAGCCTGGACAATCATCTAAAGTTCCTTTGTAAAGTGGGGGTATTTGTCTTCAGCCCATAGGTCTAGAGTCTCTCAGTCATTTTTCTCTGTGTCCTGTAGAATGTCTGGCAGTTTCCTCTGTGAAGCAGGAACTTGAAGGACCATGTTGTCAAGCAAAGTTCAGTGGTCACCTTCCTATGGGTCCTGCATGTCCAGTTGATACTTTTTTTCAAGCAGTCCAGGCAAGAACAGTTTCTTGCCCAAATGGCTATTTTTGCCAAGGTGAAGATAAACTCCATATGGAGTGTCTTTGATGCCCATTCTCCTCTCTGAAGTAAATTGGTGCTACCAGAAGCAGACATGACTCACTGTCCAGAAAGCCTAAATTTTTAAAACATTTTAAATTCCATATTCAGTAGGTCTTTGAAGTGTTTGAAGATTACCTACCTAATTGAATTATATTTATGTATACCTAGAGAACAACATAAGTTTGACTATCATAGAAGACTAATTATTAATCTGTATTTATTAATTATCCATTATAATTTAAATGAGTTACATAAACACAATACCTCAAATGAGAATAGAAATATATATACAGTATAACAAAATTACATTTAAACTTGTATCAATAAACTAAAATCCATAGCAATATAAAACATTTTAAAGAAGTTTCTCTGTAAAAATAGATTCAATAATCTACCCTTTCATCCTATTATATCTATATCCCCTTTTCTTCTTTAGAAAGACATTGCATTTTATAATCAACCTGCTTTAAATAAGAACATTGGTTATTCTCTGTCCCACACCAGAGGGCTGTTTTGATTTGGGACACAAGAATATCTTAAACTTTTCTTTTAGCAATATGTCTGGGTTTAGAGGAGGAGTGAGCCAATTCCATCTCCAAAGCCAGCTTGCTATATTTGGGAATTTGGGCATAGCTTCTCTTACTACTTTCTGCTGGAGGGGGTTGCTTATGGGGACACAAAGAAAATTTTAGGATTATGGAGTAGTCTGTGAGGGTGTATCATCTGAACCAGTTGCCTTGAAATTGTTCTGGATGTTGGATCATGTGGGCCATAGTGTCATTGGAGACCTTTCAGGGTGTCTTGGCTGGTCAAATCTGATGTATCTTAATCTGGAACAAATCCATAGCCTCTGGCTTTCTGTAGAAACAAAAAGAGAGCATCCTTTTCAAATAAACATATTCTTAGATCCAAATTTTGAAGTTAAGGTGTCTTTAAAATGTGTATATTGGCTTAATTTTCCTGCAGTTAAGAATCCCAAAGACAACACAATCCAGATTATCTGCGTAATATCCATCTTTACATGGCTTATTTTTTATACTACCTTTACTATCTCTTTAAAGACTTTATTTTTAAAAACTATTTATTTCTTTATATAACTGTATATATTCTTTTTTCTCCCTCTTTCAAGCCTACGTACATTTTTACACACTTTGTAAAGCATTTAAAGTCTTATTCCACCTGAATCTGTCTTATTGTGAATCTTCTGTTTTAAACTGCAGCATTACTAGGGCTAAAATAGCATCTTAGGCTGGTATCTCTGTGTACCTCAGCTTCCCAACATGGCTCTGGTAAGTTTACTGCCAGCTCTGTGAGCCATCAACTCTTAGAAACAGTGGTTCAAAGCAGCATGTAGCCCAGAAACTTTTTTTCTTTTTCTTTTTCTTTTCTTTCTTTCTTTTTTTTTTTTTTTGGTACTAGCAAAGACCAAATTGTAATGTGCTGCTTATAGATGCCTCATTCCTGTCATACTGCTGGTCAAACATGCACCAGGAACCTGCCATAGTAGCTCAAACCCAAAGGCTGTTGCTAACTTGAGAGAGATAACTAGGAAGCTATTTTTAGCTCTGTTTTAGAATCTTTTTTGTCAGGTTTTAGGGGTGGGAACTCTTGCCAACCCGTTGGGTGCCATTTGTGGCTAGAGATTTGCTGCCTGGCCCACAATCAGGACAAATCTCTCTTATCCGACAGTCCCACAGCCACCCAGACCCAACCAAGTAAACACACAGAGACTTATATTGCTTACAAACTGTATGGCCATGGCAGGCTTCTCACTAACTCTTAAATTAACCCATTTATATTAATCTATAAGTTACCACATGGCTCATGGCATGCTGGTATCTTAACATGTTGCTTCTCATCATGGTGGCTGGCAGCATCTCTCTTTATCTCAGCCTTCCACTTCCCAGAATTCTTCTCTCTCCTTGTCCTGACTATACTTCCTGCCTGGCTACTGGCAATCAGCATTTTATTTATACAGAGTGATATCCACAGCTGGTGTTGTCTTTTTTGGCTGGATTTTCTGTTTCTTGGTTTCTGTTCCCCTTTTTGGAGCTTAGGGGCATGTGGTCACTATGAGTTGCCTGATAGGAAGGCCTTTTGAGTCTCTGCCAGATATGACCACTGGGATCCAGGTAGAACTTGTTTTTAGGTATTAGGAGCTGACATGCAGGAATGGGGATGGGCTACATAGGATGGAGGAAAGATTAATCTGCCATGAGGATCTGACTTTAAGGATGCAAACCAGGGTGGATAGCAGGTTTCTAGGGAGACTGCCTGGGGTGTTGGCTGGTGAGACAAAGGGATAAGGTAAGGAAGACTGTAGAAGATCTGTTTTCTCTCTTGGGAATGGGGGCAGAGAGGGAAGAGAGGACACAACAGATGGTCTACTGCTAAGCTAGACATCAGACTAGGCAATTGGAACTGGACAATGGGAAAGAGAGTAAAAATTGCTTCCAAACTAGAACAGTGAGTTTCCAGGGAGAGACGGCCTTTGGTTTTGGCGGGTGATACAAAATGTGCCCTGCTTTTTCTAGGCATTCTGACCCATCTACCATTTTATCATGGCTTGTGATACCACCAACTGCATTTTTCTTTTCTCATCAGGGCACCAAGTGCTAAATGTTCAATGACAACTTTACTGATTCTAGGACTTTGCTGTTACAACCACAACTTTTTGTGAGGCAAAGTGCTGACAGACCTACAGGCTTTGGGGATAAATCAACATAGGCTATATGTTAGTATCCAGCAGCACCTGTACTTCCTGATTTCTATTAAATTGGGAGGCTAGATTCTAACCCATGAGGTGGACAGGGATATAGATTTTCACACTTGTCTCTGACCTCAGTCACTGAAGATGCTTTTTAGGTCATACTATAGATTTACTTATAACTTTTGATAATTCTCCGTAGTGGTTGCCCCAGTTTGCAATCACAGTGTATGAGGGTTCCCCATTTACACCATCCCTGCCCCCAGCCGTTTTTGTTGTGTGCTGTTCCCTTGATCTTTGCCATTCTGACAGGTGAAAGATGAAATCTCAAAGTTGTTTTGATTTGCGTTTCTCTAATTGCTGGGGATGATGATGAACATTTCTTGAGATATTTCTTAGCCATTCTTTTTTTTTTTTTTTTTTTGAGAACTCTCTATTCATTTCCCAGACTCATTTTTTTTTTTTTTGAATGGGTCTATTTTGTGTGCGTGACTGTTTTCTCAGTTCTTTCTATATACTTAATATTAAACCTCTGTCAGTGGTATAGCTTACAAATATTCTCTTCTGTTCTGTGGGCTTCCTCTTCACCCAGCTGATTGTTTCTTTAGCAGTGAATATGCTTTTTAGTTTCATGGGGTCTCATTTGTCACCTGCTGGCCTTAATTTGCTGGCAATAGATTTCTACTTTGGAAGCCCCTTCCTACACCAATATCATGTCGTGTATTCTCTATTTTTCTTCTAGAAGTTTCAATGTTTAAGATTTAGGTTTTTTTAGCTATATCAAGCTAGATTTTGTGCAAGGTGAGAAATAATGATCTAATTTCATTCTTCTGAATTTCGGCATCCAGTTTCCCTAGTACTTTCGGTTGAGGATGTTTTCTTTTTTCTAGCTTATGATTTTGAAGTCTTTGTCAAATATTAAGTATCTGAAGTTAATGTGTGCTTATGTTCGGCTCTTCAGTTTTGTTTTATTGGCTTACATGACTGTTTCTGTGCCAATACCATGTTGTTGTTGTTTTTTATTACTATGGCTATGTAATGTATCTTAAGATCTGGAATGGTAGAGGCTCTAGCACTGCTATTTTTATCAGGATTTATTTGGCTATCTGGGGTCTTTTGTGGATTCATATGAATCCACTATTGTTAAGAAAGAAATGGGGATTTTGGTGAGATTGCATTGAATCTATAAACAGCTTTTGGTAGAATAGTCATTTTTACAATATTCATTTTATTAAGCTATGAGCATAGGATATCTTTCTATTTTTAAATTTCTCATTTTCTTCAGAGACTTAAAGTTCTTATTGTAGATTTATCCTTAGGTATTTCAGTTTTTTGAGGCTAATGTGAATGGGAATGTGTCCATGATTGCTAATATATAGAAAAACTATTATGCAAGTTGATTCCGTATCCTGCCAAATTCCTAAATTTATATATATATATATATATATATATTTTAGAAGTTTACTAGTAGAATCTTAGGATCTCTAACGCATAGCATCATATCATCTGAGAACAGAGACAGTTTGATTTCTTATTTTCCCTATTGTATTCTGTAAGTGGAGTTTTCCTCTCCTGCAGCCACTCTCAAATAGACACAGTGAGTCTTATATTAATTATAAATGCTCAGCTAATAGTTCAGGCTTATTACTTACATTTTGAGTTAATCCATACTCATAGTTTACATTCTACCTCATGGCAGTACTTTTTATTAACATGGCACATTCTTTTCCTGCTCCCTCTGTGTCTGGCTGGCAACTCCAGATTCTGCTCTTCTTCCTCCCAGCATTCTCCTAGTCTGGCTCTCCTGCCTAACCTTATTCTGTCAGCTATTGCCCAGTCAGCTTCTTTATTAAACCAATCACAGTGACATATATTCACACAGTGTGAGGGAATATTCCGCAGTAGTATCCCTTTATTTTTTTCCTTCTCTTGTTTTACTGTTTCAGCTAGTACTTTGAGCATGATCTTGAAAATGGGTGGGGATAGTGAGCATCCCTATTTAGTTTCTAACTTCAGTGGAATCCCTTCAAGCTTAGGCCATTTTAGATGATGTTGGCTATCAGTTTCTTATTGTAGCTTTTATTACATTGAAGTATGTTCTTTCTAGCCAGGCATACTATAAGACTTTAATCATGACGGCATGTTGAATTTTGCCAAAGCCTTTTTATGCTTTTATTGAGATAAATATGTCATTTTTGGCTTTAATTCTGTTTATGTGGTTTATTACACTTGTTGACTTGCAAATTTTGAAGAATCCCTTATATTTCAAGGAGAAAGCCAACTTGGTCATGGTTTATAATCTTTTCCATGTGTTTCTGTATTCTGTTTTCAAGTGTTTTATGGAGCATTTTTTTTTTGAAATTCATTAGGAATATTGGCCTATAACTTTCTTTTTTTGATTGTGTCATTACCTCATTTGAGTAGTAGAATGACAATGGCATTATAGAATAAGTTTGGGAGTGTTCCTGTTGGTGGTGGTTTTTTTGGTTCTTTTTTGGGGGCCCACAACCCAGCTCCCAAATATATCATATATGGATGCTTATTTTTACTTATGAATTCCCAGCCTTACCTTGGCTTAGTTTCTAGCCAGCATTCCTTAACTTATTCTGTCTACCCTTTGCCTCTTGTTCTTTTCTGGTTATCTCACTTTTATAAATCTTATTCTTACTCCATGACTTATTGTGTAGCTGAGTGGCTGGGTAGCTGGTTCCTGGAGTCCTGTTCCTATGGGTGCTAGCTCTTTTTGGGAGCTGGAATGATGGGCCCCTCAAGAAAAGAGTAAAAACAATCAACAATATGTTAATTTTGTTTTTATTTTTTTGAATAGTATAAGAACGACTTGATACAGATATTTGAATGACTTTTAGAATTCTGCTGTGAACCCATCTGTTCCTTGACTTCCTTTTAGTTGAAAGTCTTTTTCCTACTGTTTCAATCTCTTCACTTGTTTCTTTTGGGACCAGTATGAGGAGTAGGGTCCCAAAAGCCAGTAAATGAGTTGCAGACAGCCACTGTTAAGAGTCCTACAGGAGAACCAAGCTACATAACTGTAACATACATACAGAGTGCCTAGATCATTCCCAACCAGGCTCCCTAGTTGTCAGGTTGGGTCTCTATGAACCTCTATATACAGGCACTTTGGAACTCAGTATGTCTGGGTCTTAAAAAAAACTGAGAATCAGTCTACT
This sequence comes from Onychomys torridus, assembly GCF_903995425.1. Lineage (NCBI taxonomy): Eukaryota > Metazoa > Chordata > Mammalia > Rodentia > Cricetidae > Onychomys > Onychomys torridus. Next base: position 10,433,513 of record NC_050465.1, read on the forward strand.
ACAAGACTCACACTTTGGCATATATCCAAAGGATGCTCAATCATACCACTTGTTCAACTATGTTCATAGCATCTCTATTTGTTACGGCCAGAACCTAGAAACGACCTAGATGTCCCTCAACTGAAGAATGGATAAGGAAAATGTGGTACATTTACACAATGGAGTATTACTTCAGCTACTAAAAACAAGGATACCAGAAAATTTGAAGGCAAATGGGTGGAATTAGAAGTGAATCATGGTAACCCAGACCAAGAAAGACAAGCATGGTAAGTATTCACTCATAAGTGGATATTAGCTGTAAAATAAAAGATAACTATGACAATCCACAGACCCAGAGAGGCTAGGTAACAGGGAGAGTTCATGAGAGGACACTCAGATCTCTCTGGGAAGGGGAAATAGAAGAGAATTTGTGAGTGGACTGAGGGCAGATGAAGATGAGGACATGAGTGACCAGGTGGGGGCAGTATTGAAAGAGACTGCTGGAAAGGTGGGGGCATCTCTGTCTTTTTTGGTTAATTGTGCCAAAGATTAGTCAATTTTGTTTATCTTCCCAAAGTACCATCTCTTAGATTTGTTGATTCTTTGTACTACTTTTTTTTGTTTATGTTTCATTTATTTCCACTCTGATTTTTTTTTTTTTTTATTTTCTTATTTCTTGCCATGTACTGGATTTGGAATTTATTTTTTCTTGTTTTTTTCCAATGTTTTGAGCTCCATCATTGAGCTCTTTACTTTCCTTTTTCTGATTTTTTAACATAGTCACTAAAACCTATAAATTTCTGTCATAGAACCGTTTCCAATCTGTGTCAGAAGATTTCTTGTATTGTGTTTTGATTTTCATTTATTTATAGTAAGTTTTTTCTTTGTTGATTTTTTTCTTTTACCCAGACATCATTTATTAATGAACTAGTTAACCTACATGAATTTATGTAATTACTGGAGTTATTTGCTATTATTTCCTTGTTTTATTTTATTTGTCAGATAAGAGAGCTACCAAGAGTGATTTTAATCTATTTAGTCAAGGAGAGAAATGAACAAAATAACCAGAGGAATGGCATTCAAGGAGCAGATTGGCTACAGAGTTGGAGGACTCATTTCTGTACACATGGAAATTTCTAAGACCAACAACTGGATAACTGTGCCATAGTAGCTAAAACAATGAGGGAAAGAATAGTGATACCCTGGAGGTAATCAGATGACTTAATTAAGTTGGTACAAGCTGTTGATTTGAGATTTAGTCATGAGGATTTAATGGAAGATATTTGCATTATTTGTACTTTGTAGAAAACCAACTAATATGAGGGTTAGCAATTGTCTATATTTATTATCTCAGTTTCCATTGGTCAGAACATGAAAGTAATTCTACTTTGTGTTTTAACCTTGACACCTCCTGTCTCAGGACACACTCTGTAAGTATACTGAGCTATGTGCTAAGGTACCTAACTGTATCAGTTCTTAAGAAGTTTTAGAGAACTCAGTGGAAACGTGTTTTCTAGAAAACATTATCTAGTCGTCACAATGTAAGCAGACACCGAGGTTTAGTAATATTGATAGTGTAACAGCAACAGTACCATCATGCCACTCTTGTGGACTTCCTGAATCACTATATAAATCACTTTTGGACATGTTCTGCAGAGCTGATGATAAAATTAAAAATAACTCAGTGGAACTGTGAAAAGAGGAGTCATATTTCTACTTTATTCTAGAATGTAAAAGTCATAAACAATGTTTAATATTAGTTTAGGAGTTTGTAATTAACTTCACCAACTAGAAACATAGTTTTTTTGTATTTGAGAAATTAATATTTCCCAAAGTAAAGATATGCTAACATTTTAGAACAAAGGATAGCAGTATCCATTAATAACAGATCTATAAAATCCTCTATTTCATCAAGTTACATGTAAAATAGTCATTGCTCTGTATAGTTCCTATAGGGAAAGAGAAGATACATAGTCATTTGGAAATTCTGCACCCTAGAACACAATTCTAAAATAAAAGGGAATGACATTACAAGAATTCAAGTCGTATTTGACAGAGAGCGGTAAAAGAGAGGAAACGTCTAAGTAGCGGAAAGCAGTTAAAATCTCCCTTAGAGAACTATAACTTCCATAGCTGGCACTTAAAAGAGAGATAATAATTTGTGTAGAAAGTGAGTTTGGCAGTGCTGTGGGAATAATAGATCTTTCCCATCTCAAATATTATCTCCTTTTTGATGCTGAGTCTTTTCTATAGTATTAACTATTCATATTATTTTTCCTCCATGACCTTGACTACCCTGTGGGAAATTATGAGCCTCATCTTCCAATGTCTTGAATGGTAGGGCAATTTTTCTTGTAGGGATGTCATTGTAAAAATGTCCTCTTTATTACTTAAAAGCTAAATCATTGAGAAAAAAACCCTAATATCACATTAGGCAGATGCAAAATCAATTGAGAGCATGCATAATTTTAGGAAGCCGAATACTGTCTATTGTCTGTCTCCTTCCAGTGGGGTTTTGAGAGAAAATGCATAGAGGTCTATAAGGTAAGGCTGTCTTAGACTGGACATTGATTTCTCCTCATGTAACACATTTACTTTACAATTACATGCAGATGCAACCCATAGCCTCATCACATTAAGCTTACCCTGTGGCCAGTCACCACTTACTTACCCATTAGGTTTTGATAACTGACTTTCTCACTCCATACTCTTTTGGCATGTATTCTTCTTGGCAATAACTTCTGGGAGTTCTCATTTCCCCAGTGTGCTGGTTGACTGTTAAGTAACTTCTTAAATAAAAATAAGGAAGCTCTTGATATCTCAGGTTTTTATCTGTATAAATAAAATATCTTGAGGCTTACCTCTCTGTATGAGATGAATCAATCTTACCTCTATAGTGCACTGCTCAAGATGTCTTGTAAACCTTCCCTGAGATCCAAAAATCATTTTCTTCCTACTGTCTCCAAGAAAGCAGGGCAAGTAACTTCTCCTTCCCACCTAAGAATTTCAGAAAGGCAGAGATCACAGCTCAAGATAACAGCGGTAACTTCATCTGCTTCCTTCTTTACCTTCCAACTGACAAAGAATGACACAAAACCTTTTCTTAGTGGCATAACCAGGGATAGGGTTACTCCAAGTGTAGTGAATCTTAAATGCTAGTGCTTCTTCTTTGCTAACATTGATTCTAAGATGCTGGGATGGAGGTCACCACAGGTGTCCATATTGACACATGATCTTTAAAATTTTTTAGCAATGGAATTTTGCTTTCTTATTCTTACACTTTAAATGATTTCTCAGATTGCGTACATTTAGACTATGTACAACTCCTTTTTTGACCATGGCAGATCGAATATGGCAGTGAAGACCTGAGTAGTAGCTACAAAACCTTAAACAAATTAAGGTATTTGGATGTCTATGATTTACATTTCTTACTAAAGACAAGAAAATTCAAGCCCAGAGAAGGTGGTTCACTTACCAGAAGTTCTAAGCTGGTTAGTTGCAAAATTAGGAATAGAATTCAGTTGTCTTAACCTCAAACTAAGATTTTTGAGTATGCAACTGTAATTGTTCATCTTGGTCTTTTGTCATTGTATTATTTTATTATTATGGCATATTTTTATTGTAGAGAGGAGAATCCTAAAGACAATTTAATACATGTGTGTTAAGTACTTTTACCATGCTCCTTTGGTATGCCTCTAGTGTTTTTGACCCTCCTTTACATTAACCCTTTTCGTTCTTCCACATGGTTTTGCTTCTGCTCTCATGCACACGTGAATTTCTGTGTCCATCTAAAATCTACGGTCCACAAATGAAACCAAGTTTATTGACCATGTGTTCTCCATCTTCTAAAAACTATATGATCATCTCAAGTGCCCATTTATTGATCAAGATGTTTGCTTCATTGGCACTTAGTGTTTATAGTTTAGGATATATTCTAGATGTTAACCTGTTAGCTACATAGCTAGTGAAGGTTGTTTCCCAAAGTGAAGGCCATCTCTTCTCTTAGTCCTTTACTATGCAGAAGCTTTCAAACATCATGCCATCCCACTTTCCCCATTTGCCGTTAATTTCTGAGCTCCTGGAGAATTGTCACCACATCCCTGCTTATACCTTTTGTGTTTTCCTTTTTTATTAAATGATTTCAAAATTTTACATCTTACATTAAGGTCTGGGGTTCATGTGACATTCTTTTTGTACAGGGTGAGAGGCTGGGGAATCCTAATCCATCTTCTCCATTTTCTTCCTTCTGTATCTTTACAAAATATAATCAACTAAAAGTTCTCATTCAGAGTACGTTGTAACTTATACTCTAGACATAACCAATGGTCGCTGGTTGTATGAGAGACTTTTCCTGGGGAGACATCAACACACACACACACACACACACACACACACACACACACACACACACCATACACTACTAACACCAGAGATAGGACCCATAAGAAACCAAAGTAATTGTACCGAATTCCAACTTTGTGAATCAGTGGGTTTTATTGGAGTTTGTAATTGGAGGATGGATGGGGGATTATTTGCAGCTGTAGTGTTGACTCAAAAGTATGTGCATCACTAAAAAGCCAATGCCAATGTGGGAGGCAAGGGTGATGACTCATGAAAACTGTGTCTCTGAAGCTCTTTCACAACGTGCAGGTGGGCACACAGGTCCAAGAGTCTCTTCCCTCAGCAGCTGTGTCCTGCTTCTGTAATTCTGCAGAGCGTGTCCCTGGAATCTTGCAAGTTTCAGCATTCTAGGATATGTAAAGGTTTTCTTTTTATTTGTTTGTTCCTATGTGATATATATATATATTCCCTCCAGGAAGGAAGTTTCAATTTGGAGGAAACTATTATATCATTATATCACACCAACAAATGTGAAATGAAAAATAATAAGATGTACATTAAGTAATGGGATGGCTCTCTAAATTTTGTTAACTCAAAGTTTTATCCTTTCTCATTTGTTACAATTCCTTTGTCATGATAACAATTTTATTCCTATAGATAATTCCTCCACCTCCAACAATGGTAATTTTTTGTCATATTGCAATTTTATAATTTTATAATCTATAGCTAATCCCCCCACTTCTAACAATGTTCCTTTGTGCCAATCAAGAAAGTCTAGAAATAAAAATATTTCAAGTTAGGACTATAAAATACTAATCTGATTTTAATTAAAAAGATAAATTGTCATATCAAATGTTATTTTAAGCATTTGCTTGCTTAATTGACCAAATGTTTATTTAAAATGAAGACAAGGAAAAGACTGCAGCAATACACTTCTTCTGGTTCTGTAGTTGGTCTTTGGAAATTCTATAACCTTATTTGACAAAATTATTAGAGCATTTCTGTTCAAGTGAATAACTTAAAGTGTTATTGAGTTTTGAGCTTAAAATTTAGGTTTGGTTAGGCTTTCAAGAGTCCTGTGGTTTCAATTAGTGTAATGGTTTCAACTCAGTTTTTAATAATTGGAGCATAATTCAGTAAATTGTACCATTAAATGATCCAACTGAATGTAGGAAAATTTCAAATAAGTGGTCTTACTTAGCAGAAAAATATTGGGTCTTGGACATTAGAAGTATTATAAGTTTTAGAGATACTTAACAATATGTAGAATAAGAGAAATATGAAAATTGTTTTGAGTAGAATAATAGAAATACGAGAAGTATTCCAAGTTTCTGGAGATATTTATAAAAATTTCTTCATAAAAATTTTTATTAAAGTTCTTACATTGTTAGTTTTTGGAAAATGGGCCTTTTCTAGCTTTATTTACCTCTTTATCCATTGTAATGTGACATTGTAGGCATAGTGTTTCTGTCCTGTCTGCCTGCTTCCAAATAACTGACTTGGAGACTTAATATAAATTATAAATGCTTGGCTAATAGCTCAGGCTTTCTACTAACTAGCTCTTACAACCTAACCCATTTCTACTGATCTATGTGCTTCCCTGAGGCTTGTGGCTCTATCCCATTTTGTTTGTCTGATTCATTCTTTGTCTGGCTCACGACTCCTCTGGACTCTGCCCTTCCTCATCCCATCTTTCCCAGTTTGTCTTTCCCACTTAATTTTAACCTATTCAGCTCTTGGCTAGTCAGTTTGTTTGTTAAACCAATCATAGAGACATATACTCACACGGCATACATAAGGATTATTCCACAGCATGACATATATTTGAATAAATAAAAGAAAAAATAGGAAAACAAAGAATTTCAAGTTACACTTTATTCATGAGATATTTATAACTCTTTGGCTCAATGGTGTATCTAATGATCTGGAAAAATGAACTGGGCAGGAACCTTAATAAAAATAATAGTACACTTCATCAAATCTGCCAAAGAACTTCATTGACTGACACACACATTTTTGTTTTATAAATATATATGATAGTGATGAACTCTTACTTGCTAATGAAACAAATACATAATTCACTAATATTTTAAAATGGGTGATATAAACAATATATGTGAGCACATGTGTAGAGATGTAGAGATGAAACAATTATCTAAAATTGTAAGTGAATTGTAAGGATTCTGTTGTTTTTGAGTGGGGATAGATGACAGGCATAAAGAATGTCTTTTGAAAAAGGCTATATCTTTAAAAAGATTCTGTGCAAGCTGACATTATTTAAAAGGTTTCAAAGAAATAAGTTGAAATGTGATAAAAAGGAAGCCTAATGGACCATATTAAGTAATTGCTGTTAATATCAGATATCACACCCATTATAGTAACTTTGAAAATCTGTCTCTGCACATGACAGGCTGTGTAAAATATGACTTAGTAATGTTTATCTGTAATTAGATTGGTAGCCTTACATAACAGGGTTAGAAATCTCTCTTGTATCTATGAACATGACTTGTCATTTCACATCAAGTATTTTTCAACCAAATTACTTTTGAAATTGACAGCTCATTTTACGATTATGGCCCATCAAATCAATGATTAAGTTGGTGACATTGAAACTTTGTTCCAATATTCTATAAAGTTGTATTAAATGCAGATTCTCCCATTGTAAACATAAAATGTCATTTTTTTTAACAATAAAATTCAAACTCTTTGAACCAATTTCTATGTAAATGTCTAAAGGAAACATGGATGACAGGATGTCTTCCATTAGCTTCTACTAAAGTAATGGAGCAAATGAAGCTAGCAAAACCATGAAAGCTCCTATAAATATCATCATCCCCCTTAAATTCCATGTGAGGAAAATGCTCCCTCTAATTAGTGTACTGTGGGATAATGCTTTTGTACACTGGTTTAATAAAACGCTAATTGGCCAGTAGCCAGGCAGGAAGTATAGGTGGGATAGGCAGACAAGGAGAATTCTGGGATAAGGAAGCCTGAGTCAGGAGAAACCAGCCATCCATCCAGGGAGCAGCATGTAATGGCACACAGGTAAAGCCACGGAACATGTGGCAACATATAGATTAACAGAAATGGGCTGAGTTTGAGTGTGGGAACTAGTCAGTGGTAGACCTGAGCTAATGACCAAGCAGTTTATGTTTTGTTTTGTTTTTCTTCAGCTGCTGTTTATTGACATCCGGGTGGGCACTATAGCAACAGGCCGGGAGATGCTGAGGCAGACTGGAAGGTGCAGAGTGGAGTGTGTGTGTCTGCAATAACAGCTGAGGCGTGCACAAGGAGGAACGGGGGAGGCCAAAGCTGTTGGGGAAGCAAGTCAGGGCCAGGGACAAAGGTTATCTACACAGGAACGTGGGTCCCGGTACCCTATGCCCCTACTCTTGCGGTCTCCTGACTCCAAGCCAGGCCTGGGAATTCTCTGGGCAATTTCTACAGGAGCAAAGTACAGAGAAATGTCGCTGCCCTTTTGGGATAAAGCCAGAGGGTTTCCAGTTCTGCATTCCTCCTTCACCCCTTTTCTTGGGTCTGAGTGGCTATGGACCAGGTGGGACACAGGAAAACTTCAGTTACATTAGTAGCATGACTGGTCTAAAATTGTACTAATTACCTAACAAAAGCTGTTTTGTCCTAAAAGACACATAAAGCTCTACCTAGAAATGAGCCTGAAATCTCCCATAATACAATATCTGATATTGCCATTCACTGTCACCACTGTTACCTTCCACGATTTATATTCTGAAGGCGTGATGGAAGATTGGAAAAGAAAATACCTAATTTAAAGTGATTTCTCTGAGATATTTTTTGACATGCTATTTACAAAAATATGGGATTCTTTTTTTCTGAACACTTGGGAATTTTTTTAGATGGCTTTGCTATTACTGAGGGTGAGTTTTACTTTACCATGATCTAAAAATATACTTTGTATTACTTGTAATTTTAAATTTGCTAAGCACTGAACATCTTCAGACATATTTTGTGTGCTATTGAGAAAAATGTGCTCTGCTGTCCTCAGCTATCAGACCCTCAGATCTTGAAAGTGTTTTTTTTCTGGTTATATGTTTTATCAGTTTTCTCATCTGTAAATTGCTAATGAATCATACACATTTCTGTACATATAATTCTAGATTTATTTCTCCATGTAATTAGAAGGTTATTATACACTTATTAGAATGTTGCATTCATTCTTTTACCTTAACTTACCAATACCCATATGGATTAGTTTTCTCATAGACAATATATCATTGGGTCATTATGCTATGTTTAATATAAAATTCTATTTAATTAATCCCTAATATACCTTTCACACCTAAGACATGCATTTAAGTATTTACACTAAATTATACAATCATTTGCTCTTTCCTGTTTCTGTGTGCACATTATTGCTTCCATTTTCACTTTCATTGCCTTTTTTGTTTTAATTTATTAATTTTCATTTATTGGTTTATTGGTTATTTAATCACTAATGTAAGTTTGTTGATGCTCACTCCAATACTTTATATATATATATAAACAATCTGACATCACCCAACACACTAAACTAGGCAATGAACAGTGTATGAGATGTTAAAACATAGAGATAATTCTTCTCTACTATCCCTTGAATTGTTGTTGCATGCATCTTATGCAATATTTACTGAATATATTGTTTGGCATGCAGGTTCAGTTGTCTTTGTATTAAAATTAAAAGTATTACCTTGCACACATATATTATTCTGGCAATTTACAAATCATTTCTAGCTTACTATTTTTATTAATCTATATCATGGCATATCAGATCATCCATATCAGGTAAACATCAAGTCCTTTTTAGCTTTTCAGGGAAATTCTTGTTTCTTTCACTATCGAATAGAGTTTTGTTCCAAAAATTGTTATTATAATAGGTTAAAGATACATAGCTTTATATATTGTCTATATTCCTTGGTATGCTGTAAATATGAAGATGATAATCTTTTCATATCTCCAAGTTTTCCTCCCCAAATCAGAAGTATAATTAAATTAAAGCAAACAAAATAAGGACAGAAAAACATATGAGAAAACTTTTCCATTTATGAGAAAAATTATATGATAATTGTGACTGGCTACTCCAAGGCACTATTATTTTGGGGACAGATTTGCTTGGTGGACAATTTCTCTACTTACCAGTAATGCTGATTCTATGGACAGCTGTGTACACACACACACACACACACACACACACGCTTCACATGTACATGAACACAAATAAACAGGCTTCAAACATACTTGCACACATACAAGCATCACATACACATGCACACATTCATACTTAACATATACACATGTAAGTTCTTCAAACATATGCACACATACACACAGAGGTTTACATTCATATGTATGCACACAGGATTCAGACATACATGTATATGTGCATGCAAACACTCATACTTGATGTGCATTTCTATAATGCTGGTAGCATCCTGAGAAGTGAAAATTACTGCTCAGAAGAAATGAAGCCCTAGTGGTCAACAACTGAGAACTGGTTTCTGACAAATGCTGGACTTATTTTTGGTGACTGTGAATTGGTATGTTGCTCAGTTCAACATCAAATTTGCCATACTTCAACCTCAGTCTGGGACTTGAGTACATGACATCATACCCAGAAAATTTCTGACAGATTATTTAAGGAAACCTCTACTCTTGATCAGAAGTGAATTATAAAAAGCTGTTTGATGCCTAAAGAAACCTAGGTTCTATTTTCATGAATAACAAATGAAGTAACATTGCCTTTTTACATCTGTGAGGTTGTGTTTAGCAAGAACTTCCCAATAGGGTGCATAGTTGAGCTTAACAAAAGTTCAGAATCAGAGAAGAGTTTACTACAGAGACCACAGAGGCTGGCTTAGACAGAAGAAGGCACTGTATCAAATCTAGACCTAAGCATTATAACACATCTTGACTTAAAGGCTTTTGTTTTCTATTTCAAGTCTTAGTATTTCACACCTTACTCAAGAAAAGATGTCTTTTCATCATTTTGATTTTAAACATAGGGAAAGGAGCCTTTACAGAAATCATCAACCCTCTCCAAAGTCTTAGTTAAGAGTAACATTTTTCTTCTGTTTGCTCATAGTAATGAAGAAGAGGAGAATGAGATCAGAAAAGTATAGGTCAAGAGATTTGGAGTCAAACATCAGAGATACTGAAGAGATCGCCTGGGTAGACTGGGGGTGGGTGGGGATGGGAACATGAGGGATCATGTTGGGGAGGGGATGGAGGGGGAGAGTACTAAAAGAGATGTCTTGATATGGGGGGCATTTGAGGGTTAGGTAGAAACCTGGTGCAAAGGAAATCACAAATCTACAAGGATGACTCCAGCTAAGACTCCTAGCAGTTGTGGAGAGGGTGCCTGAACTGGCCATCTACTGTAATCAGATTGGTGACTACCCTAATTGTCATCAGAGTATACATCCAGTATTTGATGGAAACAGATGCAGAGATCCAGAGCCAACCACTGGGCCAAGCTCAGGGAATCCTGTTGAAGACAAGGAGGAAGGATTGTGCAAACCAAGGGGGTCAAGGTCATCACAAAGGAACCCACAGAAACAACTAACCTGGACTCACAGGCACTCACAGAGTCTCAAGGGACAGCCAGGAGCCTGTAGTAGGCCTTCTACACATTGTGACAGTTACACAGCTTGGTCTGCTGTAGGACTCCTAAAAATGGAAGCAGGAGCTATCCCCAATGCTTTGGCTGGCTTTGGTAACCTAATTCTCATACTGGGTTGCCCAGCCTTAATACAAAGGGAAGATCTTAGTCTCACCTCAACTTGATATGCCGTTCTTTGTTGACACCCATGGGAGGCCTTGCCATTTCTGAACAAAAACAGAAGAGTAGTGGATTGTGCAGCAGGCAGAGGGGAAGTGGGAAGGATGGAATGGGAGGAAAGGAGGTATGGAAAACCACAGTCAGGATGTAAAATAAATGAATAAATTTAATTAAAAAAAGAAAAAGAACAAAACAAAACAAAGCACCAACAACATATTTGTAATATAAGCCTACTACCTCAGAGACATAATTTGCGTTCATGCCCTGAGGATTTTTACATACTCAGACATAACAAACATAATTGCTGCTCACAGCACCATCATTGTCTTCTCTTACAACCTCTCCTTGGTGTGCAGGTCAAGAACAGGATTTTATCTTCTTTCTAGGTTTTCACACAATATAGGGTACATCAGGGTTGGGATAGTTTGAATTAGTCTGTATTATATATCCTACTAACAAGAATAAACAGTAAAACCTGGTAAGCAGATATAAATGGTTGAATGTTTATTAAATATGTTGATGAAAGAGTTAACACAGAAACAAAAACCTGACAAAACTTCATTTTAAAAATAAATAGTTATTATCTAAGTCTCTTGTACATTGCTAAAACACACACACACACACACAAACACACATATACATATATATATATATATATGTATATATATCTATATAATTTAAGTGCAGCAAGGGATAAAAAGGATCTTCAAAAGTAGTGAATTGAAAGCAAAAGGAGTTTGAACAAATAATGAATTTACAAAGAATAGGGACAAGAACATGTATGTCTAGAAAAATAACTAGTGACATACAGACAAGAGTAATGGCAACAGCTTGAGATAATTATGCTTGTGAAAAGGGAAAAAGAACAATAGTGGTTTACAAAATGTAAGTGGGACTCAACATGAAAAGGCTTACCAATTATAAAAGAGATAATTTGGTCATTAAAAACAACAAAATGGCACATTTCTTTTTCAAAATTTAGAGACCATCCAACCACTCCACAAAGCCAATTCTCACACATCCTTCCCCATGGTCTAGATCAATGAGTCTTCCTGACCCTCCTACCTGGGCACATTTCCCAACTGTCCAGATCTAGCCCACATCCCACATCCAGTGTCCAGTCATAGTTTGGTTACACCTGCCTTATTTGTAACCAGCTCCATAGGTTTCCAGCCAGGATCCTCCCTACTGAACTCCTAACCCTACATCTCTCCCATGTCATATCCAACCTTGCATCCAAACAAGATCTACTGGCATACTCCAGGTTTAGACCAGGAAACACACCCTGTACACCAACCAGTCCCTCTGCCAACCTGATTTACACACAAGCCATTTCCAACCTGTAGGCCAAACCTTCCCACACATCCTCTCCTCTGCCTCTTTTCTGCCTATAAATAATTCTTTTATAAGGCAGAAACATTAGAATATCACCTACCTTCTCAATAGAGACTATGTGAAAGTCAGAAGGGCCTGGAAATACGTACTACAAACTCTGAGATACAACAGATGCTAGCCCAGAATACTATACCCTGTACGTACCAGTGCTTACTTACCAAACCAGGGCCTCCTGATACGGTCAGTGGGAATTAAAACCAGGCCAGGTTGGAACACTCTCAGCAAGGCTGAGACTAAAACAAGTTATTTCAAGCAACCGGACATTTTATACATTTATTGGAAACAGAATACAATGGTGGTTGCCAGGATGAATATAATGGCAGTTGCTGGGATACAATGGCAGTTAAAGAGTAGACAGGGCATGTCCAAGACTAATATGCCAAAATTCTACATGCTTTACTGACTTCTAAGTAACACAGAGAAACACACGTAACCTGAGTGCTTCACTACCTGAGGAAGTATCTCAGTTTCCTGAAGACTGAAAGGCACACAGTGCCCCAGAAGCCATGGACTCTACCCTGACAAACCTATGACACAAGCCTCCCAAGGCAGCTAGACCAGGCAAACTCCATGATTCCCTGCAATACCCAGCAAAATTATCAACCACAAAAGATAAAGAAAAACATTCCTTGATGAAACCAAATTTAGGCAGTATCTATCTGCCAGTCAAGCTCTATAGTAGGCAGTAGTGGGAAAACTTCAGTCTGAAAAGGTTAACCACATCTGAGGAAACATAATAATATATAAATCCAGACAAGTAAGTTCAAGGAGTGGGATCCACACCATAACACAAGCATTAGAGAAGTCGGTAAACACTGCTCATTGCTAACTATTGACATTAATTGTCACAACTCTCCAATAAGACATAGACTAACAGATTGCATTCAAAACCAGGATCCATCCATCTGTACATCCAAGAAACACTCATTACCATCAAGAATAGGCATTACTTGAGGTAAAGAGATAAAAAAAAAAGGTATTTCAAACAAATGATATCAAAGTAAGCAGGTGTATCCATTTTAACATATGAAAAAATAGACTTTAAATAAAAACTAACCAGAAGAGATAAGAAAAGGAGATTATATACTCATCAAAGAAAAATTCACCAAAAGAATGTTTCCATCCTAAATATCTATGCACCAAAACAAGCAAGCCAAAGTTCATAAAAGAATCACTCATATTGCTAAAATCTCATATTGATGGACATTGGGTGACTTCAAAATCCTACTCTTGACAATGGACAGATCAATCAGAAAAAACTAAACACAGAAATGCTGAAGCAAAATAACATCTAAATCAAATGGGCCCAGAAAAATTAACCAGAATTTCAAAAAAGAGTTAATGCCAGCATTACTGAGATTATTTTGGGAAATAGTAACTGAAGGAACATTTCCTAATTCTCTTTAGGAAGCCATAAGCACCATGACATCTAAAACTCAGTAAGACCTAATGAAGAATGAAAATTACAGAAAAATATCCCATATGAACAGAGATGTTAAAATTCTCAATACTTCCAAAACTATTCCAAAAAATAAAAAAAAAAAAAAGATTACATGCCATGATCAAGGAAGCTTCATCCCCGAGATGAAGGGATCATCCTTTCATGATAAAAGTCCTGAAGAGACTAGGTTTGCAATGGACATACCTCAATATAATAAAAACAATTTACAGCAAGCACCTACCCAACATCCATGTAAATGGAGAGAAACTCAAAGCATTTCAAAGAAAATAAAGAATAATAGGATGAGGTATGCTCTCTTGTTACCTATTCAATACAGTACTTGAAGTCTTAGCTAGAGAAACAAGACAACTCAGGGAGATTTAAGGGGTACAAAGAGGAAAGGAAAAAGTCAAAAGTATCTTTCTTTGCAGATGTTTGATTTTATAGATAAAAGGCCCTAAAAGTCCATCAGGAAACTTCTACAGCTGTAACACTTTCAGCAAAGTAGCATAGCAGGATATAAAATTAACACATCAAAGTCAGTAGCATTCTTATATACAAATGAAAACAGAGAATGAACTCATGGATATAATATTTTCTACAATAGCCTCAAATACGTATGTGTGTGTATGAATGTATGTATGTATATTTATATGTATATATGTTAGGTAAACTCTGAGTAAGTGAATTTTTTGTTTTGTTTTGTTTTATTTTGTTTTGTTTGGTTTTTGGAGACAGGGTTTCTCTGTAGCTTTGTGCCTTTTCCCTAGAACTCACTTGGTAGCCCAGGCTGGCCTTGAACTCACAGAGATCTGCCTGGCTTTGCCTCCCGAGTGCTGGGATTAAAGGCATGTGCCACTACCCCCGGTAAAAGATTTGTTTAATAAAAAATTAAGATATTGAACAAAAAAATTGAAGAATACATTAGGAAATAGAGTATTTTTCATGATCAAGGCTTGGTATAATTATTAGAGCAAAAATGGTCATCCTACCAAAACAATATTCATATTTAATGTAATCCCCATTAAAATTACTACATAATCCTTTACAGAAATTGAAAGTACAATTTTAAACAGCATATGGAAACACAAGGAACTTTGGAGAGGTAAGACAATCCTGAATAATAAAAGAAGTACTAGACATCCATCATCTTCAATCTCAAATTGTACTATAGAGTTACTGTAATAAAAATGACATGGTGTTGGCATAAAAAAACAGACACATTGACCAATGGAATCCAAGTGATGACCCAGACATAACTCCATACATCTGTGGACACCTGATTTTTGGCAAAGAAGACAGAAATACCCAGTGGAGAAAAAATAGTATATTCAACAAATGGTGCTGGCCAAACTGGGTGACTGGAAGTAGAAGACTACAAGATGATCTATACTGATTACCCTGCACAAAACTCAACTCCTAATGGATTAAGGACCTTAACATAAAACCAGATACACTGAATCTGATAGAAGAGAAGTAGAGAATAGTATTGACCTCATTGTCACAGGAAAAGACTTTCTGAACAGAACACTGATACCCTAGGAATTAAGACAAATAATAAAAGGGACCTCATGAAACGTAAAATGATATGTATGACAAAGGATACCATCAGTCAGACAAAGCTGCAAGCTACAGAATGGAAAAGATATTTACAAATACACATCCAAATAGAGGGTTATTATCTAAACATATATAAAAAGCTAAGCTTATTATGATGAAAACAGATAACCCTAATTTTAAAAATGGGATACAGATCAAAACAGAGCTCTCAAAAATGGAACACAAATTACTTAGTAACCACTTAAAGAAATGTTCAACACCTTTAGTCATCAGGGAAATGAAAATCAAAAGTACTTTGAGATTTCATCTTACTCCAGTCAAAATGACCGAATGAATCATGCAAATGGCAGTTCATCCTGGCAAGGATGTGGGAAAAGAGAGACACTTATCACTTCTGTTAAGAGTACTTCATATTGTACAGCCAATATGAAAATTAGTGTAGCAATACCTCGAGATAGAATAGATTTACCTTAAGATCCAGGTTGTCAATTTTAGGCATATAAACAAAGGACTCTACCCACTACTACAGAGATACTTGCTAATCCATGTTCATTGCTGCTCTATTCATGATAACCAGAAATTGAGAACAGACGAGATAGCTGTCAATGGATGAACAGATAATGAAAATGCAGTGCTTTTGTCAATGAATTATGATTCAGCTGTTAAAATAAAATGATGATATTCATGGGTAAAGTTTTAGAGCTAATAGTAAAACCATCCTGAGTGAGGTAGACCAGACCCCAAAGGATAAATATTCTGTGTTTTCTTTATGTGTAGATACTAGTTTTAAGCTTTCAAAGGGTGTGCTACAATCCATATAACTACAGTGGCAAGGTATAGTGTAAGGAAGAGGGGGAGGGAAGACAGGGAGTGTCTGAATCACTGCAAGAAAAAGAACACAAGTCTTACTTTAATGGAAACAAACATAAGAATAGAAACTAATATCACAATGGATACTCTGAAGATAGTGGAGCCTCAAGCAATGCATTCCAAATTGTTCAAAGACTACAACAGACAAACCCAGACTAATATATATATATATATATATAGAACAGAAGGTACCACTGAAAACATAATGAACACAAAAATCAAAGCAATGACTGCAATTAACACACACAAATTCCAATAATAATTTTACACATCAAGGGCCACAATTCTCCAGTCAGGTACCACAGGCTGATTGAGTGGATCAAGAAATAAAATTCATCTGTATGTTGTCTACAAGGAAGATCTGTCTTTGCTTTAAAGACAGATACTGCCATAGAATAAAAAGATGTACAAAAAAATACTGTAGCCAAATGGACCCAGGAATCAAGGCACCATCACAATCTTAATATGTGACCAAATAAACTTAAAATTTAAACTAATCAGGTGAGATCAAGGGGGCACTTCATTCTAACCAAGATATTGTTACTTCCCTATACAAATATGCAACAAACTCTGGTGCTGCTCCCAGTTTCATTATATATATGCTGGATTTAATGACACAGATTAACATCAACTCATTAATAGATGATTGCAATGTCCCACTTTTCCCACTAGACAAGCCATCTTGAAAGAAATTAAACAATCTACAAAAGCAATTGACATAATACATCAAATACACTTAATAAACGTCTACAGATTATTACATTCAAACATCAGAGAATACAGGTAAACTCGCATAAGAAAAAGAAGACCATAGCCCATCTCGCTGATGTTAGTATTTAAGAGGCACTAGGAACACATCCTGAACACGACAACACCACAGAAGAGTTTTATTAAAGAGGATAGAGGTGACAGGCTTGCGTGAAACACACGTGGGTGAGGAGATAAGGAGGGGAGAGAGAGACTCATGCAAGATGGCACCAGCTTTTTAAAGGTTGGTCTGCGCATGCATACAGGAACTCTTGTGAGTACTCCATGCATGCGTGTAGATTACATGGCTGCGCGCACGCGCGCGCACGATTTACGCAACCACATAAAGCCACAGAGTCCTGGTCCCGAGAGATGTCTGACCTGGAGATGGCTATTCTGAACCGGAAATAGTTAGGTGGTCCACCAGGAAAGCCCAACTGTGTGGACATGTAATTATCTATCATTCCCGACTCTCATGTTTTAAAAAAGAAAAAAAAATGTGGATAGATGGGTATGGGATGCCGTTTCTCTCAAAGACTGCTTCAGGCTGAATGGTGGACGTTGATTGGTTCTTGGGGGGAGATGGGGAAGCTGCCTGAAGTCCTGGGATGAAGTCCTGTAGCTGTGGTCATCCTTCATGGTGTGGCTGATCCTAGGATGAGATTCTGCAGCTGTCCATCCTCCATGGTGTGGCTGGGAACCTTCTATCTGACAAAACACTGGTGACATAAAAAGCTTAGAGAAAAGACTCATTATTATTTTATTTTTGGAGCTGACATTTATCTGAGGTATATCAAAAATGATAGATAATTACATGTCCACACGGTTGGGCTTGCCCGGCGGACCGCCTAAGTATTTCTGGTTCAGAATAGCCATCTCCGGGTCAGACATCTCGTGGGACTAGGACTCTGTGGCTTTACATGGTTGTGTAAAGCACGCACGCAGCCATGTAATCTACGCGCATGCGTGGAGTACCCACAGGAGTTCCTGTACACATGCGTGGCCCAACCTTTAAAAAGCCGGTGCCATCTTGCATGAGTCTCTCCCCCCCCCCCCGCCCTTATCTCCTCTCACCCACGTGTGTTTCACACAGGCTTGTAACCTCTATCCTCTTTAATAAAACTCTTCTGTGGTCTTGTCGTGTTCGGGACATGTTCCTAGTGCCGCTTAAATACTAACATTGGTGCCGTGCGGAAATGTGCGCTTCTGGGCACTCTGCGCCTGGAAACCCGGGCCCCTGCTTATCGGCTGACAAGCTGATAAGGTGGCTTGTGCCCGAGATCTGTCCAGACCTCCGGGAGGTCTTGGCTCCAGATCATGTTTGTTTTTCATTTTTGCCTCTCCAATGCATACATGAGAAATAAGGCTTCCAACTCGATCAGCCCTACTTAAAGATTCCTAAGCTTATCCGTCTCAGTACTGAGAGATGGCCCAAGTATGCTTTAAAAATAACAAAAAATCCTAATCTTTTACGGGAGTTATCTAATTCTGGCCAGTGAACAGGCAAATGGAAAGAGTTGCTCTTTATCTTAGCTTTCTCTCTCTCTCTCAAAGCTCTAAAAAGGTAACCATGGCTTGTGATTCTTCTGCCAACCAGCACGCACCTCCAGCTGGCCGCCCCAGGTGGTGGCCAGCCATGAGAAGCGCGGCTTTCCACTATTGATACCGCCACGATTTTTCACAGTGAGTCTGCTGTTCTAATGGCTGAAATCTGAGCTATATGTTTGCTAGGGACAATCCCGGGGTGTTGTCCAGGCTGTGCTGGCAAGGCAGGCACATTTTTGCTCAGAGCAAAAATGGCGTCTGGGGTCTACCAGGTGGACCCATGGTAGCACAGTCACAGCTCCTCCCATCCCTTGACAAAAGGGGGGGGGGACTTGAGCTGATCTTAGATCTTACTTCATTCTCAGGACGCCTGAGTTGAAGTCTGATCCTGGTTTGTTATTTTAATTTTTTTATTTTCCACTCAGCTACAGCCATGGGACAGAGGGCCCATAGCACCCACTTACATTGGCGGATGGGGCAGGTACTGGTAAACCTGGCCGCTTAACAGCTTTGCGGTACCGGTAAACCTGACCACATAACAGTGTGGCAGGTACTTCAGCCAGCAAACGGGAAAATAAGAGTTGCTTCATCTCCAAGCTTTCTGCTAAAGCTCTAAATGCTTTCTTTCCTTTCCCACTAAGGCATCTGCCATGTGTAACCTTTTCTGTCTGACTTTCGCGCTGTTGGTGGGCGGGCTCAAATGTGAGGGCTTGGGCAGTTTCTAAGACTCGCCCTAACTCATCTTAACTCCACTCACTCATTCTCAAACTGCCTTGAGAACCACAGATGGGTCTAAAAGCGACTGAGATCTAAACAATTAAGTTTACAATAATCAGGATGGCTCCTAAGCCAAAAAAAAAAAATCAGCTTATAGCCTCAAGCAAGTCTTCCAAAGGATCGGTTTACAGTCTGCCTACTGGCAGATCTTCCAAAAGCTGTCCTTAAGCCACCAATCCTCAGGAAAAAATTCAGGACACGGAGTAAAATCTGTCTCTTGTTCCCAGCTAAAAGTTAAGTATCTGGAGAACAAGGCTCCTGACCCCACGGGCAAAAGAGTCATCTGTGGCTGTTAAGGTGTGCCAGGAAAGAAAAGCCTGAAAACGAAATTGCCAAATGCTGGCACTAGCTGACTCCTGAAAGCTGTTGGGTCCCTGTTTTAAATGAGAAAGGCCACAGGCTAGCAAATGCCCTGCCCATCAATAGCCTTGTCCTTGTGCTGCCTAGAAAGACAACCAGTCAGCTGACTGCCTCCAGGCGCCAAGACGCATGGGTACAGCAAGCTAAGACCTCCAGCAAATCTAGACTTGGCTACAGACACAGCAGGGAACCCAGAATTCAGCAGGGAAGCGATCAGTTTCTTTCCTTCTGGACACCAGAGCCATTGACTCAGTCCTGGGAGTTTTAGGATGTCACTCCTCCTTTCTATTGTCGGGAACAGAGGACAGCCTTACTTACCTCACCAGATTTAATTGTACTTTCAGAGTTACTTAATGAGAAGAATTTCCAACTAAGATAAGAGCTCCTTATCTCATTTCAAAGTTACCGCCTGTGTTTCTCATGTGCATACAGACAGGGCCATGATCTTTGCCTTGTACATAATTAAAAAAAATAAGTTCTCTTCCATTCTCAAGCTCCAGAGGAATAAGGTATCACCCCTTTCCCAACTAGGGCCACATAGAGCCGGAGGCAAAAGGGACCATCAAAATATCCAGGCAGTAAGGATATAACAATCTATCACTGTTCAATACTCAGCAACTGATCACCTGTGTTTCCCAAACGCTAAACTAGCAAAACAAACAGGTGCCTTAAATAAACCACCTCGAATAAGGCTTTTCTCAGGTAAAAAATCAAGCAGTGTACTGAAACATCACAACCATCTTTTTAACATGTCTCCATCCAGACAGGCCAGATCTACCTCAGATAAATGTCAACTCCAAAAATAAAATAATAATGAGTCTTTTCTCTAAGCTTTTATGTCACCAGTGTCTTGTAAGATAGAAGGTTCCCAGCCACACCATGGAGGATGGACAGCTGCAGGATCTCATCCTAGGATCAGCCACACCATGAAGGATGAACACAGCTACAGGACTTCATCCCAGGACCTCAGGCAGCTTCCCCATCTCCCCCCAAGAACCAATCAACATCCACCATTCAGCCTGAAGCAGTCTTTGAGAGAAACGGCATCCCATACACATCTATCCACGTTTTTTTTTCTTTTTTAAAACATGAGAGTTGGGAATGATAGATAATTACATGTCCACACAGTTGGGCTTTCCCGGTGGACCGCCTAACTATTTCCGGTTCAGAATAGCCATCTCCAGGTCAGACATCTCTCGGGACCAGGACTCTGTGGCTTCATGTGGTTGCGTAAATCGCGCGTGCATGCGTGGAGTACCCACAGGAGTCCCTGTATGCATGCGCAGACCAACCTTTAAAAAGCCGGTGCCATCTTGCATGAGTCTCTCTCTCCCCGCCTTATCTCCTCACCCACGTGTGTTTCACACAGGCCTGTCACCTCTATCCTCTTCAATAAAACTCTTCTGTGGTGTTGTCCTGTTCAGGATGTGTTCCTAGCACCACTTAAATACTAACAGCTGATGAACATGGATTCAAAATGCTCAACAAAATAATTGCAGAACGCAGACATGCGTGTAAAAGATTACCCACCCTGCTATGTTGGCTTTATCACAGAAATGCAGAGATAGTCCAACAAATAAAAGTCAATAAATATAATAAGCCACATAAATGGACTTAAAAACAAAAAAAAAAAAACCCACAGAATTATCTCAACAGATCCAGAAAAGAGCCTTTGAAAAAAATCAGCACATTCTCAGATAATAGTCCTAGAGCATGTAGAGTGTAGGGATAAAAAGATCATACCTCAACATGATAACAGCTAAGTATGAGAAACCCACAGCCAATGTTATACTAAATGGAGTAAAACTTGAAGCAATCCCATTGAAGTCAGGAATGAAGTGAGGCCATCATCTATTCCCACACCCTTTTCAGTATTGTTCTGGATGTACTAGCTGGATCAATAGGCAAGAGAAAAGGATACAAGTCGGGAAAGGAATCTGAATGCCTGTTTGCAGTCGACATGCTATTATATGTCTTACTTAGGGATTCTATTGCTGTGACAAAACATCAAGAGTAAAAGTGACTTGGGAGGGGGAAGAAAAGGTTTATTTGCTGCAAGCCTCATGGATATGTAGTGGGAATTCAGCTACTGTGACAAACACAAACACTACTACCTGGAGGGTCAGGGACTCTTCCAGAGGTCAAGCCAAAGCTTAGGGAGTCTTGGAGATATTTAGCTTCTGTGTGTGTACTAGCTGGTTCCTGCAAGGATTTTCTTTTGTGTGCTATGTGTGTTCCAAGAACTTCTACAGTGTATTTGATCTGAAATACCTCAAGCATCAAAGGTCAAATGACAGACAGAATAAGCTTTTCAGACCAATCTCTGATCTTCTGAAGTAAATATCCATACAGGAGACACCTCCTAGATCAGGCACATAACTTTGTTTCTTGTGCAAACGAAGCTCAGACCCTCCTTTCTCTTACAGCCCAAGTGGTATTCCAGAAAATTGACTCAGAAAAAAAGGTTTTTTTTTGCATACCAGGTGCAGTGTAGCTATGAGGCAGGTTTCCTAGCTCTGGGCAGAGATACCCCACCCTGCCAGAAAACAGTGATGTAGGAAAATAGAGGCAGTTTTATTCTAGGGACTTGTAGACTCTCTTACCTAACTTCTTGTAAGATTGTAATTTGAGCACATTTATGATAAACCTGTAATGCTTCAACTAACCACTTTTGAGCACATCAATTCCCTTTCTGACTTATCCCATGCCTTATCTGACCCCACCTCCTCTATCCACTCACCCTTTGGGTTGCAAATGAAGCTGGTTATCACTGTTCTTGTGGGGACTTTGGAAGCTTTACATTATATTGTAAGAGGCAGGTTGCTAGTAGGGCTGGGACTGGTTCTGGGAGGGGAAGGAGAAGGAACCAAGATGGAGAAGAATGAGGATGAAGACGGAAAAGAGTTATGAGAGGACAGGGGGAGAAGCCAGTATGAAAAAGATTAGACATCCCAAAGAACTGCCAGAAATCTTTTAGAAATGATAAACTCAGAAATATGTCAGGATACAGAATAAACTTGCACTGGTCAATAGCTTTTCTACACAACCACAACTAACATACAGAAAAAGAGATTCAAAAACAGAGTTAAAAAGCAAAACAAAGAAACAAAAAAATCCAACCCATTCAAAAACTGGGTGTGAGACCTAAACAGGGAATTCTCCAAAGAAGAAAATATGGCTAAGGAATATGTCGAAAAATGTTCATCATTCCTAACAATAAGGTGATGTAAATAAACATGACTTTGAGATTTCATCTTACTCCAGTCAGAATACTGTAGTCACATAATTTCTGATGTAGTCTTTCCTCATCAGTTCCTCTCATCTCTCACAACTCCTTATCAAATAAATGACTTCTTGTTCTTTAATTGAATACCACATGAATCCATTTAGTGTTGCTCAGATATGCATTTATTCAGGGCTGACCACTTGGAACTAGATAACCTATCAGGAAGCTCATCCCTAGAGAAGATTGACCCCCCCTATCTCTGCAGCCATTGACTATATGTAGCTCTTTATCTAGGGGCGAAGTCTTAGAGATTTCCCCATTCACTTTGGCAAGCAGTCTGCACTAGAACATTACCTGCCCTTAGTTTTGACTTTGGCACAAGTTTCTAGTTCATTATGATAAACTTTTGGCAATTTAAAAACCATTCATTAACATTGTACAATTTTTAATGTAACATTTTTCAACTTCTATAATGGTAGAATTAAAGTCATCTATCATGCTATTCATTTTTTCCAATTTTTTTTTCTTCCTGCCAAATTGGATGCTTTTCTGTGGATCTATCTAGTTGATTTCTTCATCTCAGTTATGCTACTGGGCTTTAAATGATGAAGTTTTAGTTTGGGGTTTTATTTTAGTGGTAGTTTAATTACAGTTTTCAGTTTAAAAATTTCCATTTGGTTTACAAGGAATACTTTGATTCTTTATACAGTTTGTTATTTTTCTGAGAATTTCCATTTCATTCTTTTGCATAATATTAGTCATTGGTTGGAAGATTTTTACAAAATGCTGGTTTAAACTCCTTCCCAAGTAAATTAAACATTCTTGCTACTTTAAATTTTGATAATGATTCCTTTTACAGTTTGAGATTTTTTTTTTCTGATTCTTTTTATGTCATCAAATTTTGGAGGCTTGCAATCCAGCTTTCAAATATGAGATTATGAGTATTTTAAAATTTCTATAGATCGTGTTGTAATGTTTATTATTTTGGCATAAAATCATTCAGTTGGCTGGAACATTGAGCTCTGAAGTGTATAACATTAATGTGAATGCTGTCTTTAAATATTTATTGTACTACTCTGTGCTGCTGTATACGACCCACCTTATCTGTGTTTTCAGCAGTGATTTATATCATGGTTCACTTTTCAATGTCTCTGAGACACCATGTATATAAGAGTCACACATGTACATCTTAGGACCAAGTTCTGGAGTTCGTGCACGATTTTATGTGCTTGTTGCACATTTGCTTCTGCCCATGATCATGTGTGTGTGGACCCATTTCAGAACATTTTCCCCATTCTTTGGGGAAAAATGAGTTTTCATTTAACTGGAATTTTCATTAATTGGCTACGAGTATGTGAGGATAGCTTAAAGGGATGAGGAAAGAGAACGACATTCAACATCTAGAGCTTTCTATCCCCTTAGTACCAAGGTACCTGAGAGAATCAATTTCTCGCCTCTCATATTCTATGGACTCCAGCTGCCTATGGAAACCACAGCTGCTCCTGCTACATTTCTCAGTCTGGGTGGTAAGGTAAACAATAATGGTTTTGACCATACTATCAGTTTTTTCCCCTTTCCCCACCTAACTTACCCATGACCTCATTTTGTTGAAACCTACATATACTCTCAGATTCCGGAATCACTGTGTCCAGCCAAATGTAATAACAGGGAAATTGTGACAAACTCATGTGTACTTTGTTGATAATTCCTCAGAGATCTCCAATAGTTGTCATAGTCATCCTGTGCTGATATTGTAGCTGCGTTCAATGGCACACAGATGCCAACGTGTTCAACTCTACCTTCCATGGAACCAGATCTATTCACTTTGTTTATTACTCAGAAATACACACACTTTTTACAATCACCCTAATATATGATGTACGCAATATTAATTCATTTATTTCAGTATCTCATTTTTCCTTGTCCTTGGATGGAAGACTAGCCATGGTTGAAACTTCCAAGAATCTAGACTTTTTCAATTTTGAAAAATGCCTGTGAAGCCTGAAACTTAATTTCTTCAGGAGCAAACTGTAAAACAAGCCAAAATGTTCTAACACATTACTTCAAACCCAAATGATTTTATTTAAAATGAGTGTGAATCATATTTTAAAGTTCAGTAACTTCTCTATGGTATGTTAAACTTCTATCATTGTATTTTTTTCTTCATAAAAACCACATATTCTGTTTCATAAAATAAAAGAAAACTTGTTATATGTGCTGAAGCCAAACACATTTGGTTTATTGATGCAAAACTGTGTCATTACTATTCTTAACTCCACATTTACTGAGAAATAGTCAAGTAGTAAGTAGTTCAGCCATGTGGTTGGCATTTGCCTTGTGACAGTGATCACATGCTTCAAATCAGAATTCTTCTCTCTATGGTTCCTTTATCCCTCCCCCCTGGCTTCTGTCCCCCTCTTCCCTCTTTTCTCTTTCTCACTCTTTCTCTCTCTCACTTGAGATGATCATTAAAAATTTATTAGATCAATACTGTTTATACTTCAGAGGTAAGAAAGAATAGAAAATAAGTTATATTGTGCAATGATCACCAAAATAAATATTAAGACACAGGTACATCTTATATAGAGGCATCTCAATTTTGGAGCTGAAATTTTCTTTCACAAAATTTGGTAGCAATTTTGAAACAATTTTCAGAAATTCTATCAGATTTCTATTGAAAATTAATTGCTAGTTTACAAATTGGTTATGGCTTACAATATAACACCTTGAATTCCTTTCCCAAGCCTCTTACAGTCACTTTCCTTGCAAAGTTGTTTATTTAATCTGAAGACACAGCTTATTTGCTATTTATGTTCCAGGATAAAACCAGATGAAATATGAAAGTATCACACAACAGCTGTCGTAAATTTGTTTCTACATAAGGTTCTGCTCTAAAAGCTTGGGAACACAGTTTATGGGAATTACCTTGAGGGCGTTGCAATAATTTCTCTGTATTGTTATCAGGCATACCTTCACTGGAATGTGGCAAGAATTTGGAGGAAGGCAAAGTGAAGTCTGGCCATTCACTTTCCATGAGAGGTTGGCCATGTTCTCCACTTGCTCATCTATTCAGATTATAGGCATCAAAATAACAGTTTCACCAACTCTGTATCAAAGGGATAAACAAAGGCAAATTTGTTGGAAATTTGAAAAAGAATTTCAGTATATTAAATAGGCATATTGGCCATGCTTTGTCATGAAACATAAGCCAGGCTATAGAGGTAGGCAGGTCTACATGGTGTCATATAATCTAAGAACTTCTGATAAATCAAGTTAATACATAGTGGCATAAGTTATATGACAGACTTTTATCTCTACAACAAAACATATCTAATATTGAATCCCTGTTGTTTTTGAAGTTATTGAATGAGATAATTGTTACTGGCTTCACAGTACCGAGAGGCTTACACTGGGGTGGGAGTGGGGCACACAGCAAAAAGTCTATTATCTAAGACTCTTATTGTGACCCAACCAATCTGCAACTGTAACTGACACTTAGACTGAATAATTTTTGAAAATAACAAAACAATATTCATATAAGAATATTGCTCTTGTATTACATTTCATTGTATTATGGGTTAAACTTCTTTAAGCAGAGTACAGTTGTGTCTACCAATAATATTTGGAAGTCCCAATAATACTGACTTCTGTTTCTTTCTCTCTCCCTGCCACCTCTAAAAGGCACTTGGTGCAGTTATTAGGTAGCAATAAAACAAAGGTTCGGGCTGGAGAGATGGCTAAGAGGTTAAGAGCACCAACTGCTCTTCCAGAGGTCCTGAGTTCAATTCCTAGCAACCACATGGTGGCTCACAACCATCTGTAATGAGATCTCTTCTGTATACATAATAAATAAATAAATCTTTAAAACAAAACAAAACAACAACAACAACAACAACAACAAAAAACCCCACAAAGGTTCAATAGAAACAAAACAGTCTTCTTGGCACTGTGACGGTGACAGCTGGACACACTCATCATGAGCACATTTCTGCTCCTAAAAGTAAAAAATAAGACAGAGATTGAGCCTGCCATGTATATATTCCTTCTACTCTTTATGAAAGGGGAAGCAAAGGAATCTTCTTTCTGCATGATGAAGTGAAGCATATTCGCATTTCCTAGACGCAAAGAAAGCCTAGACAGCTGGTGGTTCCTCTTTGGGTTAAAGGCTGTCCTCATTACAGCCTTTCCAGATTACAGGTCCACTCAGTACTTGTTTATATTTTATAGAATTTTCTTGGAAACACAAGAAATAGCTGGTATACATGTAAAAACCATTTGCCCCTGATCTATAGCAATTCTTGGCTCTGCCTCTGAGGGAGGCAGAGAATAAAGTTGATTATACAAGTTTTTCATGTAGGATCACTTCATTCTTACCCATCACCTCAGTGAAGAACTGACAATAATTCAAGGAAACAATTCAAGAAACTGCTTTGCTCTGAGGACCACGGTGGGTATGCTACTCAAAAATGAGCCATTCTTGTGAATTTGCTTCCTGCCTCAGTTGAGACAGTTTCACCTTTCTGGTTCTTTACTTGAAAGATGAATCCTAAGATGACAGACACTATGACACATACCAGAATGAAACCACTTTAACCAAGAAAGTAGACTGTAATGTTGAACGTTGCTGATAACCTGGCAGTGGGTGCTTTCTATCAGGGTTGGTTGTGGATGGACCCAAGAAGCTCAAACTGTCTCTTAACACCTGTCTTCTTGTTTCTTGCCTCTGCTTGTCTTCACAAGTCCTTACTCTTCATGGTTGACTTCACTACTTATTGAGTATTGTATCAACTTCTCTCATTCAAACCCTCTCGGTTTAACATTCCTCTTATGAAAATAAGATAGTCTAGCCATAAACCTTCTAGAAATGCATTAGTGTACATGAATGTCTCACATGAGATGATTTACAAAGAATAAAATTCCACCCATGGTTCTTGAGACTGTGGGGATCAAGGTGTAGCTGTAATATATGGAGAGAGTCTTCTTGCTAATGAGACCTTGACAGAGAGTTCTGAGTAGGTACAAGGCCACCTATGGTGATCCATCAATAAACATGATGCTGAAGTATTTCTGCGTTCAGATGTGGAGTCCTTTGGTAACATACTCAGTAGTATAGCTGAATTATGTGGTAACTCTAGAACTCCAGGTTGAGTTTAGTTTAGGATTTTTTTGAAAATGTGTTTTAAACATTATATTTATTTATTTATTTATGTGTGTATTGGTCAGTGTTCTGTTGCTGTGAAGAGACACCATGATCATGGCAATTTGTACAAAGGAAAGCATTTAGTTGGGACTTGCTTACATTTTCAGAGGTTTAGTCCATTGTCATTGTGGTAAGGAACATGTTGACATGCAGGTAGATATGGTACTGGAGAGGTAACTGAGAGTTCTACATCCAGATCCTCACACAGCAGAAAGAGAGAACGACTGGGTCTGGCTTGGGCTTTTGAAACCTCAAAGCCATCATCCAGGGGCACATGTCCTCCAACAAGACCACACCTAACCCAACAAGGCTACACCTCCTAATCTTTTCAAATAGTACCATTCCCTAGTGACGAAGTATTCAAATCTATGAGCCTATGGGGGTCATTCTACTCTAGTCACCACTTGTGGGGCTTAGCTCCCTCCTTCCACAGTGTCAATATAAGGCATCAAAATCATGTCTTCAGCCTTGGTACTGGTACCTTTGCCCAGTGAGCCATCATTTCAGACCTGTTTTTATTGTTTTAAGAAACTTCCATATGGATTTTCACAGTGGCTGCAGAGTTATGCTCTCAGTCAGCCATGAATAATGATTCCTTTTCCTTCAGGTCCTCACTGGCTTTGATTGCCATTTGTTTTTTGTTTGTTTGTTTGTTTTCTTTTTTATCTTAACCATTTTGACTGGATTAAGATGGAAACACAAATTAATATTTTTGAATTTCAAATTGGTTCTAATTTGTATTTAATACGTATTCTCTCACGGCTAAGAACCTTGGATATTTTTACAATGTTTATTTGCCATTTGTGATTGTTATTTTCAGAATCATATGTTTAGTTTGTTAGTTCATTTACTGATTTGAATAATTGGGAATTTTTATGTTTACTTTTTCCTTCCTGATCATTATACAGTTCTAGATACTAGTTCTCTGAATTATAGCTAGAAAAACAAATCTTTTTCATTTTGTAGCTTGACTATTTTTTCTCTTAATTTTGTT
This sequence comes from Onychomys torridus, assembly GCF_903995425.1. Lineage (NCBI taxonomy): Eukaryota > Metazoa > Chordata > Mammalia > Rodentia > Cricetidae > Onychomys > Onychomys torridus. Next base: position 10,462,741 of record NC_050465.1, read on the forward strand.
TACTGTGCCTTCAGGTAATCCTTTCTCAAATCTTGGAATTTTTTCCTGTGCTATTGGAGTCCTATGAATTTACAGTTTTACCAGCATTTTTTGTTGAAAATCCTGTCTTTTTTGAGAGCCTTTTCAAAATTAAGAACTTTTAGCTCTGTGAGTTAATTTATTCATCTTCTATTTTTATTCTTTTTGGAAGATTTATTTTTATTATTTTTAACTATGTAGATATGTTTATGTCTATGTATAGGCATGGGTATGTGCAAGTGAGTACTGGTACCCTCAGAGGCCAGAGTCATCAGATCCCCTGACACTGGAGTTATAGTTGATTGTGAGCTTCCCAAGCTGGGTGCTGGGAACCGAAGTCAGGTCCCTTATGACAGGGCAAGACATTGTAGTGTTTCTTACATCTTGTATTCTTGCTGAGGTCATTTTAGGTTTAACTACAATTTGATCTCCTTAATGAAGACTCCCATGTAAAATTAGCCAACTCTTCTAGGAACCTGAGGTCAAAGTGCCCCAGTCAACTTATCCTAGCTACTGTTAAACTGCTTGCTTGCTTGATGCTTTCCCAGAAGCTGCCACTTGAGATGAAAGGATGTGGTTATTGCCTTCAAAAGCCCCATGCTCTGGACACTCAGCGCTATACTTTGGTCCTGAATACTTGAGTGTAGTCCAAGCTGGCTGAAATAAAGAGTTTCTTTCTTTCTTTCTTTCTTTCTTTCTTTCTTTCTTTCTTCCTTCCTTCCTTCCTTCCTTCCTTCCTTCCTTCCTTCCTTTCTCTCTCTCTCTCTCTCTCTCTCTCTCTCTCTCTCTCTCTCTCTTTTTATTAATATACAGTTTTTTGAGACAGGGTTTCTCTGTGTAGTTTTGTGCCTTTCCTGGAACTCGCTTTGTAGACCAGGCTGGCTTTAAACTCAAAGAGATTCACCTGCCTCTGCCTCCCAAGTGCTGGGATTGAAGGCGTGCACCACCACCTCCTGGCTTTTATTAATAATTTCTTTATTCATTCTACATATCAATCACAGATCCCTCCCTTAGCTCTCCTTCAGCTCCCCCAGCCTCTCCCTCATTCCACTCCTCATGCTCTCCTCCAAAAATGTATGGCCTTCCATGGGGAGTCAGCAAAGCCTAGCATATTCAGCTGAAGCAGGTCCAAGCCCCTCCTCCTGCATCAAGGCTGTGCAAGGCATCCCACCACAGGCAATGGACTCCAAAAAGCCAGTTCCTACACCAGGGATAGATCCTATTCCCACTGTCAGGGGCCCCTCAAACAGACCACACTACACAACTGTCTTGCCCAGCCTTCATCCAGTAACTGATGGAAACAGATGCAGAGAGCCACAGCCAAGCACTAGGCCAAGGCTCCGGAAATCCAGTCAAAGAGAGGGAAGAAATAGAGATTTTCAATTGGCTATAAACTGTGTTGGAGTGGTGATATCTGGTGGGATCCCATAAGAGCCCTGGGAGAGCAGTAAGGAATTTTAACTGGTGAGCTGTTTCTCCAGCTCTCATCTATTTTATGTTTCTGGTGTACATATTTGTTTCCTGTTCTAGTATGTCATTAAAATTTAGGCACATCTGTATACTACTTTCAGTCATACAACCATCTACATGTTATTACTTCTACCAATCTACACATATGGAAAGTCATTCTAGCAGCTAATGTCTTCTTCATTTTACTTCTTACATGTCTTAATGGTTTCATTATAGATATTTCACATTCTTTGATTTATTACTAAGTATCAGTGTCTATAGGTTCTTTGTAAATATACCATCATTTTGTTTGCAGGTTTAGAGTGATTTGATCTTTTCATTTCCACATGCATATCTTTTGTTATTTTCTATTGTCCTGTTACTGTGAGACTGTGAGCATTATATTGAATAATGGAGAGAATAGGTATACTTTTCTCATTCCATCCTTTAGAGGAAATGCTCTTTTTTTCACCACTTATTAGGCTAGCAATGTTCTTATGCTTGCCTTTGTCATATTGAAATGTATGCCTTATAATCCTACTTTCTTCAGAACTTGTGTCAAAAAGAAATGGTCCACTTTCCGAAAAGCCATTTGAGAATCCTTTGAGAGGGCCATGGGATTCCTGTCCTTAAGTATTACATTTATTGACTCACTTTGCATTCTTGGTGGGAAGCCCACATGGCTGTTACATGTAATTTTCTTAATGTTTTCTTCAATTCATTTTGTAAGAATATTATTGAGAGTCTTTGCCTCTGTATTCTTTGTTAATGTTTTTAGCTTGTTTTGGTGTTAATGGAACACTGATTCCATAGACTGAGTTTGGTAATATGTCTCTCTTTTCTACTTTGTGGAACATTTCAAGAAATATTACTGCTTGGTCTTTGAATATTTGGTAGAATTTGATAGTGAATCCAGTAAATGGTGTCACTTCTGTGGTTACTTTTAATTTATGTTTCAATTTCATTGTTTGTTATAGATTTGCTTTAGCTGCTTATATCACATTGATTTAACAACAGTACATCTTATATGTTTGGGAATTTATTTCTTTTAGATTTTTTTCAACATTTAAAAATATACATTTTTAAAGTATCCTGTGCTGGCTAATTATATGTCAACTTGACACAGGCTAGAGTCTTCTGAGAGAAGGAAACCCCAATTGAGAAAATACTTCAATAACAATGGCCTGTAGGCAAACCTATGTTTTCTTACTTAGTGATTGATGGGGGAAGGCCCACCCCATGTGGGTGGGTTCCTAAGTTCTATGAGAAAGCAGGCTGAGACAGCCATAAGGAAAAATCCAGTAAATAGCATTCCTCTATTCCCTTTGTTTCAGCTCCTGTCTGTTTGAGTTCTTGCCCGTGACTTCCCTCATTGGTGGACTATGATGTGGAGCTGAAATAAACCCTTTATTCCCAAGATGCTTTGGTCACAGTGTTTCATCACAGCAGTAGTAACCATAACTAGGGCATATTCCATCGTGATGCTCTGGTATTTCACTAGATTCTCTTGAAGCATCTCTCTTTTTATCTCTAATTTTATAAATTTTTGTTCCTTTCTTTATCTTACTTTGACTATGGATTATTCAGTCTTTTTATGTTTTCAAAGAATAAAGTATTTATTTGATTGTATATTATTTGAGTTAGTCTGTATTTCATTATTTCTGTCGTAACCTTTATTATTTCTTATCACGTACTGAATTCATATTTGCCTCCTTGTCTTTGTGTTTTGACTTTGCTTTCAGAATCTGGGTATGTGCCATATGTGCCATCATGGTGTTTACTTTAGATCTCTAATTCTTAAATACAGCTCCTGTACTCACAAACCTTCCCCTAAGAACTGCCCTGGCTGTATCTAAGAGGTTTTAGAAAGTTATATTGTTTTAATTTGGTTCTAAGAATTTCTTTGCTAAACTCTCCTTTCAACGATTGAATCACTTCTTGTTTTTAGCCATTTACCCACTCTGGTAACTTTCTTGTCTGCAATTTCTTGATTTCCTTGTTCCATCTTTCTGCTTAAGTCCTCTAGAGCCATTAATCCTCTTCATAGTGGCACTTTAATATTGGTTTCTCCTTTCCAGCATTAAGAAGCCTTTACAAGTGTCAAGTAGATTGTTGTCTCCTATTTTTTGGGGGGGGGTGATTTTGTGTGTGTGTGTGTGTGTGTGTGTGTGTGTGTGTGTGTGTGTGTAGTTTATGCATGCACTTATTGACATTAGGTGTTTTTCCACTATTAATCTCTACATTTTCTTCTAGCAAAAGGTCTTTCATTGAACCAAGAGCTTACCAATTAGCTAGTCTCCCTGACTAGTGGCCTTATTTCTCTATGGTTGCAATATAGGGAGGAAGTTGACTTCAGTAGCATGTTTAATGATTTCAAAGAAGCTTTTGAATGAACTTTCATGACTGCACTTCTGTTCAAAGTAAGATTCAGAAATAGCAGCATCGGGGTACCTGTTACAGAATATATTTTTCATAGACATTTTTTCAGAGCAAAGGGTACCAGAATGACAAAGTTAAATGAATATTGAATAGGAAAGAGGGGAATAAGGAGGGAAAATAAGAATGAGAAGGGCTGAATATGTGCTAGATATATAAGCAGTAGAATAGCTGAGGCAAAAGAAAAAGTAGCAGCAAGATGCATGTGAAAAAACTAACAACTGGGCCGGGTGGTAGTGGTGCATGCCTTTAATACCAGCACTTGGGATGCAGAGCCAGGCAGATCTCTGTGAGTTCGAGTCCAGCCTGGTCTTCAGAGTGAGATCCAGGACAGACACCAAAACTACAGAGAGAAACCCTGTCTCAAAAAACCAAAACCAAACCAAAACAACAACAACAACAAAAAAAAAACTCAAAAAAAAAACCAACCAAACAAAAAACACCACCACCAGCAACTACAAAAACAACTAACAACTGAACAATAAAGTGCATAGGTTAAATATTTAAAAAATGATGAATGTTAAAGTTAAGAACTAAAGTGAAATCGATGTATTCTGATTTCAATTATTATCTCTTCTTAGTTGGAAAGATATTCTCTTTTCTTCCCTTGGATTTTGTTTTGTATTAGTCTCCACAGACTGGGCATGAGGCTACTAGTACCAATCATTCCAGCTACTTTGTATGTCCTTCCTAAAGAGAAGGACTTCCCTGACTGATTCCCACTTGGAACATAGATTGGAGACAGTGAATTTACTGCTGGTGTTTTAGAGATCAGATTTTCCATGAAGGGTTTTCTGTGACTGAGGCTTGGAGGGACCATGTATCTGCATTAAGCCATTTTTTTAAAACCTATCATGCTACTGACCCAAGTACTCTACCATTATGTAGGATGCTCATCCAGTTGGGAAGGGTAGTGTGAATCTCTCAGTGGCAGGTTCCTGTATCACTCTTTTGCTGTAGTTACCAAGTCCTGCTCTGCTTTGGGGTCTTTGTCATACCAATTGAGACCCGGTCAAAGTTCCACCACACGTGCCTAATAAAACTTGTTCAGGAAAAGTTGGGGTACAAATGAGACTTATGCTTTTCCAAAGGCTGCTACTTCTCTGGCCTCCTTGTCAAACAAACGATACCCAGTTTCTGGTTGGGCTTCTAGAGTACATACTGTTTCTTTATACTTCTTCCATCCATGAGTACATTACTCTGATTCAAGCATCATAACATGTTCATGAGTGCTAGCTTGGCTTCTTAGCACTACAAAAAGAATCCAACCTACACTTATTTCTATTTAGCTCTTTTTCTTTTAGGATTAGGACCTATTAATATTTTATGTTAACTTTATTGCCATCAGATCTTACAAATGTGGCTTCTAGTTTGCACCTTTATGCTAAGATTTCTCCCTTAGGATTTACACTCTTTTATTACTCACTCCTGGTAGAGCTATCTGTTCTCTCATGGGTAATTTGTTCATTGGTCTACCTTGCTGACATGATTTTCTTTCAAGTTTCATTGATTTCATCATTATCCCTTTCAATTTTGGTTATCTTTACTTTTAATGTCTTAATTGATTAGCTGAACGATTTTTTTTATTACATTTGTGCTGCTATCACAAATACGACAGGCCATGAAATTTATAAATAAAACTCTCACAGTTATAGAAGGTAGAAATACAACATCAAGGTAGTGGAACCTGGTTCATCTCCCAATATAGCACATTTTCAAATATCCTCATAGAACTTATTTATTTATTTATTTTTGCCTTTCTGTACGTCTAAATTCTGTTTTCTGTACTCAGATCACAATTGGCATTATACTGTTTGGATAATGATTCCCTTGAAAGACAAAAACAGTCATTCAAAATTTTTGGTTTTATCTATTAAATTCCTGTTTTAATATTTACAGAAGAGATATGTAAAACAACTTTGCAAAGACAGTTTAAGTTAAAATTTTTGAATATAATAAACTTCTGGACTCTATTACAGTCTTTATAAACTATTACAATGTTCACCTTTAGAGAGTTCCCATTCACTTGTGTTTCAAGTCACTATTTCTGTTGCTTATTCAGTTTCGTTATCCCTCTTCTACTAGTCTAAGACAATAAATGCACATGATTCACAATTGTCTTACTTTGGAAAAGCTTTCCTATTGCCAGTGTCGCATTATTCTCTTTACTATTGAAAGGCACATTCATTTATCACTTACAGAACTATATAGCAATATTTAATTATTTTTTTCTAAGTTTATTCTATGTAAACTCCACTTTAAAATGTTCAAGAATGCCACACACCTTTTTAAAGAATGATGTTTTAGTGTTGAAGCCGTAGCTAGAGAAAGTTGCCATTTATGAGCAGCTCAGGAAGTCCCGTCTCACATTTATTGAACTCACATTTCCAAATCCCCCATGCATTCACTATCTTAATGGATGTAGGGCCAGATGCTAGGAACCCGAGAACAAGCCCTGTTGCCTCAGGGCATAGGGAAAATTATTCAAATTATCCAATTAAATGTTGAAGATAAGAAAATACTGGCCTCTAATAGAACCCTATATAATAGTTGAGTATCAACTGCAAAACATTACCAATGCTCATTTGTGAAAATCCTATATGCACTTAGGCTCACTTAGGCTTCACTTACAATGTACCTGCTGCTACTTGATTGCTATCATTCTGTCTCTGGGTCCAGCTTTTTGTATGAAGATATTTTCTACTTTTCTCTTATTCAAACTTATAAGGGACAGATATTTATTTATTTCTGGGGGTGGGGATAAATGCTGAAAGATCAGAGAGACAAAGGAACAAGCCACTAGACAGTTCTTACTTCTCTAGTTTCTCAGCTGAAATGGCTGAGTTTCTGTCTTCTCCAAACTTATATGCCTCTCTCTATCTAGCCATATCACTTCCTGTCTCAACTTCCCTAGTGCTAAGATTAAAGGCAAGTGTGCCTCCCAGGTACTGGGATCAAAGGCGTGAGATACCAACTGCTGGGGTTAAAGGTATGTGCCACTACTGCCTGGCCTCTATGGCTAACTAGTGGTCTGGTTCTACCCTCTGATCTTCAGGCAAGCTTTATTTGTTAGAGCATACACAAAATATTACCACATTTCCCCTTTTGTTGTCTAAAATAAAAGGTTATAACTAGTATAAGAAAACTATAACAAGTACAATAACTATATACAATAAATAAAGCAATAATACATTAACAATGTCTACTCCATTAGCATTTGATAAGTTCAAAGAAAATACTCCATTATTTATCCTATGTTTTTGAGTCCAAAAGATTGTACATCATTCACCTTCTATCCTAATTTGCATTACTAGAATTGTCTTTTAATGTCTCAACCCCAACTCTTAGTGAGTTTCTCTCATGAATTTATAACTAGAAAAACTGTAACTATCTAGTCTTCAACTCCCTCAGAGACCTGAGAAGGAAATATAACCTAAGTAAACAGGAAGTTAGAAGCAAGCAAATTCCAAAACATGTGAGAAATGACAGAAACAGCTGGCTGCTTGGACAGTCATCCAAAGTTCCTCTGCAATGTTGGGACAACCATCTTTGGCCTACAGGCCTAGCATATCTGACAGACTCATCTGTGAAGCAGGATTTTCTGAAGGGCCTTTCTGTCTTATCTTGATAAAGTTCAGCATTCCTTTCCTTTGTGTCCTGCTTGTCCAATTTGGACAGTATACTGTCAGCAGTCAAGGCAACAGCACTTTCTAGCCCAGTGGCCAACTTTTGCCTCAAAGAAAGTAAACTCCTTACAGAGTTTCTTCAGTGCTTATCATCTTCTCTGAAGTAGATTTGTGCTGCCAAGAATAGGTATGTCTCATTGTAAATAAAAAAAAAAAAGAAAAAGAAAAACAATATTTTACATTTTTAAAATATCTTAAATGCCATATTCTGTAGATCTCTGAAATATTTGAGGATGACATGTCTATCTATAATATATTCCTGTTTGACCTTGAAAAGTTCGATTTTAATAAGTGACTAACTACTAAGTTTAATTTCTTTTTATCTTAATTAGTTGGTAATAATAAATATCAAGTACTAAAATTTGCATTACCTTGTTAAATGAGATGTATAGGTAAAATATCTTGAACAAGATTAGAAATATATATATATTATATATATATATATAAATATAATATATATTATATATATATAATATGTTCTAATAAAAATACCTTCCACTTAGTATCAATATACAAAATATGTATACTATATACAAAAGTTCAGTCTAATGTAAAATAGTTAAAACTAGTAATTGCTTTTTAAAAGTAGATTCAATAATCTACCATTATATCCTGTCATGTCTATATGTTTTTTCCAGGGTAGATTTGATAATCTACTCTTTCATCCTCTCACATTTGTATCTTTTTTCCCAGTAGATGCATTAATCTACCCTTTTGTCCTACCATATCTATATTCCCTTTTTTTCTTTTTCTTTTTTTTTTTTTTTTGAGCTAAGAATCGAACCCAGGGCCTTGTGCTTGCTAGGCAAGCACTCTACCACTGAGCTAAATCCCTAACCCTCTTTTTTTTTTTTCAAACAAGAACCCTGAATCTAATCTTCTTTGTTCACATTTTTTCCTGACCATTACCTAAACAAGTTGTAACCAACCACCATAAACAATGACAAATATTCATAAACCATTGAAAGACCACTAACTATCCACTCCAACTCTTAGGAATGTGGGCATCATGTTCTTAAATTTACTCCCTGCTTTCTGGGAGCAATGTCATTTCTAAGGGATCCTGGAAAGAAAAATTTGGGTTAGATGTCAAGTCCTGGAAGATGTAGCTGTATCATTTGTTGTCTAGTCTCTATGTAATTGGAACATGCAGGGCTTGTCTCAAGTCCTGTCTGGAGTAGTCTGTGAGGCTGGATCACATCAGTTAGCCACCTCAAAATTATCCTGAGCAGTGTGTACTCCAAAGTCAATCTTAAGGTGATATTTGTCAGCTTAGTGGTGTTATCATAGTCCCAATAAAATCATCATTGTGGGGACCCATCCTCCTTTTCGAGACTTCAAAGGTCACTGTTAGGCATGGTCATAATGCAGCAAACTGAGAGACTCAAACACAAAATCATGTACAGGAGCTAGGTGAAGCCTTTTTTCTAGAATGAGTTCATACTTTATATGACCAATAATATCATGACAAAATTTATATAATAAATTTCGAGATAAAATTCATCCTTTAAGAAAGGCTTTAAGGAATCAAAATAAAACTAAAGGGTCATGCAATTAACAGCAATCGACTAGTTGCTTAATTTTGGTTTTTCTTCTGTCCCATATCAGGTGGATTTTCTGACACAAGATAGAGATTTTGGATTTTTCCTTTAACAAGTATGCTTGTGTTTAGAGAAGGAAAAAACACGCTCCAACTCCAAAGCCAGCTTTAATTTTTCTTTCTTTCTTCCTTCCTTCCTTCCTTCCTTCCTTCCTTCCTTCCTTTCTTTCTTTCTTTCTTTCTTTCTTTCTTTCTTTCTTTTTTTTCAATAACCACTAAGGAAATAGAAATGGTGCCATGGAATGTTCTGTATGCTACGAATGTTTTGCTTTGATTGGTTGATAAATAAAAAGCTGATTGGCCAGTAGCCAGGCAGGAAGTATAGGCAGGATAAACAGACAAGGAGAATTCTGGGAAAAGGAAGGCTGAGTCAGGAGACGCCAGCCCATCATCCAGGGAGAAGCATATAATAGTGCACAGGTAAAGCCACAGAAAACACAGTGACATATAGGTTAACAGAAATGGGCTGAGTTTAAGTGTAAGAGCTAGTCAGTGGTAGGCCTGAGCTAATGGCTTAGCAGTTTTAATTAATATAAGCCTCTGTGTGTTTGTGTCTGAGTGGCTGCAGACCAGGTGGGACACAGAAAAACTTTCAGTTACAAAACATTAAAAGACTCCCAACCCCCAAAAAGCTCAGGACCAGATGGTTTCAGCACAGAATTCTACCAGATTTTCAAAGAAGAGCTAATAACAGCACTATTCAAATTGTTCCACACAATAGAAACAGAAGGAACATTATAAAACACTTTTCATGAGGCTACAGTTACCTGATACCCAAGCCAGCTTTACTTTTCAATTGAACAGGGACTAGAAAAAGACCCTTTGCATTATATGTCTGTATAGAGTAGCAGAAACAAACATTTAGGAAGATTTATCAAATTTTACCTTGTTAGAGATATGATATACTGATAAGCCAATATACTCTTTTTCTTCTTTTTTTATTAAGATTTTTTTTTATTCATTTTACATGCCAACCATAGATCCCCCTCTCTTCTCTCCTCCCACCCCCACAGGCTCCCCCCAACCCAACATCCACACCCCCATTCCCTCCTCCAACAAGGTAAGGCCTCCCTCCCATGGAGAGTCAGCAGAGCCTGGTACATTCAGTAAAGGCAGGTCCAAGACCCTCCCTCTGCTGTGCAAGGTGTCCCACTATAGGTATTGGGTTCCAAAAAGCTAGCTCATACACCAGGGATGGATCCTAATCCTACTGCCAGAGGGCCCCTTAAGCAGATCAAGTTACACAACTGTCTCACTTATGCAGAGGGCTTAGTCCAGTCCCATGGAGGCTACACAGCTGTTGGTCTAAAGTCATGAGTTCCCACTAGTTTGGTTTGGTTGTCTTTGTAGGTTTCCTCATCTTGATCTTGATGCCCCTTGCTCATAGAATCCCTCTTCCCTCTCTTCAACTGGACTCCTGGAGCTCAGCCTGGTGCTTGGCTGACTGCATCTCTGCATTTGCCTCCCTCGGTTACTGGATGAAGGCTCTATGATGATAGTTAGGGTATTTACCAATCTGATTACCAGAATTAAGTCAGTTTAGGCACCCTTTCCACTATTGCTAGTTATCTAAGCTATGATCATCCTTGTGGATTCCTGAGAACTTCTCTAGCACCAAGTTTCTCCCTAACCCCATGATGTCTCCCTCTATCAAGATATCTTTCATTGCTTTCCCACTCCATCCCTCCCCAGCTTGACCATCCTGTTCCTTTATGTTCTGTCCCTCATCCTCTACTCTCTATTACCTAATCTTATCCCCAGTTTACTCATGGAGATCTCATCTATTTCCCCTTCCTAGGATAATCCATATGTCCCTCTTAGGGTTCTCCTTGTTACCTAGCTTCTCTGGAGCTGTGGGTTATAGTATGGTTATCTTTTGCTTTACATCTAGTATCCATTTATGGGTGAGTACATACTGTGTTTGTCTTTCTTAGTCTGAGTTACCTCATTCAGGATGATATTTTTTAGTTCCATACATTTGCCTGCAAATTTCATGATATTACTGTTTTTTTTAAATGCTGAGTAGTACTCCATTGTGTACATTTGACACATTTTCTTTATCCATTCTTCATTTGAGGGTTATCTAGGTTGTTTCTAGGTTTTAACTATTATGAATAATGCTGCTATGAACATAGTTGATTAAGGGTCCTTGTGCCATGATTAAGCATTCCTTGGGTATATGCCCAAGGGTGGTATCATTGGGTATTGAGGTAGATTGATTCCCAATTTTCTGAGAAACTGCCATACTGATTTCCAAAGTAGATGAAAAAATTTGCACTCCTGCCAACAGTGGAGGAGTGTTCCTGTTGCTCTACATCCTCTCCAATATAAACTGTCATCAGTGTTCCTGATCTTAGCCATTCTGATGATTCTCTAGATTTACTTATTGTTTGTTGTCATATCTCCCTTTTCATTTCTAATTTGTTAATTTGGGTGTTCTTTCTCTACCTTTTCATTAGTTTGAATAATGGTTTGTCTATCTTGCTCATTTTCTCAAAGAATCAACTCTTTTTTTTTTTTCATTGTTTCTTTGTATTGTTCTTTGTTTCTATTTCATTGATTTTGGTCCTCAATTTTATTGTTTCCTGGTGTATATTCCTCCTGGGTGAGTTTGCTTCTTTTTGTTCTAGAGCTTTCTCGTATACTATTAAGTTGCTAGTGTGAGATTTCTCCATCTTCTTTATGTGTACATTTAGTGCGATGAAATCCTCTTATCACTGCTTTCATAGTGTCCCATAAGCTTAGGTATGTTGTACATTCATTTTCACTGAATTCTAGGAAGTCTTTAATTTTTTTCTTTATTTCTTCCTTAACCCATTGGTGATTCAGTTGAGCATTGTTCAGTTTCTATGAGATTGTAGGCTTTTTATAATTTTTGTTGTTGAAATCTAACTTTAAGCCATGGTTGTCTGATAAAAAAAACAAGAGGTCATTCCAATTTTCTTTTTAGTCTCTTGAGATTTGCTTTGTGACCGAGTATGTGGTCAATTTAGAGAAGGTTCCATGGCATACTGAGAAGAAGGTATATTCTTTCATGTTAGGGTGGAATGTTCTGTAGATATCAATTACGTCCATTTGAGTCATAATGTCTGTTAGTTCCCTTATTTCTCTCTTAAGTTTCTGTCTGACAGACCTGTCTATTGGTGAGAGTGGGGTGTTGAAATCTTCCACTACTAGTGTATGGGGTTTGATGTGTGATTTAAGCTTTGGTAATGTTCCTTTTACAAATGTGGGTGCCCTTATATTTGGGGCATAAATATTCAGAATTCAGAGTTCATCTTGGTGAATTTTCCCTGTAATAAATATGTAATGTCCTTCCTGATTTCTTTCAACTGATTTTAGTTGGAAATCTATTTTATTAGATATTAGGATAACTACACCAGCTTGCTTCTTAAGTCCATTTGACTAGAAACTGCTGAAAAGAAGGTATATTCTTTTTTGTTAGGATGGAAAGTTCTGTTGATATTAGGTCCATTTGAGTCATAACATCAGTTAAGTCCCTTATTTCTCTGTTAAATTTCGATTTGGCAGATCTGTCTGGGGCTGAGAGTGGGGTGTTGAAGTCTCCCACTACTAGTGTGTAGTGTGTGGGGTTTGATGTATGATTTAAACTTTAGTAATGTTTCTTTTACATATGTAGGTTCCCTTGTATTTGGGGCATAAATGTTCAGAATTGAAACTTCATCTTGGTGGATTTTTCTGTGATTAATATGTAGTGCCCTTCACAATCTCTTTTGACTGATTTTAGTTTAAAGTCTAATTTGTTAAATATTAGGATAGCTACACCAGCTTGCTTCTTTGCGGTAGTCCACAAAAGCTTCCTAGTGAGATATGAGCTTGCCTTATACAGCAGGAATGCATTAGAGGATGGTTTGACCACATTCATGGTTATCAAGTATTTGGGATGGTCTGCACTTGGCTGTGCTAGGGGGAGGTCTTTTGCTCCACCCCTTGGCATTCCTTTAAAAGCTCTCTAATAGAGACTTAAGGGGACAGTGGATAAGGATCCTGGCCCTCCCATGCTGTTTGTGTTTCTATCTCTCTTTACTATACATCTGTCTACATACTCTCACTTCTCCCTCCTCAAGAGTACCCTTGGGGAAAAAGATGGAACAGGTCTCCCTCACTTCTTGAGTCCATTTTACTGGAAAGTCTTTTTCCCAGCCTTTCAATCTGAGATAGTATCTGTCTTTGAAGTTGAGGTGTGCTTCTTGTATGCAGCAGAAAGATGGTTCCTGTTTTCATATCCATTTTGTTAGCCAGTGTCTTTTTATAGGTGAATCAAGTCCATTGATATTAAGGGATATTAATGACAAAATGTATTCTGTTGGTTATTCTTGCATCTGTAGTTCCTGTTCATTTACTCAGATTTTCTATTTCCAGTATCCTCTGGGTTTGTGTCTTCTTCATTGTTTCTATTTCAATTTTCCGGTGTTGAACTGTTTTCTTCACCCGTTTAATTGCTTTTTCATGGTTTTCTAGGATTTCTTAAGGAATTTATTGATTTCTTCCAATTTTTTGTTTGTCTTTTCCTCAATTTCTCTGTGGGAATTTTTCATTTCCTCCTTAAAGGCCTCTATCATCTTCATAAAATTATTTTTAAAGTCACTTTCTTCTGCTTTTTCGTTGTGCTGTTTAGATCTTACTGTTGTAGAACCACTAGATTCTGGGGATGTCATATTGATCTTTATTTAGTTGTATGTATTTTTGTACTGGCATCTACTCATCTCTTCCTTTAGTAGGTGCAAGAGGTGTCTGTGTCTGAGGCAGCTGCTCTTGGTCCAATCTGTGCTTGATGTATCTATGCCTCAGGAGGCCACTCTTGGTCTAATTGTTGCTCTTGGTGTAATTGCAGTTGGCAGATTCTGTCTCAGGGAGTTGCTGAATTTGCAGGGAATTGGCTGGGTTTGGTGTAGGGAGTGGGTCTTGTAGATTGCAGGGTCCAATAGGGTGTATTGGTGGGGAGAGCTGATGGCAGGGGTCTTTCCTACTGGCCTGCAACTTGAGCAGTGATGGGTGGAGATGAGGGGAGCACAGGTTGTGTCTCAGAGCCTAGGTCCTACAGGCAGGACTCTATGGGTGGGAGAAGGGTCACTTACCTCTTGGTCTGATCAGAGCTGGAAGATTCTGTGTCTCAGGAAACTGTTGAGGTCACAGGGGAGTAGGTGGGTTTGTGGTTGGAAGTGGGTTTTCTAGATTGTAGGGTTGGATGGGGGGTCTTGGTGGGGAAGCTTGCCCACAGGAGTCTTCCCTGCTGGCTTGCAGCTAGGGCAGCAATGGATGTCAAGATAAATGCTTATATCTTAAATCTCTGAATATCAGTATGCTATGCTCTTTAATCAATTTTTAAAATATTAATATATTTGCTTTATTTTTCATTCACATATTCATTTCTCTACATATTTAACTATTTAAAATTCCTTTACCCTACAGTACTTCATAGTGGTATTTAAGGATATCTCTAATTATGTGGATACATACAAAAGTTATTTATAAGAGAACAATAATGGTTTCCTATACAATACCTTTCACCCGCTTATTTTCTCACTGTTTATAAGATATTACATTAGGAATCAAATTTCTTCTATAAGAAATATTTATTCTTGCATTGGTGAGATGGCAGTCAACTGTAATCTAAGCACTTGAGACCTAGAGGCTATAAGATTAGCATAGTTCAAGGATAGCCTCAACTATATAGGTGTTGAAGTCCAAATTTGGATACGTGAGATGTTATATACACACATATGTGTATGAATACACAGACACAGACACACACAAACAATAAACACACACACACACACACACACACATGCGTGCACACACACACACACACACACACACACACACACACACACACTGTAGTCCTTAGATTCATGTTACCTGTGTTCCTTCAAGTGGTATGATGTGTTTTCAGTTGTGTTTATATTGGGCTTACTATTGTATTGGGTTATTGGTTGTTGCCTGAAGTGGTAATGTAAGGGTTCCAATATAATGTGTCCAAGTAAAATGCATTTCTACTTTTCTTGTGCTCCAGTTAGTTTTCTGATAAGCTAGTGCCTGGTTCAGTGCTTGCCCAAGGATAATGAGAGACAGATGCAACTAGTCTATCCACTGCCCTCTAGTCTCATAATAAATTACCACACATTTAATCACTTATTTAATACAAATTTATAAGTGTATCTGGCTACAGATCAATCTGACCAATGCTACTTGATCCAATTTAAGTGCTGACAGGCTTAAGAATTTTTTTTTTCTGAACATATGTATGAGGATCCTGTTTTCAAAGCATTTCTTTAAATATCTGTGTCTCAGATCTTTAAGTTTAGTTCATGACTTCCTTTTTTATGCTTTATACTAGCTTTAACTTTTAAAGTTACTCCCATTTTTTTTTCAAATTTATTTGTGTGTGTGTGTGTGTGTGTGTGTGTGTGTGCGCGCACACACACACACACACACACACTATATGTATATATGCTTTTATGTCATGGTGTACATGTAGAGTTTAAGCATTTAGAGTATAACTAATGGAATCAGAAATCAAAACTCATGTTTCATGGGGACTGCCTTTACCTGCTCAGCCACCCCATTGATTCTCTGACTTACATTTCTTGTATAATTTTTCCTCCTCCATCTTCTAAGTCAATAATAATAATAATAATAATAATAATAATAATAATAATAATAGTTTTTATAACACTGGCTCCATGGAGTATTGTCTTTAGTTCCATCAATATAAGTCAACCATGAACGTTCTAAAGACTTAAATAGTCTCAGCCAAGTGAGTTAACCTTATATCCTCTCCACTGCAAGAATATAACCTTAATCACATTTTCAAAGTCTCTTTTGCCACATTGGATAACATAGTCACAGATCTGGGGATTAAGATGTGAATATCTTTGGTGAAGTAATACTTTGCCTACCACAGTAACCTAAAATCAATTAGCTTCCTGCAGCTAAACCCATGAAACATCTCATGTCTCCCAATAAAATATGTGTGAATCCTTGAAAAACAAAGTGAACTCTATTATCTGGAGCCTATTTTACAGATTCTGGAAACTATGGGGAATTTCTGAATTATGAAATATAAAACCAAGATCATAAAACTACACAAACACAATTAAATTTCACTAATAATTTCCTTAGTTTCTCATGGTGCCTACTCCAGATAAACCCTCCTCTCTTTAACTCATACATAGCTGCTTGAGAAGTTTCTGACAATTAGCAGACTAAATAAAAAAATAGTTGGATCTTATTTACAAATGATTGACTGGCATCACCTATTTACTAGAATATAATTTCATCACAATTCCAATAAGGAAGTTCCTGGCTGCTCCTGGTGAAGGTAAATCCCATTAAACAGAAATCCAAATAGCAGATCTGCCTTTTTACTTCACTTGTTAATATAGGCAGCTGAAGTCATAGCTGTCCAGTACTTAATGAGTACTTCACTATTGATTCATATGTTGGCTGCAACTCACGGAACAGAAGGAAGGTCATTCATGAATTGATATTGACATTCGAGGAAGAGATGGCAAAAATATTTATGGTCATCTCAATATGGACAGCAAGTGTAACTGTAACAGAGGAATCTCTTCATATCAAAGCTGGAAACATAATTAGTTACATGAAAATCTGAGACTGAGAGCAGACTCTTTTCTCAGTAAAGCTATTTCTCAATGTCATGCTGATAAAGGCAACCATGGTGTCAGCCTTAGAGCTTTTAAGATACAATTTCGTACAAGTTCTCATTTATTCTACTTGCCAATAGCAGTAATCAGCCAACAATCACTTCCCAAGGCAAATCTGCAACCAGATAACAATGTTTTTATCTTGCATTTTTCCATATTGTAACTGAAGGGCCTGGTGTTTTTAATTGGCATTTCTTCTGAATGTATAACTACTTTATGTGTTTTGCTATAGCCTATACTCAATCCTGTGTACAACTTATCATAAAACTATCTTACACATCACTGTTAAAATATTTCATAAAATAGAGAAATAATAAGGAATGGCTAAGAAAAGCAAGGGAAACACTTTGTGTGGCAGGGTAAATTCCAAAAATGAACTTCACTATTGATTCTATTGTTCGATGATAAAGTAACCCTTCTTTTATACCAAGCATTCATGATGGGCCCTGGAACAATGGAGTGGATAATAGAATAGTTGTTTATTTAATAAATCTTTGCCAACAATGTAAGTTGTGTTTGCACTTCACATTGGGATGTGGAGATTTGGAGATTGTAATGTTTTCCCTGAGGGACCTATGATCACTCTGTAAAGAGTAGAAGCAAAGCATTCTGTGTTCCTCCCACTGCAGCGTAATTAGAAAAAAAAGACAGGGTAGAGTGGACTAGCTGGGTAATTATTCTAGAGAGAAGTCTACTGGAGTCTTGAAGTTTCTTGTGCTCTTTTTGTGTTCTTATAGTTAAGAAGTACTGAAAAAAAAAATAGAACGTCCATACAGAGATGACCAGTTAGGACACAGAGGTCAAAATGGAATTATTTACACCCACACTTCCACAGTATCCTTCAACAAAAAGTTCTGAAATACAGTTTCTCCACGAGAGAATTTCAGAATAATGGGACTGTCACATAAAGAGAAACCTATTATTATTTGCATAACAGAAAATGGCCAGTTGTATCCAGGCAAGCTGATGAGGAACACCCTTTATTTTTCCACAATTTTGTGG
This sequence comes from Onychomys torridus, assembly GCF_903995425.1. Lineage (NCBI taxonomy): Eukaryota > Metazoa > Chordata > Mammalia > Rodentia > Cricetidae > Onychomys > Onychomys torridus. Next base: position 10,480,620 of record NC_050465.1, read on the forward strand.
TTTTCAGATATCTTCAAGGGATGTGCCTGCTTTGGAGACAATACTTGATGACTTCTGGTCATGCTGTTTCAAAGAGAGACTGCAATTTGACTTCTCTGGACATCGGTAGCACCTTCCCAGGCAGTTTGTGGGAACTGCCCTTCTGTTTCATGTTCCAACTGGTTACAAAGTTGTGAAAACCTCTATTTCTAAATTCACTTGTGAGTGGAGTCTATTTTCCTGACCGACTCTGAACTAATATTAGATTGTCGCTCCTTAAGGACTGTAAGCAAAGGGCATGTTTTCTGTGTCACCTGGTGTTTAGAGCTGAATAGTTTTTCAACCAGCTGTTCATTCAGGTTAGATATGCTCTTTAATTCATGTGCCAAAAAGACTGAAGAAGAGATTTCAAAATACTAAAGAATTCTAAATGAACCGTGTTTTCTACACCATTACTTTCTTAATCTGAATAATAATGAGCAGAATCATCTTTTGAATATTGAAAGGTCTCTCAATATGTAGTCATTCTGTTAAAGCATGCTGTATTTCCCCCTTTTTACATAGTGACATTTATTTGAGATCTTATATCTAAAGATTGAGAGTTTGGTCCTCAGTTTCTATATGTGAGTTACTTTAATACCCTTGATGATGAGCAGGAAGGGCAATAAGAATAAAAGTGAAACAACAAAACTCTTGTACTTATACTATTACACAGTGAATAGTAAACAGATTGCTTTACTATTGCAGTAGTGCCTTAATATTTGACTAGAGCTATTTCTGAACAATAACGTTTTGTGGTAGTACAGTTCTGAATCTACTTGAAATAAAGTTTCATCATGTCAAGTAATTAAAATCCTGTCATTAAACACATGTAACACCTTTAAATGTTTTCAAATTCAGTACATCCCCATGAAACATATTTCCTGTCGGAAATTTAAAATCACATCTTAATGGAAGCTTTTGTTCTAATGATAGATCAAAGTTTCAAGATTAACAGAAGACTATACACAGACAGGAACCCTCTGATGGCATGACTCCCAAATGATGTCTACCTATGTGTCTTCTAGTGTATGTCATTTTCTCTTAGGATTACTGTGAATACATGGAAACATTCAAGCTGGAAAAATTGAGGTCTTTGCTTATGTTAGATCATCAAACATAACACTTCCTAGGGTCAGATTCCAGGTATTATAATTTAATATCATTAACACTGGCTGAAGCCAAAAAGAAGTTGTAAAAATTCACTGACAACATTTTGGGAACAATGCTTTCAATACACTCAATATTGTTTACAACTAGTCATTTGAAGTAGCAAGAAAGACTTTCTTCTGGAAGAAACTTGCTATTTATTTCAAACTCTGCTTCAGCTAAAGCAAATTGACATTTATATGACTTAGCAGAGATGAAGTTTTAAGAGGTCTGCTGCTGTACCCCAGTGGTGGCAGGGGGGGGTATAAAATGTGAGAGTGAAAGCTGCGATCTGAGTGCTAAAGCAGAAGGAAAAAATGCAGGTGAAAGAGAATATATTTTTGCATATTCTAATTTGGCTTTACAATCGATCACACAGTTTTTATTGGAATGAATTCAGACAAAGGCCAGTTTTACTGAATGCGTTTATAAATAGAGATCACATGGCTAGACTTACTTGCTAGAAAATGCAATGGAAAGACAGAATCATCATGCTGAGCACGATTAAACAAGAAATAAGCTATTTATGAATGTAAAAGTTTTCTTTACAGCCTAGAATAGAATACAATTTCCTTGAATTCTGATGCTAAGAAGAGCATTACCTAGCTTGATTCACTATTATTTTCTCAATATTAATGCTGTTCACATTACTGAACTCAGATTGCCCATCTTCATTTCTATGTTGTACTAAACTGCTATTATATTGGCAGATAAATCCAATTCACTACTCAGTGTTGCTACAAACTGGTTTATAGACATGATACACAATCTACAACACTATTCTTTAACAGATGCAATTATTTCTTTTTATCTAATATTGATTGAATTAAATTATTGCCCTTTACATTACTTCTTTCCATGATACACTTTCAATTAGTTATATTGATTTAGTAGTTTGACTATAGCTTTAGACCTGGTCCTAGTCTATAACACATTTCTATTTTAACTCTCTTTTCCGTATTTAGCCTCATGGTTAGAAATCTATTTATGTTTCATTACATATTTTAATATTTTTTAAGTTCATTGGTTTTTATATACTATTATGCAAAGGTAACTAGTCTTCTATCAGATGACAATAATATCAATAAATGATTCATATTTAAATTAATAATTCAGAAATATTTGCTGTTATTGACACTATTAAATTTAGAATGTCAAATTTACTAATTTCTGAAATGTTGGAATTTGGATTTAATTAATGTTACTTAGTTCATTTTCTTTACAATGTCCATAGGGTTTTTGTCACAAGAAATACTTTGAGATAGTGGAGAAATTTTCATTTTTCATTGGCCTGTAAATATTCAATTATCTTAACATAAACTTTACAATGTAGCCTAAAAGTTCTATCCTTTCAGATAAATATATGTTCAAGACATCACAGTGTAAACTATTACTAATAAGTCCTCTCCAGCTACAGTGATACTGGATTGCATTATAGATAAATTCCTTTCTTCATAAAGTCCACATGTGTCTTATATGATGTAAGGCAGTAAAGATACATATCTGTTTAAGGAAAAGTCATGAGGTGTTGGCTTCTTTTGTAAAAGGAGAGTCATATCCATGCTAGACTAGAAATCAAAATCATGAGGTTTTAAGTAAACTCATAGCACTCAATTTATACAAAAGAAAATTACAAGAATTTTTAAAACCAGAGTTTTAAAAAGTTAAGATATGAAATGATGAAACAAAACAAAACAACAACAAAAAAGAAATGATGAAGAGAGCAACAAGTTCTTTGTCGTACATAGGTGTCCCTAAAACACTACAGCCAGCAGAGGAATAATCTTTTAGGGGGAGAAAGAAATCCCATTAGGCATGACTTGGTCGGCTGGTCTGGTTCAAACTTCTAGTCTGTGTTGGTGGAAGTTTCCTGTCTCACCAGCAGCTCCTAAATAAACACACAGAGGCTAATATTAATTACAAATGCTCGGCCCATAGCTCAGGCTTGACACTTGCTAACTCTTACATTTAAATCAACCCATATTTCTTATCTGTGCTCTGCCACATGGATTGGTACCTTTTCTCAGTACAGCATGCTCATCTCGCTTCTCCCTGTGTTTGCTGGTGACTTCTGGTGCCTCTGCCCTTCTTCCTCTCAGCATTCTGCTGGTTTGGCTCTCCTGCCTAACCTTATTCTGTTCAGCTATTGGCCAGTCAGCTTCTTTATTAAACCAATCACAGTGACATATATTCACACAGTGTAAAGGAATAGTATGTTTTTTGATTTTTTTTAAGCACAGTACAACATTGGAAAAAAGTGTTCCCATAACAATTATCAAAACCAAGCTTAAGGCATGACTACATAGAAACTCCTTTTACAAAGAGTCTGTGACCTCTTCCATAAGAATGGGCTCTATTGAAACAACACTCGGGATAAGGGTCTAGTGAGGAAGGATCTGGAATAAGCCAGATAGTAGACCCTCTTGCAAAGTACAGTGTTTCAGTGAGTATAGACGTGAACTATCTCTTTCCTTACTCTGAGTCCTTTGGTTAATTTCCCAGGAATTGCATAGCAGATCAGACAATAGTTAAACTTTTGTATTCTGAGGGAACTCCAAAATATTCCCATAGTAACTGCAACATTTTGTATTTCTACTAACAATAGATAATGGTTTCTTCTTCCTGGCATTGTTCCTAGTACTAGTTATTCTTTTTGCATGTTTGTTTTTTAACTTTCTTTTTATTTATTCTTTGTGTCTTTCACATCATGTATCTCTGTCCCATTCATTTTCCCCTCCCTTCATATCCACCCTCTGCCATTGTAATTCCCTCAAAATAAAATAAAATTTAAGAGAAAAAATAAAAAAGTTAAAACAAAGAGATTTTTAAAAAGGTAAAAAGGAAAAATCTTGTCACAGAAGCTGTAGTCTGACACAGTGAGTCACGCAGTAAACCATTTTGTCCATTTATCTTTACTTGCTAGTGTTCATTGCAAATAGTCATTGGTCTGGCTTCTGCTGTACTGTCTAGGCTGGGCCCTCACTGGAAGTCCTCTTGAATATCCTGTTATCTTGTTTTGTGAAGATTCTGCAGCTTTGAGTATGCAGGATCAGCCATTTCATGTGCTCCCACAGATTGCAGATCATAGATGGGGCAGATATTGGGATGGGCCAACTCATAATCCTGGTTATGATTGTAAGATTATCCAGCTCTCCCCTGTCCTCACCACCAGAGTGAACTCCTTGGCATTGCCATGCCTTGTTCACCCACTTCAGCAATGAGCAAGTGGTGGAGCAATTTCTCTTGCTTTCAAGCCCTTGGGGGCTGCACTCCCTCACCTGGGCCATCAGCAACAGCTCCACTTGTTGTTCAGGGGACGTGCAAGGTCCACTCTCTCAGTGCTGCAGCTGGTGAGAAGCAGGGACAGCTCTCCCACTCTTATGACCTCAGGGCCAGCTCTCCCACTGGCCTCAGGCATATAGGGGTGGGGAGGAGGGTATCTCTTTCCCCACCCATGCTGCCATTTGGCAGATGAGGGGCAAGGCGAGATAGCCCATGCTCAGATTCTTGGTTGGTTCACCCAAACACTTGTCAACACTGCTCAGATGAGGCGCAGGACAGTGTTGTTATAGCTGGTAAAGGGGAAGGTAAGCTCCCTTGACAGCTAGAGGTGATAGGGGTTAGGGGAGGGCATCTTTCCCTCCTTTCCACCACCTCACCACAGACAAAAGAAGTAGTACCATCTATAACTTCAGAACTGGCTCAACTGTGCCCCCTCTCTACAGGGTGCTGTACTTTTCTCCTGAGTGCTACATCTGGTGAGGGGTTAGGTCAGGTCCCCTTCCTGCTTTAGATAGTGAGGGGTAAGGGGTGAGGGGAAAAGGGTGTCTTTCCCTCAACCTTGCCACCACACGACATACAAGTACTCTCCCATCCTCTGTGGTGATACTTTATTTGTAAAATGTGATTTTATTTGTATATTAATAAAGTTGCCTTGGGGTCAGAGCAACCCATAGCAGAAGCTGGGTGGTGGTGGTGCACACCTTTAATCCCAGCACTTGGGAGGCAGAGCTAGGCAGGATCTCTGTGTGTTCAAGCATACAGCCAGCATGGCAGACACACACCTTTAATTTCAATATCAACCATAGAAGACCTGGAGGTCTGTACAGACAGGCAGTGACGAGGAAGTCATGTGGTTGGGTTTACAACCAATGAGAAGTCAGAACAGAAAGTCTATATAAAAGACAGGACACAGGAAGTAGCCCTCTTGTGGAGAGGAAAGAGCAGCAGTGAAGGGTAAGTTTTTCAGCTCTCAGCTATTGCTCTGACCTCGTGGCTTTAAACTCTGCAAATGGCTCTGTGTTTCTTATTTAACAAGATGGTTACATCTACAGTCCTCATGCCTTCAGGGCTAGCTTGCCCATGCTCCTGTGAACAGGGTTACCTCTATTGTACAGCCTAGGTGAGGTGTTGAGTCCTCTTTTATGAGTGTTTCAGCTGGTGAAGGTGTAGGACCAGTTCTCCCTAATGTTGCAGCCAGTGAGGAAGGACAACTCTGCACAACCCTATCCTCTTGGCCTTTGGTGGTATCAGGAGCCATGGACATCAACAGACTGTGGATGCATCAGAGCCATGAACCCAGACATGGGTCTCAGAAGCAGCCAGGTCCAAACATCACCATGGCCCTGGGTGGCAATCAAGGCATCCACCTCAGCTCATCTTTTTTACGTCTTCAGATATGCCTCTGTCCATAGGAGATGGAACATTCCCTCTCTCTCTGTCTCTCTGTCTCTCTCTGTCTCTCTCTCTCTCCCTTTCTCTCTGCCCCCTCTGTCTCTGTCTCTCTGTCTCTCTCTGTCTCTCTGTCTCTGTCTCTGTCTCTCTCTCTCTCTCTCCCACAACACAACATACATTTGCTCACCATAATAGTGTCCAGATGGGCCTATGTTTTCTCCTCAGAACCTGGGGCAGAACATCTCAGGCCTACATGTGGATCTTCTTGTCCTGCTAGTTCTAGCACTAGGCAGGACTGTACTTCCTCATCACAAAGAGATTTTTTTTTTTCAAGACAGGGTTAGTTTTGATGCCTGTCCTGGATCTTGCTCTATAGAGCAGGCTGCCCTCAGACTCACAGAGATCCACCTGGCTCTGCCTCCCGTGTGCTGGGATTAAAGTCATGTGCCAATGCTGCCCAGCTTTTTTTGTGTTTTAGTGTGAATTTTGTGAATGATTCCTATAGTAATCTGAAGAATGCCACTGTGGTTTTGATAGAAATTGTGCTGAAATAGTACATCACAGAATAATGCAACAGTTTCACGTTTTAATTTTGCCGATCTGTGAGCATGGTTTATTTCATCATTTTGTGTGTTATTCAGCTTATTTGGTGCTTTAATGTTTTCACCCTCTTCTTCAGATTTATTCCCAATCATTTTTTCTTTATTTGCAGGTATTGTAAATGGGATTTACTCCCAATGGTTTCTGTCATGGAAATTTCAGTATTAATACATGTAAAACTATTATCATTTTTATATTCATTTTTGTATCCCACTGCTTTATTTAAAATGGTTATGAGATGCAAGGGTTCTCACTTGAAGTGTTTTAGGCCTTTTAAAGAGTAGAATCACATTACCTGCAAATAGGGACGTTTTGACTTAATCATTCCTTATTTTGACCTGTTTTATTTACTTCTCTCACCTTATTATTCTACCAAATGTGTCCGTGGAGAGAGTGGGCACTCTTGTCTCATTACTGATTTTAAAAGGAATGCATTCAGTTTTTCCTTATTCAATAGTGTTGACTAGGTTTGTCTTATGTAACCAGTATTATATTGAGATATACACTGCTAATCTGAGAACCTACTGTTCTTTAAAGTTTTAATAAACAAGGGTTGTTAAACTGTGTTAAAGATTTTTTTCTGCATCTTTTGAGATGGTCATTTTATTTAGTCTCTGAGTCTATTAATGTACTGTATTATATTTAGGGATTTATATATTTTGAAACATCTACTCATCTCTTCAATGAAATAACTTGATTATATTATATAATACCTTAATGTGTTTCTGAATTCATTGTATTGAGAAATTTGGTATCTATGCTCTACAGGGAAATTGATCCATTGTATTTTGTTTTTGTTATGTTCCGTGATTTGGGCATCAGGATAATACTTCCTTGACAGAATGAGTGTATTAGTATTCTTCTCCTTACTATTACATGCAACAATTTTTAATAAAATTATAGTTAGTTCTTTCTTAAAGAGCTGGCAGAGTTTGACAATGAATCACCTGTCTTCCATACTCTTTGTTTTATTAATAATAATCTCTTTACTTGTCTGACAAGCTAGATCATTGAAAATACCATGTACTTCCATTAATATTTTAAAACAAAACAATAAATAATAACTTTTAAATTGACTAATATCACTTCAAAATAGAAAAATAATGAGAAAATATTTAAATATAAAGTATATTTTCATTATCTATAGGTACATGATAGGAAGCATCTATTAATCAGAAAATGTAATTTCAATAGATAGTTCCTGTAAGTATTGTCTCTCAAAGAATAGAGAGTGCTTTTACAGGCAACAGAAAAGAAAAGAATAAATATTTAACTTTCATTGATCAATCATCTCTTGCTTTTTTATTTAAGTGTGTCTGTTGCTTATCATTCACCATACTTTGCCATATTTCTGAAAAACAGAAAGTCTCAAAATGTTCTAGAATCAAGGAAAATCCAAAGGGCACTTATGACTCAAAGGACAAAAGGATGTAGAAAAAATATTTTAATATTAAATTCTACTTCTTTAATCCCCTTTCATGAAATTTTGACTCACATGCATTGTCTATATTTTATAAATTACTTGGTTTAAGATATTTGTTGTCCTATTGATATTCATAGTATTATGAAGACACTAGCTTAGAAAGACATAGATTAGAAATATGAAATAATGAATGATTAAATAGTCTGGAATAGTAGATCACCATCCTAATTTTAAGAAAAGATTTATTTTCTTTGAAATAATGTGCGTGTGTGTGTGTGTGTGTGTGTGTGTGTGCGTGCACACACACACACACACATGCACACATGCATACAGAGACATATTTGTATTCAGAGGCCAATGGAGTCCAAAAATGCATCAGCTACCCTGTAACTGCAGTTACAAATGTTGTGGGCCACCCGATGTGGATCCTGGGAATAGAGTCTGGATTTTCAGCAGAGTAGCAAGCTCTGTAGGTGCTGAGCTGTTCTTCAGTTCTTAACATTATATAACATAGTATAATTAGAAAAAGGATGCTGATCAGATTATTATTTGCAAAATTGTCTGGTTAACAAAAGATATGAATATTACATGTTGCGATGGTTTGGATGGGACAATGAACAGAAACACCTGTAATTTAGTTGACAGTAACACACAAACATTAATCTCTTATTGTCAGGTCAAAAATCCCCTCTTCCCTCAAAATAGCAATGCTGGTGTTCTAAACAGAAGGACTTTGGCTGAGTAAAGAGGAGGACTATTACTGGGTAAACAAGTCTGAAGTTTTCTGTTTCCAGAAAATCAGTTCTCTTCAGGTAGTTTCCATCCACCAGGAACATCCTTAATCCTCTAGGAACCTCCTGTAACCTTCCTACAAATGTCAACTACCTCTGACAAGGGCATCTAGTTCCAGGACAGCCTGTATCAGCTCAGATCCCTCCTCTACTCACTGTCACATAAAACCTGCTTGCTTTTCCACCATTTTGCCTTTCTCACTGTTCCCTAAGAGATGGACTAGGCAGTTAGAGCCCCAATAAGTCTTTCTTTCTTCCTACAGAGTGGTCTAGTTCAGTAGTTTTCTGCACAATCATTTGTACTTATTTTTTTGACAAATTTGCCATGCTTTGATAAAATGCTAACATTGACACAATCCAGATGGATGACATTATGGGATGCCATGTACAATCATTTTAGTTTTTCTGTACTCATTACAAAATAAAACTCAAAGAAGCAAATTAATACTAATATAAAATAATCATCATATTTTTCTTTCTTACCTGTACCTCTACCAAGATAGATCTAGTGAGATTCTGAATGAGAATCCTGTGTCTTGCTGTGTTCAAGGAAGCACTGTGATTTGCACATATGGGTGTGACAAATACCCTCAAAGCACAGGAACACAAGTCCTTAAACATCTCTGCTATAAGGCAAAATTGTGTGATTATCATCCTTATATTGATTACAATTCTGTTCAAGGTTAAGTGAGGCCACCCTCATATTTGTATTATGACTTGGTTCTAAAGAAGACACTTCTCTTTAAATATATCTGAATCTGAAAGACATGCACTGACTTTTATGGCTAGGAGCAATAGCTTCATTATTGACATTGCCTACTTGCATCCTGTATTTAGTCATCTCTATGATCTTTTGTGATCAACACTGCAGCCTCAGGATGATAAGTTCTTCCTTTGCAGGCCTTTAGGTCAAATTAAAAGAGGTTTGCCTCACATGCATTTGGCTAATGGCAATATAAGATTTAGATGTGATAGGAAGGCTCATAAAACAGCTGAATATCTATTCATAGTGTTGTCTGATTCATAGACCATGAAAATTCCTGTTATTTATGTTCGCTGTGACTTCCTTAAGTGCTGTATGTGGAAGAGTTTGAAAGGGGAGGAGACATCTAGAGAAATTAATTTCTTGAAGGTGGAAGAAAGATAGTATGTAAAGAGCCATTAAAAATTCATAGATATACAAAGTGCTTCTGGATTTTCTAATTGTTTACAAAGATTTACATAGTACCCAGAGAACTATAAAGATATAAACAATAGTAAATTTTTATGTAATTAAAAAAATTGATTTGGGTCAGTGGCAACTTATTCACTAGTATGGATATTATTGAATTTATGTAAGAGCAATAAATATTTTGCATTTAAATTAAGCTTCTGCATTATATTACTTGCATCTGCACTTACACACAAGCCTGCTAATGCATGACTCCATGCTTACAAGTAAACAGAAAGGAAAGCAGATAATGAGGAGAGCCATTATTTTCTACCCAAGCTTAAAAAAAAAAATCAAAATTATTCCAAGCATTATTTAGTTCACCTCAAAATTCAGCTAAAAAATGGTAAGTAAGGGAAAATAGTAACCACTTATATTTTGGGGAATTCAGAATATGTAATTACATACGCATTTTCCTTTTTTCATCATACCCATCTCACTTGCATTGGTTGAGATGTGATGTGCTTAAAGAAATGCGGCATTGCCTTAGAATACAAATGGTGAATTCTTAATGTGTTTTATGTAAACATTTCATAACTATTACAGATTGCAAATAATGCACCCATTGCTTTTCTGATTCTTTATTGAAGGATAACCACCACTAAGGAGGACAAAATTATGATACCTTTTTACTCATTTATAGTTGAAATATCTGGAAAGTTGGAAGGATTATATCAATTTCCACTGAGTATAGTGATTTTCTGACAAGAAAGATAAACTTTTGCATTGAAAGGGTGGTAAATCCTTTATACCTTTAGTCAGTCCTAATCGATCATTTCTTTTCCATGAATTCATCTAACGGTTGATTCTTTAAACATTTGTCTCCTGGTCCTCTATTATAGATTCATCTAACGGTTGAATCTTTAAACATTTATCCCCTGGTCCTCTATTAACACCCAAGACAATGACCAAAGTTCTTATCAGCACTTGCAATATCTGAGAGTTGTTCACTTAGCAACAGTGGAGATGGGAGCTTTAGAGAAAGAATGGAGCTTGAAGTTTGGAAAGAAGGCTAAAAACACAGGCAGGAGGAAAGGAAAAGGTAGGCTTTTCTGAACAGTCCAGAAAAATGGGTAGACTTGCAAAGCTCCATGACTCCAGCTCTATGAGTGCGTCCACTGAGATGAAGGAATTCTGGAAGGAAATGATCATCACAGTAAAGGAATATTCATTCATTCATTCACTCATTCATTCATTTGCTTATTTATCTGTTTGTTTGTTTGTTTATTATATTTGTGTTTTATTTTTACACATCAGCCATGGGTTCCCCTATCCTTCCCCCTCCCGCCCCTGTCCCCACCTTCCCCCCAACCCCTCCCCTCCATTCCCATCTCCTCCAGGGCCAAGACCCCCCTGGAGAACATTTTTAAAACATCTGAATTAAAGATTTTTAGACGCTCTTAACAGAATCAACAGAGCATTTATTTTGTTTCAGGAAATTTAACATTTTTTTTGAGGAGTAGAATCACTTTAAAGGGCTTCTAAAGTAGAAAAGAAAGAAATTTAATCATAATTTGGTTTTTATATTAAACTATAGTGGCTCTTCTAGGAAGCAGAAAGAAAAGGACCAGGGATAAAAACAGTAATCTATCTATCTATCTATCTATCTATCTATCTATCTATCTATCTAGATCTAGATATAGATATATATAGATATATATATAGATATTCTTTAGCTAGGTACCACATAGGATTAGAATGTTTAGTAGTGCAGCAAATGTTTGTGTTCCCTTTAATTTATTCTAGCATAATACCATACCCAATGATCACATCAATATTAGTTGGAACAGTTCCCAATTTGATTTAATTTACATGACTATCATCAATAATGACTGAAGATATTGTAACATTGTCAGGGAATAAGTTAGCAAAAGCACCTGAATTATTGACCTGATACAGAACAATGTATATAATCAATTCATAGGTAGCTCAAGAATAAGAAAAAATAAAATGTAGTATCAGAAGTCAGTATAGTTACTACAAAAGGAAAAGACATAAGTAATTACTGGGAAGTATCTTTGTTACTTTTCTTTTGCCATGATAAACAACATGATCGAGGCAACTTATTAAAGAAAACATTTAATTTGGAAATCTTAGTTCTAGAGGGTGAGAGTTCATGACCATCATGGTAGCTATTATGGCAGCAGGATGCCAGGCATGGTGCTGGAGCAGTAGAAGGGAGCTTACATCTGATCACAGGCAGTAGGTAGGAGAGAGAGAGAGAGAGAGAGAGAGAGAGAGAGAGAGAGAGAGAGAGAGAGAGAGAGAGAGAGATTATCTTGGAATGGCATGGGCTTTTGAAACCTCAAATTTCAGTCCTAGTTCTTTCAACAGGACCATACCTCCTAATCCTTCCCAAATAGCTCCAGTACTAGTGACCAATCATTCAATTATATGAGCCTATGGGGGACATTATCATTCAAATCATCACAGAAGAAATTTAATATATCTATGTAAGATGTAGACAGTTTCATATTTCTTGTTCAGTTTGCAAAAATCATTGGTTCCCTATAGTTTTCAATAAGTTAATATACACTAAAATGTTCTCAACAGTATAGATGAAATCTACTTAAGAAAAAATATTAGAAGTAAAAACAACAACAACAATAACAAATACCCTGGTTATTACCATAAAATGTGAAAACAAACAATAAAATCAGGACATTTGGGATAATAATTTTGCTTATAAAACTACACAGAAAATTTTTATATTTTTATTAATTTACTATCTCATTAGTAATGAAAACAAGTTGAAGTACAAATTTAAGCAACGCATGATGAAAACTATGTAAAAAACAGAAAAAAAGTCTTCCCAGTGAAGAGCACATCAACTGGCTGTCTGCTTCCAAATGGGCAGTCCTGAAAATGTATGCATACAAAAGACAATATGGATCAAGCATGTTGTATTCATATATTCAGAGGAAAATATACAAATATATGTAACAATAATTAAGGAAGAGAAGAAGGCCATCAGTTTGAATGAGAGAAAGTTGGGGGTGTTTATTGGAGCAGTTAATGTTATGATTATATTATGATTTCAAGCACTGCATAATGAAATGCAGATTATACTGAAAATTGGAAAATATTTTTCTATATGCAGAATTAATGTTAAACTTACTGCCTTTGATTAATTTAGAAATAGAGAAGCAGTATGAGTATATACTTCCTGTGCACAAAACTTTTTGAGTTAAGTAGTGACTACTAAAGCAAAAAGGATGTCTTTAGGTGGTGATAATTGTACTCTAAAAGAAATATCAGTATGATAGTTACACCAGTCTGAATACACTAAAAATTATGGAAGTGTTTGTACACTTCAATAAAAGAGTGACTCCTAGCATGTTAGTTGTATGCTGATGGTGCTATTTTAAAGTGAAAAACAAATAAACATTTCAGGTATCTTTAAGGTTATTTCCTCTACCTGTATTGATATTAACATAAAATAATATAAATATAGCTATAGTCACCATACATGTTAAATAATGAAGATACAGCCAAGTATGGTGGTAGATGACTGGAAACACAGAAAGTAGAGATTAAGGGATCAGTATCATGTTGTGTAGAAAGTTGAGCTCAACCTGGGTTATATGCAATCATGTCTCAACAAAAAACAAACAACAGAAGAGTTAAAATATACTTCTAAATAATGCAAAATAAATAAACTAAATTTACAAGTGAAACATTTTAAATAAAACTCCATTTACATAATAAAAAACTAAACTTACTTGAGCAGTACATATATACTTGTGGCATGAAATGACATAACAGAAAGGTCTAAATTTATTAATATACTTATTCACTTTAAAAAGTTACAGAAGACCAAGAGTACTACACCCTTCCTAGGGTATAGATTGTGATATATTCCTATAAATGAGTATGTTTGCAATGAATCAGTCTGTGGATAAATTGCTACTTCTGAATATCATTTTCTAGAAGGTATTAAGAAAAAATTCTGTCACATGTGCTAGTTTGAATAAGAGTGGGCTCCATAGGCTCATATGTTTGAATGCTTAGTCACAGGTAGTGACACTATTTGAAAAGCTTAGAAGGATTAGGAGGTGTGGCCTTGTTAGAGGGACTCTGTCATTGAGGATATGCTTTAAGGTTTCCAAAGCCTTTGCCAAGACTTCTGCTTATGGTTCAGGATGTATCTCTGAACTATTTCTCCAGCACCAACCCTGCCTACATGCTTCATGCTCTTTTCTGTAATGATCAAGGACTAAACCATTGAAATTGTAAACAAGCTTCCAATTATTTTTTTTTTTCTTTTATAAGAGTTGCCTTGTCATGGTTTTTCTTCACAATAATATAACAGTGACTAACAATCACTTAATAATGTAAACATTGTGAATTCATTGATATGATTATAAATGGACAGAGGTAAATATCTTGTAGTGCCAAACATAGGTATACTTATATGTATAATTACAAGATGCTAATAAATTCTTGATTATAACTGCTTATCTGTTAGAAGAGCAAGAAGAACGGAGTATAAAGTGAGACTGTGTGATTCTGAAATGCATTATTGCTCCTTCTGATTAATTTTGCCAACTACTCAGATATGATATGAATGCATAACTTTTAGAAACTGATTCAAACAACATATTGACAAACAGGAGGGCTGAATACTTCCATTTATTAGTTATAAAATAAAATTCCCCAAACATGTAATTTTTATTATAATTCAATTTTTATGAATGACAAAGAACTAAATACTGTTTCCTATACCTCTTTGTGCATATTTCTGAGCCTTTCCTAATGGGTGCTCAACCAATGAACACACAGATACACACACACACACACACACACACACACACACACACACACACATGTTAAAAGGTAACATCTTTGCATGAAAGAGAACATGTAGTTTTTTCTTTCTGCATTCAAGTCATCTTGGTTAGAATTACACTTTTCAGATCTACGTTGTAAGAGTGATGCAACTGTGTTTGACGCAACTGTTGTCATGGCTAGGTGCAATAGCAACCTTATCATGAACTGCTACTCTGAAACAAAGATCACTATGATTTTTTTCTCACTTGGATTTATTGAACACTGAATCAACATTGAATCTTGAACTTGATATTTACATTTAATTTTACTGATTTGAAAAAGTATCACTATCTGCTATAATACAGAATTTTTAATTTTTCTTTTATCTCAAGTATTCTCATAATTGACTTTTTACTTTGAAACTCACCTCTGTTCACAGATAGTGACACAAAAGATAGCTGAAACTTTAAACAGCTCCTTGTTCAAGAAAACACACACATTGACAATATTGTAATGATTTTACTTAAGCCATTTTTGAGACATAATTCTATCTGTAACTAAAAATATAAAGTTTAACAAACCTTGTTATTTTTTAACAACAGCCATTCCATCTGACAAATAGAAATTAGTAAATTAATCATTTTATGTATTCTAGATATTAACATTAAAGTTATTGTGAATAATAGCCAATCTATTCATTGTAATAATCTCAATCCTTCTTAATTGTCATTTTAAGAGCCCATTTGAAAAATAAATGCTGTTGAAAATAATATTGGGTGTAAAATTATGCTAGACACAGGAAAGACTGTCTTGAGAAATGAATACACAGCTCAAGAGCTCAGCAATCCATCACCATCATACAAATGCTATATTAATGTAATTTTATGTGTTTCATTACCATTATGATTACTTACCCTATTTTTCTAAATTTATCATTTAATGAAGTAGATTGTCCAAATTCTTATCATGAAGAGCAGTGTTATATTTAATTTAGTTCACTTTAATGTTTAACTTATATACATATACATATATATGTATATATATAAAACTTCAGAAAATTATGTTGTTTTATTTTGCATATGGGCAATAGCTCTCTCTGAGAAAGGCTGTTAAATATAGAATCCCAACTACCATATAAAGAAATGTAATGACAGACTTACATCTTATACGGATATTGGAAAACTATCATCAGGATTTATCAAATATGCTTAAATCTTTACCTTAGAAAACCATATATTATGTTGTTCACTAGTCTAGGTTTAATTACTAAAAGATCTGTAAATGACTTTCATTATTCTCAGCTATTTTCTACTCAGAAACTTATTTGATTTACCCCCAAAATCATATGAAAATACTACTTACATATTTAGAATTTTTTTGAATACTTGGAAGTATTATGATCTTTTTATGCTAATATGAAAAAATATTTGATTTTATGCAAGTGAATACTTTTAATTTCCTAACATTTGATCCTGCAAAAAGAAAAATAAGTTTCTGAGCTCTTCTTGATGTAAATTGAGCCACCCATTAGAATTTTAAGTTGTCTTTGTTTTGTTACTTAATGAGTATTTATGAATACAAGTCTCAAAAGTGTATAAGAGCAAATAATGAAAGCCTTCACACCACTGATCATGCAGTCTTTTGTGTACAGTTTACAATTGGATAAATCTATTAAAATGTCTGAAATGACATTTCTTTAAATGTATGGTATTTGTGTTTAGGAACCAAGCATGGTTTGTAGCACAAACTGAATAATAGCATTCATTGTGGTTTTTTGTACAAAAGTAAATCATCATTGTTAAATTTAACCAGTCTATTCTATCCAGAGAATTCTTAAAGATGTTTCTGACTCTTTTATTTACTCCATTTGGTCATAATTATTTTGGTTCATCATACACTTGAAAATCACAGCTGGCCTTTAAGTTGTCTTCTATTTTTCCCATCCTTTATTGAAGATACAAAAAACGTTCCATCCACCAGCTGAAGCACCACTGTAACGTATGATTACAGTGATAAAGATTCACAGGTGGTCTGACTTACATGAAGCTGAGAAGGAGGAATAAAGGAACAATTCAGTGCTGTGTTTTTTAATTGCTGGAGCCCATGTACAAACTACCCTAAGAGAGGGAAACTCTGGAGACTGCAGTCCTTGGGGAGTCAGTAGGACCCAACACTTCTGTGAATTTTATATCTAGGAAATAGTCATCTCAAATTAAATACATGTAGCAGATGTCCTTACCAGGGAAGAGGAAATAATCTGCATTTCCAGAACATTTCCCCTAAGACAATCCTATTTCCGATTGAAAACGTCAATAGAAACTTATTCTGCCTCGAGGAAGGGAAGTTGAACAATTTTCTATATAACGATTTGCTGTTTTATATGTTCTTTTAGGAAATATATATTAGGTCTTTTGCCATTTTGATGTATTGTTTAGCTTTATTTTGGGTTTTTCTTTTGTTATGCATTATATAAGCTCCTTATCTTCTGCACAAATTAATTCCTTATTTGCTATGTGCTTTACAAATACATTTTCCCACACAGTAGGCTTTGTTTTCATTGTACTAACTGATTTGCTGTGTAGAAAACTTGATCTTGGGTATAATCATACACACGCACTTTTATTTTTGTCATCTGGGGTTTTGATATCATGCCCAATAACTTGTCAAGTTCCAGTGCCAAGAACATTTCACACTGATTAGGATTTTTGCTATTTCATGTCTTATATTGAATCTAGTGTTAGTTAATTTATGAGTACGGTATAGGTTTATCAGTTCAGTTTCAATCTTTTGAATGTGGAGATCCTGCTTTTTCCAACATGTTTGAAGAGACTATTATTTAGTAACATACTTTGGATGTTCCTGAAGGATCGGATGACCACATGGCAAGGCTCATTTCTTGATTTCCTATTCTGCTCCCTTGATGTACAAGTGCTATACCAATTTAATTTTTACAACTTTGTCATATTTTGGAAACATAAAATGTGATTATTCCAGATATTTTATTCTTCCTTGAGGTTGCTCTGTCTGTTGTGAGCCTTTTGTAGATTCATATGAATTTCAGAATTATTTTTTCTAAGTATTTAAACATGCTGTCAGGATATTGTTGGAGAAAACACTGAATAATTGAATCATTTTGAGTAGTACATATATGTTGAACAACATTCAGTCTTTAATTCTTGATCACTAGATCCTGATCTACTTTTGGGTGTCTTCTTTAATTACTTTTAATCAACATTATGTGGGTTTCCATACATAAGATTTTTATCTCTTTTATAAAATTCATTCTTAAGTATGATATGGTAAAGTAAATGGAATTCTTCTCTTAAATTCTTGTTTACTAGTCATTTACAGAAATGGAATTTAATATGTCAAAGTATTATAAAACTTATTAAAGTAATCTGTTTGTTCTAAGATGTTTTATGATAGTCTTTAGTATTTGTTACATGTAGTGTCAATGTCATTTTCAAAGAGATATTTTTTATTATTAAGGAACTTTTTATTCATTTTACATACCAATCACAGATTCCCCTTTCCCCTCATCCTGCCCCTTCAGCCCCAACCCATGCCCCATTCCCTCTTTCAACAAGGTCAGGCTTTGCATGGGGCGTCAGGAGAGCCTGGTACATTCAGTAGAGGCAGGTCCAAGCTGCCCTTCCCCTGCATCAGGGCTGCACAAGATGTCGCACTATAGGTAGTGGTCTTCAAAAAGCCAGCTTATGCACCAGGGATGGATTTTGACTTTATCATTATATTGGGATTATTTTTTATCAGCCTTGTGAATTTAATAGTGCATTCTAATAATGTATAGAATCAAAATAAAGTCCCAAGTATCATTTTTGAGTGTTTAACAGTTTATTTTAGTATTCTTTTGGAAACATTAGTTTGAAATATACTTTATTAGAGTTGGATGCCTCTCGAAATTTTACTTTTACCTGTTGTTTCTAGTGTTTCGTTCAATCAATATTCAATAACATTTTTGTTTTTAATGTTATATCATCTTCTTAAAAATTGAATTTATCCATGTTGTGTATATATACAAGCTTCATTAGGGTTCTATTTTCTTCCCTGTGTTTAAATGTGTACTTATATTTCTTATGTTTTTGGTAGATCTGAATACAATGTGCTTTCACTTTTCAGTTGATTATTCCTTGATAATTTGGGAGAATAGAAGCTTCATAGGAGCTAGTCAGTTTTCTGTTGTTGTACTTCAGTCTAACTCTTTCGAATGGTAGATAAATATATTCTAGGTCACTTTGAATGACTAAATAATTTCTAAACTAAATTTCTCAATTATTGTAATATATATTTGTGTGTGTGTGGGGGGCATTGGCAAGTCAGTTGAACCTGAATGTGGGCCACTCAGTTACAGGAGGGTAAAGTTTGTTAAAATTCTTTAGAACAGTTGGCTGTTTGGCTTGTTACCCATATTGTGTGGCTGTTCAGTTGCCCCAAGTCCAAGATAAACCAATTAACACAGAACTCAGAAAGAACAAGAGATGGAGATAATAAAAATGAAACAAGACAAGGAGTACAAAGACATTACAAACAAGACAAAAAAAACAGACCAATTCTTAGTTGGACTATTGGGCATTTTGATGTCTAATTTCTTGAGTTCTTTATATATTCTGGATATCAGCCCTCTGTCAGATGTGGGGTTGGTGAAGACCTTTTCTATTCTGTAGGCTGTCGCTTTGTCTTGTTGACCATGTCCTTTGCTCTACAAAAACTTCTCAGTTTCAACAGGTCCCATTGATTGATTTGTTTGTTTCAATGTCTGTGCTACTGGTGTTATATTTAGAAAGTGATCTCTGGTGCCAATGTGTTTAAGACTACTTCCTACTTTCTCTTCTATCAGGTTCAGAGTAACTGGATTTATGTTGAGGTCTTTGATCCACTTGGACTTAAGTTTTGTGCACGGTGACAGATATGGATCTATTTGCAGCCTTCTACACGTTGACATCCAGTTATACCAGCACCATTTGTTGAAGATGCTTTCTTTTTTCCATTGTATATTTTTGGCTTCTTTGTCTTATACAGGGACACTTTGTTCAGCCTAGAAGGAGGGGACTGGACCTGCCTGCATTGAATCCACCAGGTTGAGTTGAATCTCCAGGGGAGTCTTGGCCCTGGAGGAGATGGGAATGGAGGGGAGGGGCTGGGGTGAAGGTGGGGGCAGGAGCGAGAGGGGAACCCATGGCTGATGTGTAAAATCAAAACACAGATAAAATAAATTTTAAAAAAGTTAAAAAAAGAAAAAAAAAAACCACAAAACAGACCAAGACCCTTAGGTCATCTGTGCAACATCTGGTGTTTTGCTCTGGATAGGAGAGTATTGGGTCCCTCCTCTTCCCAGACCACTATCCCAACCAATCCAGATGTCACAAGGGAAGTCTCTGTAGACATTTGTTGCTTTTCTTAGCATGGCAGTTCACTGTAATGGTCCCAGAAACCAAGGTCATGCCTCAAAATCTTGGAACATTTCAAGGTGCATACATCATGAGTTGGCCTTTCAGTTCCAGAGTTCCAGAGTGAAGGTCTGGCTTTAGAATATAGGTGGGTTGTCTTATTTTGCTGGGGTCTCCAGAAAATGTTAATCCCACTGGGCAAGAATAAGATCATTACCACAATGATTGAGCCAAACTTGAAGCAAGCCTTATTTTATTTGGGTGCACAAGATAGCTGGCCTACAACTATCTTCTAAGTCAGGTTAGAGACAGCAGTGATGATCCATTGCTCAGGGCCGTTTTCCAGAGTGAAATCAGGAGCACTTGCAAAGCGGGTTTAAGGAAGTGAGACAATGGAGCAGTAGAAATTACAGAAAATCTCAAAAACAAACAAACAAAAATCAGTCATCATGTGTTCTCTGATTAGGTCACACTGACTCAAAAACAAGTCAAAGTCATGGGTTGTCAGGTTCCAGGAGATAGAAACTAAAAAGCAGAAACTAAGCTCTATTAGTAAAACTTTTTTAAAGTAGAAAACAAAAACAATACAACAAAATGGCTCCTGATGTCAACATGAAGTTAGGCAGGTTATTCATTGGCTTGCTGATAGTTTGAGAATACTGAGAACCCATTTTTGCTGTTTGAAGGACATGTAATTACAATGGAGAAAATTATATAATATATATGAAAGTCCTAGAGATATAATGTTAACTATTGCACCCACTAAAAAAGTAAAACTGGAGAATTTATAATCTATTTTCCCAACTTTTTACTAATATGTTCCTTTTTAATTCATATGTTTCATATGAATTATTTCACATTTAACATATATGTAGGAATTGTTACATATTTCTACTTTTCTAATAGTCACAAAATGACAAAAACTGAAACCCTGAACATGTTTCTCTAAAAGCAGTCCCTTTGCCTACTTTTGTGTGTGTGTGTGTGTGTGTGTGTGTGTGTGTATGTGTGTGTCTGTCTGTCTGTCTGTCTGTGAGTGATGCTGGCTGTGTATGCACTTACATGTAGGGGTGTGAGCACTTGTGTGTGCATTTATAGATGCCATGGTCTTCCTGTCTCTTTCATCTTATTTTTAAAGGCAGAGTCTCTAACTCAACCTAGACTGGCTCACCAAGGAGTGCCTACAAGCCACCTGTCTCTGCCCCCAACTCCTTTGCCCAATACTGGGAAATAGTCTCCCATGTCCTGCTTTGACACTGATGCTCACATACAGGTCCTCAGCATAGTAGTCAATTTTCCCACCAAGCTATCTCCCTAGCTCTGCTTTTTTTTTTTTTTTTTTTTTTTTTGAGGTTGTTGTTTTCAGCTTGTGCTCACAGCTTCCTGCATTTTTTTTTTTTTTTAAACAGGCTGCATTGTTTGTGTTTCAGGTCTTCTGCTGATCCTTTGCTCTGTCTTATTTTACCTTAGGCAACTTTCAAGAAAAATCCTGGATTTGATCATAAAAGCTGGATGCTAACATCATGTTCCTTTTAAACTATTGATTTTTGAAAGATACCACAATGAGAGAATAATCCACATTAGCTCATTAAAGTAGCAGAAGGACATCTTCTTCAATGACATTATTCTGGTTTAGAATTAAGTGCTTCTGGGCGGAATCCTGTAATTGGGAACATTCATCAAATCTGACTCTTCTTTTTTTATTTCTTTTTTCTCTCATTGTAGCTTTAAAAATTATGGTGTAGTTACTTTCTCTAGGTGTTATTTGTACTATTGTTTCCAGTAGGATATAACCTTTTTTAAGTGAGGAAAATTTAACTAGACAATACATACACTTTCCCATTTGCTGAAAGGATTCAGGGATCTCTGAAATACAGCAAGACACAATCAGGTTGAGAGTCTTCATCTGCCATGACAAATTATTCCTTTTTAAAGAGTTAAAGTTGACTTTTACAAAACACATCTGGCTGTATTTTAAAGATTTTCTTCCTTGGTAATTGAATTCAATCGGGTTTTCAAGTTGGCAATTCTCATTCAGCGTTATTCCATAACTCAACTGACCTGAACTCTCCTTGCACCTCCTGGAGGCAGGTCCTGATGCAGCATAATCAGGTAAACACATTTCGAATGATAGAAGTCTTGGGCAGGATAAATGCTCCTTATCATGACTATTCATCTCTACCTTTCAATTTTATTGCTGTGAATTTATCCTGAGGGATAAGTGCATTGAAATTTCCTGTTAAAGATTAAATACTAGCCTCCCAAGAGGAACATGTCTATTCAACTAGTTACAACAGGTTGTAAGTCAACACAAGCAGCACTCTGTGTATTTTCTCTCTCCAGCGTTCTTAACATCATCCTCTAATGAATCAACTTAAGGCTGATTTACCCTGAATTCAGGCTGAAATATACACAGTTTATTTTAACTTCATGATTTAAGAAGATCTTTGGCATCTTTTCATAATATAACCAGTAAATCAATCATAGGACAAAGTTGGGAGAGTTGACTCAACAAATTTGAGAATGTCTTTGTGAAGATGTATTACCTTTCTTTTTAAAGTA
The DNA here is from genome assembly GCF_903995425.1 of Onychomys torridus. Lineage (NCBI taxonomy): Eukaryota > Metazoa > Chordata > Mammalia > Rodentia > Cricetidae > Onychomys > Onychomys torridus. The sequence continues at coordinate 10,503,222 of NC_050465.1, forward strand.
ATGTGAATCATTTTCTGAATTGTTTATGGATAAAAGCAAAATAAATCAAGCCATGCCCTTTCTCAGCAGGGTTACAAGGTAAAGGAAAACTCAAAGAAGCAGACTGGTTTTAGGTGGTGATTGTGTGTGTAGAAGGGTAGGCACAAGTATAAGAAAACAGAAGATTTTCTAGCTAAGAACAAGATGACAAGCTTATTTGGAAGAAACATTTATTTAGCCATGGTTCATCATGTGACTATGGGTCCTAACTATCCATCATGACTGGTGTCAGACCCAGATACATGTAAGTTTTGTTTAAACATAACACTCTGTGATACTTTGTATTATACATCTGGGATGAGGAAGATAAGGAACAGAAGATAAACCTAAGATGTGGGTGCATTAAACCCACATTCTCAATCCATTCTCAAATGCATTATCCTCGCCTTGTCATTAACATATGACACATGAAAGTGGTATGAATCGATAAAGAAAGAGGGAAACATTCATTTTTGTTTCCAAGTGGGATCTTCTCAGTGCAGTGAGAAATCACCTAATAGCACTGCCACACAACTCATTGGCCTCAAAGAGAGCAATGAGAAAAAGTTCTGATAGGCCAGATGCGTTTATGCCTAATTATGCAACCTGTATATTGTTAAAACACCTGAAAGTCATGGACAATGTTATTATGGCCATGATTATAACTCTCTCAATACCTGTGTGAAAGTACTAAGCCATGATACCTTGGAATGTAACATTGTTTGGATGTTTTCTAAAGGAAATTTAGGTAAATGGGACTTGAGTGAGACAAAAATACAGCAGAATGGGTTCTCCTTTAAGAGGAAGGGACACTAGGAGTCTGGGCACATGGAAAGGTCAAATGATGTAACAGCAGGAGGAAATAATCTGCAAGCCAAAGAAAGATCTCAGGAGGAGTTAACCCTTTGGATGCCTAGACTCTTATCTTACTTGCAGCTTTAGGAATAGGGAGAAAACAAAAACATTTTGTTTCATAAGGGAGCAAATCTGTGTTAGCATCCCTAACAAAACAGGTCAAATGATGACATGAGCCTTTGGGAAGCAAGGACTCAAATTAGCTTGGAGCCAATTCTTGGTCTTCATCATCCTGCTTTTTAGGGGCTTTGGTTCAACTGAACATTTCTTTTCTTGCATAAATTACTCCTCTGCCTGTACCTCTCCCCTCCACCCCCACCCCCACCCTGTGCCTTCAAAGATAATTCCTTGAAAGAATCTGTCTGCAAAGACTGATCGGCAGATTGAACCTCCAGTGATGTGAAGAGTTTGGAATGTTGCAAGTTCAAAGATTTGGTTAATTTTTTTCATGTTTTTTTTCTTTATTATTAAAGTCCATGCTCTTAAAAATATTATATAATGTTATATATTTATAACATTATATAATGTTTTTAAGAGCATGGACTTTAATATATATTATATATAATATTTATTATTGTTCATATATTCAGAATAGGTCACATTAGAAGTTTAGCTTGGATATTGAGACAGTTGGCTGTATATTTTGCCCAGAAGGCACTGAAAAGTTTTCACCTATATAAGGATTTTACCCTCTGTGGAGAACAGGGTAATTCTGACAAGTCTAACAAGTATTTATTAGAGCTGGAAAAAAAATATTGGCTTGGGAGATTGAAGTTCTGTTATATGGGATGAGACTGAGGTGAGGAATCTTACATTTTTACATTTCTCCATGATTTGAATGAGGTTTAATGATGAAGATTAAAAAAAAAAAAACTTGCATGTTCATAGTCTTAAGTAGGTATGTATGGTATAGTGATTTGAAAAAGGGTGGACTCCATAGGATCATTTAATCAAATGCTTAGTTATCAGGGGATGACATTACTTAGAAGGGTCTTTTTGGAGTAGGTGTGACCTTTTCGGAAGAAGTGTGTCACTGTGGGTGAGCTTTGAGTTTTCAAAAGTCTAAGCCAGGCCAATGGTTCTCTCTCTCTCTCTCTCTCTCTCTCTCTCTCTCTCTCTCTTTTTCTGTCTCTCCCTCTCTCTCCCTCCCTCCTTATCTCTCTCCTTGCTACTCATCAATCTGAATGTAGAACTCTAAGCTACTTCTTCAGCATCATGTCTACCTTCATGTTGATGATGGACTAAACTTCTGAAAGTGTAAGCAAGCCCAATGAAATGCTTTCTTTTATAACAGTTGCTATGGTCATGGTATCTTTTCGTAGTAATAGAACACTAAGACATATGATATAGTACTAATCTACCCTTATCTATTAGAGAAATGTGTGACAAACTAGGGCTAATATAGAGTCTATAAATTTTGCCTTTTCTGAATCAAATATTTTACTGATGAATGATTACATCTTATCATCTTCAACTGCATCATTTTCAGTAAAGAAAATAATGATTATATGTAAGATTAAATTATGTAATAAAGTATCATCTCCTCTTGTTCCTTTGGCTCATTCCCATTCAGAATCTCTCTTTTCTTTCCTCTGAAAGTTCTCTACTCTGCTGCTCCCAATGTCTACTTTGCAAGCCATGCAATGGTCACATGACCATCTTCATTTTACTCTAGTCCCAGCAATATGACAATTATTTATCATCACATCACTGGATGGGATAGACCAATACTTTCTTCTTCTTTTACAGTTTGTCCAAAGATCTGCCTGAGGATAAATTGAAGAGTTTTGGGAAAATTTAATTGTTAGATGGAACAGTCTAATATTGACTCTGTTTCTTGGATTTAGCAATCACTCTTACAAAGATCTACATTGAAAAAGAGCAAGTGGAACAAAAAGAAATACAAAATGTGCAGTTTTGAGAAGAAAAAAAAAGCACCAGGAAATTCAATGTTGGAGCACAGACTTGATTCAAAAAGGAATAAAGAAAGTGGTGCCCTGGGGAAAGACCCTACCTAGCTAAGCTTCCAATATGTTAAAAGGAAAGGCCTAACAATTATCTGTTCCTAAAAAGCTACAACAAATCAAAGCTTATGAAAGTCTTATTAAAGGAAGGGGCCATTTTCCAACCGAAGCTAGCAGCCTAACATGGCAGCTTCAGTCATGTACTTCTGGCTTCAGAGCCTTGAAGGATAAAAAGGGGTTATAGAATCTTCATCCAAGATTAAGGAAAACTGCTGAGGTCAGGCATACAGCAAGAGTCTCCTTGCATGGAGACCCAGAGAGGCCATTCATGAAATTGTGAAAGTGACACCTGAATTGTGTCAGAGACCTCAGAATGTTGGAGGTACCAGAGCCATGGGATGCTGAGCAGGGAGAGCTATATCCAAGAAGCATTACCAGTTCAGAAGTGAGAAGTGTGTTACAGTCAGCAAAGCTGTAAAGGCAGAGCGAACTAATCCCTTTGATAACAGACATAGTACTACAGGATTTGAAGCTTGCCCTGCTGGATTTCCATGTTACTTTTCCCCAATTGCTTGCTGTCTTTAGGAATTGTAATGTATCCTAGGTTCCACTGTACATTGGAATTCTCTAGTTTGTTTTTTCCTTTTCAAGAGGGATTACAATTATGATACTGTCTAACAACTACAAAAAGACCTTGAAATTTTAAACTGGTTTGTGACTGTGAAAAGCTATGGGAACTTTTGAAGTTGTACTAAATGCATTTTTTTCTTTAAGATATGGCTGTAAGTGTATTGAAGCTAGTGAGTAGAAGGTGGTGGTTTCAATGAGAATGGTGGCCATGGAATCATTTATTTGAATGTTTGTACTCCATTTGTGGTACTGTTTGGGAAAGACTAGGAAGTGAGGCCTTGTTGGTGGAAGTGTGTCACTGGGGGTAGGTTCATGCCACTCCCAGTCTATACTGCTCTAGTGTTGCACCTGCCTGGCTGCTGTCATGCTCCAGGCCATGATGGTCATAGACTCTAACCCTCTGGAATCATGAACCATGAATGAAACATTTTCCTTCATAAGTTGCATTGACCATGATATTTTGTCATGGAAATAGAAAGTAACTAAGACACTGTGTAATTACTGTTTTTATTCAGTCCTTTTCTCTTTTTAGCTGAGAATTGTGGACTGCCTGAGCATCTTACTGGATCTCTGTCTACTACTTTCAGTTTTATAGACAATTTCATTCTTTTCATTGCTTAAATATGTTCAATATGCTGATGTTTTACTGTTAGAATAGAAAAAAATGACAAAAAAAGAAAACAAAACCAAAAACTCCTGGTCAAGAATGGATTCGCTGGGCTTGGTGGAGCCCTGACATTGCAGTTGGACTGGGTCATTCACTTGACCAAGGAGGGTGTCCTTCCTTAAGCCATGCTAAAGAGGTAGGCAAAAATTTTTTTTTTCTTTAATAAGATTTTGTACTTTTTCTTTCCCAGGATCCCAGTCTCTAATACAGTGACCTAAGTAGCAACAGTCATGCAGCTTTGTAAGGCGGCACACTTTCTTTTATTATTTCCTTTCTATTATCTCAACATGTTTTTTCCCTCCCCAACACTGTTGGCTTCACCAATACTCTTCAAAACTTTCATTCTCGGTGTGTGTCTACACAGTTCCCATGAGTCTGATGACCATATTAGCTCACACAATGTGTGTTTTTTTCCCTTTTCTGCTCTATTCTCCTCTAGACAGCTGATGAAGTTTTATTGCTTTCCTGCTCTGGATTTTTCTTTTAAACTCTAATAAAAATTTCCTTCAGGTTCTTCTTGAATCTATTTTAAAATTCTTTATTTAATGAGGTTAAGAATCCCAAGAGGGGACCCTAATTTCTCCTGTAACTTCTGGCAACTGTGAAAGGACCCCAAAATTTCAGTAACATTACACTATTAACCACACTTTTTATATATTATGATAATATTCATAGCTATTTCACAAAAAAATGTGGCATTCATTTACTTGTGATATGTTGGAAATGAAAATAGCCAATTTGATTGGAAATGATGATGGAATAACTGTAAGTAAAAATAAACTTTTCCTAGTAGTTTAAACATTGCTAATATAATTGTGGCTTATCTCTGAGTTTGGAGTGACGTCCAGTGAGAAATCCTGCGTTGGTTGCTTCAAGCAATCCCACAGAGTTATTGAAAGAATATAGATGCCATAATTTCATGAACAATAGGTAATATTTTTCTTTTTAAAGCAGAATTTAAGCATTTAAAACAAAAATTTATGGCACTACTTTACATTTCCAGGCACCATGCAAAAGTTGGAGGAGTGCTGGCCATCTAACTAAATTCATGCCATAGTAAAATTTTGCCTGATTAGTTCAATTGAATAAATGAGATTAATAATTACAGATAGATTTTTTTTTGTTCTACAAAGTTTCACAAAGAAATTAAGCAGTGCCTTTCTTTGATTATTACTATCTCATCATGTATCATTAGTTTTTATTTGTGAATTTGTGAATTTGTGAATACTAATTTTTTGAACATTGCATTAATGAGTTTGCTCTTCCATAAAAATTAGAGTATTTGAGTTTTATCATATTTTCTTTGTTTTATACCAAAATGTTACCATCTTTGATATTACCAGGAATTTTAGAAATTTGAGGTTATATATTTAGAATAACTAGAGTCATAATTTTTTATTATAGGAAGTCAGAAACATTTTTTCCTCTCTCATTAAGTATTTTAGTATTGGGTTTATATGAAAAACAAGATAATTCCAAATAATTTTAAACACTATATGAATGTCCTTATCATTGTGGAATTTGTTTTATTAGGAATCACATTTCTTAAATTCCCAGTTTTTTCCTTTCCTTATTACAATGAACAGTGTTTAATATATTTTCAGTTTCATTGTTTGGCTGATTGGGCTGGGTTTGTTATGTTTCTTCTGTTTTTGATGCTGGAGCTGGAACCCAGTGCTTTTTATGCTAGGCAAGCATTCTATGGCTGAACTTCACCCCAAGCGAGAAATGCTTTTCTGTAAAATAATTCTAAGGAATAGTGTACACAGTAGTCTATGAAGATGCCATTAGTCTCAGGTCTCGGGTCCTGTATAGCGACAAACACTATCACAGTATTTGTCAAATTACTCCTCACAATGAAAGGCAAATATTCCTAATATACAAACAATGAAAGAACTCCAGGAAGAAGAGACATTTACAACATGGGAACATATTTACTAAAGTTCTTTCTTTAAACACAGACAGTCAGACACAGACATAGACACACACACACACACACACACACACACACACACACACTCATCATACCTGCATGCTATCTACACACATATACAAACATGTACTCTGAGGAATCCGTATGTCTCAAGTCTTGAAGAGTTTAGCAGTATAGTCCTTTTTAAAGTCATAAACTATTGCTCACCTCTATGCCACTGCCTTCAACTCTCCAAGCAGATTCTCAGGCCGGTCAAGTTTGCTCTGTGGAATTGTTCACCTGCACTTTGCATAATTGAATGAAGCTGTTGTTTTCTCTTTGTTCTGCCTATGGGCTTAGACAGATGTTTCTCCAACCGGCAGTAAATTGGTAAACAAACAAAAAAAGTTTCTTCTGGAAAGCTCTTTTAACAACACAGAAAAGAGTTTATTCTGCTTTTACTGTCAATAGGATAATAGCTTGGTCTGTTTTTTGTTTTCTGTTTTTGTTTAATTCTCTTCAGTAGCATTTCTACGGATAATTGTTTCAATTCATTTCCACAACAAAAATCTCTTAGTGGACATGATCATAATGATGAAAATAAATTTATGAAACATCCCCATTGTCACCATCATGCTATCATTTATATAACTCAATGATAATGAAATAATTAGAGGAAGCAGGTGTACTTGAATAAGGTTATGCATAATAACACTGAACTCTTTACTCTGTGCCAATTTGAATTTTCCAGAAAGGCCACTTAAAGCATCCATATGTTCCTACCATCAGCTCTGAGAAACACAGCACTAATGGTGACGAGGTACAATCAGTAATACAAGGCAAACCACAAATGAGGTACAGACTTTTACTGAACTATAAACAAACAAGACCATTATTTCTTAATACCTGCTTGCTAGAAAGAAATGCAGCTCATGATCCTGTGCTGGGATCCAAGAGGTCAATGAAGGCTGTTTAGGATGTTGTTTCTGTTCACATAATATCCAAGGGCATAATCTCTGCCATGTAAATTTATGTTAGTTCAAACTCCCAACCTCTGCTTCTGGCTAGGCCACACTAGGAACGCACTGCTTCTGAACCTAGAGTTCTTTATTGTGAAATTGTAATAAATAGCAGTCTTTCAAAAAAAATTATTGCTTAGATTAAGTGAAAAGTTTCTTGCATTTTGTAAACATTCATCTTGCTTATTGAAAGCCACAGTGCACTTAGTAATACATGAGAGGTGAGTCTATAATCTAGTTTTGCAGACCACATCAAAGTGCTTCTCTTGCTCCTCTGTGCTGTGCATGCTTATATTTGTTCAATGATTTACGGACATAGATTTTTTTCCTGTACTTCCATAGTTTTGGACAAATTGTGCCCTGTAAGAATAAATTTAATTCATTATGTATAATTCTACACTCATTTGTTTGTTTTGTCATGATGGCAGTTAGGACCGAGGACCTTTTACAGGCTAAGCATGTGCTATGTGGTCAAATTAGGATGCCAATCCCATCTGGCCCTATAATTTATACTTAGTGATTACTTCACTGTACATCTCATTTTCTCTTATTAATTATGCTATAAAGAATTCAGATAAAAATAATAGGCTGGGTGTCCCTTGTAAACAGAGAAATTACACAGTCATATATTAACCTAACATGATACAAGAAATTAGCTGGGTATGGTGGTATACTCCTTGGCTTAACCTTGCAAGGCTAACCTTGACCGTGTGAGACCTTGTATCAAACCTAAAACCAAACAAACAAATACCAAACAAATATATATTGATATTTTTAGAACCTTATATTCAAAAAATATTTTATAAGTGCCAATAAAATATAACCGTCATTCATAAGAAGTAGTTTAGGATATATAAAAGGCAGTCAAGATGTTAGATGTAAAAAAATCATATCACCAGGTAATATTTTACAACTAGTGTTCAGTTTACTTTCCTGTAGTAAACATTTGTACATGACTTACTATTGTGTTTATTTTATTCTTTTTCATAAATAAAATAGAGTACAATAAGTAAGGCAAATATTAACATGACAAAGACAATCCTCGCTGCTTAAAGACAGAATATATATATATATATTTAGTACATACAGACACATATATTTACATACATATATATTTGGAATATATATATATATATATATAATATTTGTGTATGTGAAGAGGTCAACAACTGAAACAATAATTCTCTTCTTTCTTCAATGTAGATTCTCTTCACATGCCTAAGCCATATATAGACCATACTGCACTATCTAATTGAGCTACAGTATTGTCTATGTATATTTAGCTTTTCTACTAATCTTTCGATTTTCAAAGGTAAGTTAATTTTAAAAATCTATTCTTTATATATATTTATAAATAAAAATATTTTTCATTAGATGTTTTATGCTTAATGTTTATTAACAGGTCCTTAAAACCAGAATTATATTTTATCATAGGGTCCATATTACACAAATACTTGAATACATTTTCACTAGAAATGAACTTTAATTTCACTGGAAATGAAAATAACTTTTTTCTTGCCTGCATGAGCACCTGCACACATATTCCATACATACATACACATACTCCCATACACACACCCCACATATTTACAATATACATATGTGAAAATTAAAAACTAAATAAATCTTTAAAGAAATTCTAAATAAATTAAAATATAAAAAGAAATATTTACAAAGTTATGCATTATTAAATGTCCACTAAAGCACCATACTTGATTTTCAATAAATAATTTCTTTTGTTGTAAAGAGAAATGTTGCAGGATATTTGATCACACTGAGAGACTTGAGATTGCATTATTTATTGGTAGAACCTGTTTCCAATTGAGGTATGATTTAGCCCTAGTATGCACCTTTACTTCAAGAGCTTTTTGTTTATTGGAAACTGGATTAAATAAAATCAATCATAGGTCAAGAGGTGGAACAAGCAACCAGTTGACAGGAAGTGAACAAGAAAAAAACATAGAGAGTAAGGGGGAGTCAGGAGGATGGATGGAGAGATACATAAGAAGTAGAAGGGAGGGACATTTAGTTTGAGAAGGTTAGTTGGACATGGAGGTTTCTGGGACATCAGCTGAGGAGGAAGGTCAGCTGGGTACTTTTTCTGTCTCTCTAACCTAGCAGGCTTTCACCCCAGCATCTGGCTCCAGAATCTTTATTGATATAAATAGAATGATTGACATTTTGTTAAAAACAACATTTGGCACTCCTATATGTGGCATAACCACATGGAGAGAGAAAACATACCAGCTGTGGACAAACTGAGAAGCCATCAGATTTGGTAAGGCACCTGGGAAGTCCTCAAGGAGAGAGTTAAGTAATATTAAAAGGGAAAATCTCTCCCTTGTTGAAGATGGGAAACAACTTAATGTCGGGTGTTAGAACCCTGTACAGTGCTACTTTAGATGCCTTGAACACAGAAGCAGAAAGTGAAAAGATAAATAAATGACTTAACTGAGATTGACATAATATTGATTATAATTACTATCAGTCTGGTCATTAATATTTTATCCTTAAGAGTCATTGTGGTGATACATTGTGTACCCTAATAAATTTACCTGATATCAGAGGACAGAGCCAGTCACTAGATTAGACATAGAGGTCAGGCAGTGGTGGCACACACCTTTGATTCCAGCACTTGAGATCTCATGCCTTTGCTTGGGAAGCACACACACCCTTAATCCCAGGAAGTAATAGGGCAAGGCAGAGAAAGGTGTATAAGGAAGGAGGAAACAGGAACTCACTCTCTGGAGGCTGAGGATTTTGTAGAAGTGAGAGCTAGTGGCTGGCTATTCTGCTTCTCTGATCTTTCACTTTTTATCCTGATAACTGGCTCTGGGCTTTTTGTTGTTATTGTTGTTGTTTTTATTAAAAGATCATCTAAGGTTCGAACAGCAGCCGTAGTGGCTTTTTGATCCAAATATGAAAAGTGGATTGATAAGATATAAGCCTTAGAAAGACATAAATGAAAGTAAAAAAAAAAATACTCAGACATAGATAGAGGAATGTAACAAGAACCTAACACACAACTGCCTGATGAAACTGTAGAGTGGCCCAAGGTTGTTAGGAAACCAACCTTCATTTATCCAGTTACTGTATAAGAATTTACAAGATTTGCATAAGGATCCTCTCAAGTGCTACATAAGCATGAATAATATCTGGGGAAAGGAGACTCTTTGACATTTAAGTCCTATGGGCAGTTCTAGTGATACATTCATGTCATGCATTCACATCCTTCTGGGCTGGCCTTTTCAATCACGGAAGTACTTTTGATTCACTCGTTCTTCTGACAATGATCTCCAGAAACTAATTGACAGATCTCTTTGAGTTTGAGGTCAGCCTGGCCTACTGGTGAGTTCCAGAAAAGGCACAAAACTACACAGAGAAACCCTGTCTCAAAAAACAAAAACAAAAACAAAACCCCAAACAAAAAAGGTTGAACATTTCATACCTATGTAGTATGCTTCTCAAAATGGAAAGTGCTATTTACATGGAAATGCTTACAAAGAGTCAGGGGTCTGTGACCTTTCTCATCTTTCAAGGAAAGAAAGGTTTGGAGAAAAAAAGAAGGAAAGAAAGCAGTTGAGATATTTTTACATTACTGAATGATGTGGACTGGAGAAAGAACATACAATATTGAGGCAAGTGAGTGTGGGGACTGCACACAGAAGCACATGCTGAGTGTGGAGTCCAGCATGTCACACTTAAGCTTTGAGATCACTTTACCAGACTCACTGAGTGTTCATACATGCTTTCAAGTCCTCATTCTACATTTTCCAAACCATCAGTGAATATTTAAATAGCCAGAGGATGCTCGAGAGTGCACAAGGGAAATGAAACTGCCCATAAGGGATGAAAGAGTCTTTCTCCCCCATTTTAAAAAATTTGATTTTACCTCGTTACTTTATTTTATTTTGAGTTTCTTGAGCAGGGGTCTCACCTGATAGCCCAGGCTGATCCAGAACTCACTCTTTAGCTAAGGCTGGTCTCACATTGTCCCCATGCTTCATCAGTGTCCTGAGTGCTGGGTTATCTGGTGCTTATTACCACTTCCAGCTCATTTTCAATTAAAAACAAAACAGAAAGAAAAACCTATCTTTCATTTATTGTGAAAGCAACTTCTGTCTTGTTCATTTTTGTAAAACCACTCATTGTGCACATTCATCATTTTTTAAATAAATGTGAAGGTATCTGTTTCCATGGTATGCCACAGTATAAGTAGCTCAGTGTGAACATGAAACAATTAAATTCAGATGTTTCCAATTAAGTTATTGTTAGTAACATTAAAAATGAGAGCCAGAAACTGAACATGTCAATTCTGAATGTATCTTCTAGACTAAAGTGGAAATCAAATATATGTATACATTAGAATATGAATTTCTGGTTATGCTACATATAAAACATGAAATAATTACAGGGTCTTTAGATGTTTTTCTATGAATGATAATTTAATGCACTTGAAGTTCTTAAGTTTTAACAGTATTTTTAAAGTAAAATACATGGAACTTTAAAATTTTATAGTAGAACATAAGGTATCTTTATGTACTAAAAAACAAAATAAAGCAAGGTTGGGGGGGAGGGGACATGCATTGATGAAGTTGGCCATGTCAGTGTTTATGGAGTTCTGTTTAGATGCCAGAACAGCAAAGAGGGAAGCATGCATGTATCTGGGACAATAGTTTCATGGAAAGGTAGTCTCATGTGCAAAACCAGGACATCTTCACTGACATCATAGGGACTCTACATTATGATGACGGCATCTTCACTGATGTTATAGGGACTCTACATTATGATGACAGCATCTTCACTGATGTCATGGGGACTCTACATTATGATGACAGCATCTTCATTGATGTCATAGGGACTCTACATTATGATGACAATATCTTCACTGATGTCATAGGAACTACATTATGATGACTATATCATCACTGATGCTGTAGGGACTCTACATTATGAGACTCAATTGAGTCAATAGACATTATCTGCTATTATATGTCATAATTACAGCTACACAGTTGCATCTTGGATATAGGATTAAATTTTAAAGCCATATTGTCCAACCAAATAGGAAGGCAGGGGAAAAATATACTGCATTAAAGGTAATCAATATTAGATGATTAATGACATTTATTCTTAAACAATAGATACAGATATAATATACCATATTACATAATTTATTTAATATATACATATTTTGTATATATATATATATATCTTTTATTTTATGGGAATTGTTTTTTTAATGAATTTGGAGTTCATAATATGTACATACACGTGCATCTCTTGCTTTACACTTATAGGCCATTTTGTAATGAATAATAGCATAATAGAGGAGGGTACATGGACTAATAGTGGCAAATAATCATCTTCTCCCTCTTTCTGATAATAATGAGAAGGGACCTCACTTATTTCGTGCTACTCAGATCCTTGAGGGCAATGATGAAGTTACTGTAAGGGTCACTGTATACTAATTTTCAAATTAAATTTATAATGAAAATTGCTTTTTCAACCAATCAACTGTGCAAGATAGAAAACATTTTTACATGTAGACATGTGCTTTAATTTTTTTCTTTCTACTTAACCTTATTTGCAAAGCCACTGCTGACATTAGAAAAAAGCAGCAGCTTTAGAATTGTGCCAAGTTATATTAATTTCCTTCTATAACATTTAGCCCTAGGAATAAATTTAATTTATATTAAATTGGCATGTATGAAAGTAACAGAACTGTTTTAGAAATTGTAATATAATTCTGTATGTAGGTTATGGACCATAGAGTTTAAGGAAGAGAAGTCCAGGCAAACAGAATTTACTTTGTGAGTTTCCCAGAAAACAGTTGACTTCTTTCACAGCACTTAAATTTTCCCACCACTTGTCTGAAGTTTACTAAAAAAAATTTTGCCTTATTCCCAGTATATATTTTCTTCTTGTGGAAGATTACAATTTACATTGATTCGTAAGAATGAGGCTGACTTGCCAGGAGGTGGTGGTGCATGCCTTTAAACCCAGTGTTCAGGAGGCAGAGGCAGGCAGATCTCTGTGAGTTCCAGACCAGCCTAGTTTACGGAGCAAGATCCAGGACAGGCACCAAAACTACACGGAGAAACCCTGTCTCAATACTGACTTACTGTTATGCACAATAGTAACATTTTCTCTAGTCATGTAATTAATCATAATCTGAATTTCAATTTTTAAAGGATGAAGTATACTTCTTTGCTCACTTTGACGTTTTAGTTCTTTATCATTTCATATATAGTAACAAGACAGTTTGCATTTTAACAAATAAATGTAAGAAACATTAAAATCTTCCATTATGTGAAACTTGATGAAATGATGTTTCTCTTTCCATTTTATTTTCAGACACATTCTCAACAAAAAGTCCAGGCTGGCCTGTAACTCATACATAGCCTTAGCTAGCCTCAAATTCAGGATCCTCCAGGTCTCAGGCTCTGAGTGGCTGGAATTACAGGTATGTATCTTCACACCAGCTAAATTAATAGTTTTAATTTAAAATAGTATTCTGTTATAAGTCATCTATTGTTTATAACATAGTTATACATCTTTTAACAGTGTGCATATATCATAAGAAGCATGAATTAAGGAATATCATCTACTGTACACACAGGATCTAAATGGTATTGTTGACTATACAATTGGAATACACTGCACTCCCCATTTTAAATGACTTTTAAGCATTTTAAAAATTAAAACTATGGTTGTTTTTATACATTATAGCTATTTTTTACATGTAGGATATATACATACATACATATTATTTTATTTCAGGGATTATAATATAATTACATCACTTTCTCTTCCATCTCATCTTTCTAAAACATTCCATATATTCTTCCTTTCTCTCTTTCAAATTCATAGGCTCTGTTTTCACGAACTGTTGTTATATATCTATATATATTATATATCTATCTATATATATATATATTTCAGTCTGTGTCTTAGTTACTTTTCTACTGTTGGGAAGAAACACCAAGGCAAAGGGAACTTGTAAGAGAAAGTATTTAATTGGGGGCTTGGTTACAGTTTCAGAGGATGAGTCCATAACCATCATGTTGAGGAGAATAGCAGCAGGTAGGTAGGCAGGGTGCCAGAGCAGTAGCTGAGAGCTCACATCTTTTGAGCAAATTAGGGACAGAAAGGAGGGCTGGGTTTTTGAAACCTCAAAAATCTTTAGATTCACCTTTTCACACTCCTATAGTTCGTATACTACATCATTACAAGTTTCTGATGAAAACTGTTTAGTATTTATGATCAAATATACAAGAAAATATCAAATTATTTTTTTGAATGATTTAAGCTACTTTTCAGTTAAAAATAATTTTTATTGTTAAATCAATTAATCAGGGAATTTAATTAATAACTAAATGTATTTAATAATTAATGATACTCTTGTAAATATGTTCACATTTATCTTTTGCTACAAAAGTTATTCTAAACATGACAAAAGTAAGCAAATGCATATTAAAATATAAGAATATATTTAATCTTACTACAGCAAATACTCATAATCAGTATCACTTTATAATTATAAATTTAAAAACTTGATCTATTCAAACATCCAGTTTTTGATCAAATAGGAGAAAATAATTATTTTAAAAGTTTAGTGTTATAAATGTAAATTATTCTGTCATTTCTGAAGGACAATTTAATGACATTGTATTTAAGCCTTGAATATAATTTAATTTTCCTATCTCTTAAGTATAAACTTATGTTAACAGGATAGCTGTATTTCAGCTATTAATTATATGCCTTTATGTTCCTTTATTGCACTATTTCACTTTTTTTACATTTTATTACTTATTTTTATTATTTTGTGTGCGTCATATGTGGGAGTTGCATAAGTGCCATGATCCTCTTTGTGGGTTCGGTTCCTATTTCATCTATGTGGTCCCAGAGAAGAAGCTCAGATCATCAGGCTGGGTGGTAGGTATCTTTGCTTACTGAGCCATCTTCCCCCATTTTTTTTTTAAAGTAAAGATTTGTCTGGACTTCAACTACCTATAGAGCTGAGAAGATTGCTAAAATCTTGAACCTCCTGCCTCCCCCTCCCAAATGCTGGGATCATAAACATGAATGCCAAACTCTAACAATGCAGTGCTGTAGATTTCCCTAAGATTTGTGTATGCTGGATGAAACTCTACCAACTGAGTTACAACCCCAGCCTTAACTACTGGGAATAATAAGGTGAAAAAGCAAAATTTGCCTAAAATACCCAATTAAGGCAACATATAAACAAATTAGGGAGCATTTATATAAAAAATTCAGGTATTTACATGGTAATATACTTAAATTCTTACCATGAATTGCAATACATCAAACATTTATTGAATAATGTATAGCCCATACTTTCAAGAACTTATTGAATTAATAGAAAAATATTGCATTTGCAAGATCATATTTGCATAGCTTAACATTTGAGATATTTACTAAAATATTAGCATCTTCTTCTGAATGTCAGAATTCCAGTGAACTTTTTTTAAATTATGTTTTGATTTCCTAGTTTGCTCTCCAAACCTACAGTCCTCCATTGTTTTTGTGTTATCTGAAGAGAATGGAATTATTCTGCTACTGATGGGTTTCCATGATTTTCACACATTTAGTTGACTCTTGGCCCCCATTAACCCGACAGCATTCCTTCCTCAAAAATTTGAGTTGTGTTTTCTCAGTTGTAAATTCTAATAACTGTAAACTATCAGTGTTTTCCCAACGGTTATAGGATTGTTGTTACTTCAAACATTGCTATAATTCTATTGAGCTTTTTCTCCCCACTATTTTGGTTGCTTAATGTCTGTCTACAGAATCCATTTCATTTTTCTTTTCTTCTTCTTTTTCTTAAAAAGATTTCATGAGACAAAGTTTCTCTGTATATCTTCAGCCCTGGATGTTCTCGAACTTGCTTTGTAGACTAGGCTGGCCTTGAACTCAGAGGTCTGCCTGACTCTTCCTCCAGAATGTTGGGATAAAGGAATGCACCATAAGCCAGGACAGAATCAATTTTCTTAAAGTATGTTCACTACAGTGCTGTTGATATTTCTTTTCTTTTTTTTTCTTTTTTTTTTGTCTAGGCTCTAAAAGATAAAATTATTATTCTTGTTTATTCTTAGCAGTTACAAACCACATATTTGACACATCGCCAATAAAGTGTTTCACATTAAACATCCTAAGCAAATGTGTCTTGAAATTCAGCCTACTGCTATGTTCTTAAGAATAAAGACTAGCTCGGCCTGGTGCCCAGCCGTGGATCTCTGTATCTGTTTTGATCAGTCACTGGATGAAGTGACAGGATATTTGCTAATCTGGTTACCAGAGTAGACCAGTTCAGGCACCCTCTCAACTTTTACTAGTAGTCTAAGATGGGGTCATCCTTGTACAGTCTTTGTACAGTGGGGAGGTGCTTGGACCTGTCTTAACTGAATGTACCAGTCTTTGCTGACTCCCTGTTGGGAGACCTTGACTTGGAGACTGGAATGAGGAGGGAGCTGAGAGGTGGGAAGAAGAAAGCAGGGTGGTGGTGGTGGTGGTGGGGGGTCCTGTGGTTGGTATGTAAAATGAATAGAAAATTTCTTAATAATAAATTTTTAAAAAAGAATAAAGACTAGCAGTGTAACCAAGTATTGTCCCCATGACTGTCTTCCAATTTTATGTACACTGCCACTTGTGTGATAGCATCTCCTCTGTTTCTGTCCTCATCCCTCCCCACCGATACACTATGATCAACACACATTGTTTGCTATGTGTTGTGCTTTAATAATAGTTCCTAGCTTGTTTGCCATCCATTTTGGAGACCAGTGTGGTGGTTTGAATAAGAAATGTTGTCTGTAGGTTTGAGTGTTTGGACACTTGGTCCCCAATTGCTGGAGCTGTTTGTGGAGATTTCTGTGCTGCAGGCTTATAAGAGCATGCCACTGTGCTGCAGGCTTACAGGAGTATGTTACCGGGGTAGGGCATGTGACTATATAAATATGCCATAGTCTGCTTCATGCCTAGATTGAGGTTGTTAATTCCTGGCTTCCTGCCCTTGCCAGCATACCTGCCTGCTGCCATACTTCCTTGCTATGGTGGAATATTGGCCTTTGTCCTGCTGTGTTCTGATCTTGCTTTGTTCCAGTCTTTCCTCACCATCTGGATTCTTTTTGGAATGGTATGTTCTATGCTAGTTTATGTTGTAAATCTGTAATTTAGTTTTTTTTTTTTTAATTGGGGATGACAATGGAAGGGATCATCTTGAGTCTCAAAAGAGACTCTAGAATTTGAAATTTAAAACACCACTAAAAATATTACAGACATTTAAAGTTAGATTAAATGCATTTTGCAATATAATATGGACATGAGCTTGTGGGAGGCAGGAGAGGAATGGGAGGTTTGACTGAGAAATGATCCCCACAGATGAATATTTGAACAGTTGCTTCCCAACTGGTGGCATTGTATTTGGGGATGTCCAGGTAGTACAGCTCTGTTGGAGGTAATATGCCACTGGAGTATGCTTTGAGATCATGAAGCTTCACTCTATTCCCAGTTTACTCTTTCTGCTTCATGCTTATAGTTTATGCTGTGATCACTTAGGTTCATTTTCTAACTGCCGTGCCTGCCTGCTACCATACCTCTTTGGCATGATGAGTGTTTGTCCCTCTGGAACCATAAACCCAAATAAATTATTTTTTCTATTAGTTGTTTTGGTTGATAATCTTATTACAGCAATGGAAATGTAACTAATACTAGCAATTATTTGGAACAGAAAGATCTTCTGTGGAAAGGTAAGAGATGCAGAAGTAAAATGTGTATGATGGATTGTGATAATATATTGTGTACCCTAATAAACTTGCCTGAGGGTCAGAGGATAGAGCTACCCACTAGATTAGACATAGAGGTCAGGCAGTGGTGGCACAAACACTTAATCCTATCTCTTGGGAGGCAGAGATCTATCTGGATCTCTTTGAGTTCAAGGCCACATTGGAAACAGAGCCAGGCAGTGGTGACTCACACACCTTTAACCCCAGTATTGGGAAGCACACATGTCTTTAATTCCAGGAAGTGATGTCTAGGCAGAGAAAGGTTTATAAGGTGTGTATAACAGGAACCCACACTCTTTAGGCTGAGCATTTCATAGAGGTAAGAACTAGTTGCTGGCTGTTCTGCTTCTCTGATCTTTCAGCTTTCACCCTGATATCTGGCTTTGGGTTTTTTTTATTAAAAGACCATCTGAGATTCAAACAACAGTGGATAATAAGTTGCTATGACTGAAAGACACTTTCAGATCGAATCATCAAATACCAACAAGAAGCTGAAAGCTTACTTGGGAAGTATGAAGTGATTCAGGCATCTAAACCAAGTTTTAAAATGAAAGCCACCTTAATGTCTATCAGAATGTAAACAGACAACAGATAAGAAAAGTAAAACACACACAGAAATTAATCACAAAAATTATTTATGCCAGGACTTGTGTATTTGTCATGGTATATGCTAATGTATTCTACAGAAAAACTTTTCAGTGTTCAATAACTCAGAATTCTTTTCATGTCTACTATGTGTCAGACCCTGTCTTAGTCAGTATTGTATTCCTTTGAAGAGTCATTATGACCAGGGCAACTCTTACAGAAGAAGAATTTAATTGAGGCTTGCTTACAGTTTCAGAGGCTTAGTCATGGTAGGGATTGTGGCAGGTACTGGAGCAGTTGCTGAGAACTTTACATCCTGATCCATAGGCAGAGAAGCAGAGACTGGCCTTAGTCCACCTCCAGTCATACACTTCCAACAAAGCCAGCCACACCTAGCCCCACAAGCCCTCACCTCTTAATCATTCTAATCATTTCAAGCAATTCCATGTCCTGGTGACTAAGCATTCAAATATATAGGCCTATGGGGGCCGTTCTCATTCAGACCAACAGAGAGCCTATGCTAAGCACTAAGTAAGTAATGGGGAGGAAACCATCTACCTCATGGAACTACAGAACAGAATAGTGAAAACATGTTTTGTTGTGTTATATTAATTTTGCTCAGGCTCAAAAAGCTAGCTAGTGTTTGATTCCCTAAAGATTTCTGTTGAATGAGGCACTGGAAAAATACTGTCTGAGTCTAGGCATAAAATAAAAGAATTATTTAATGTAACAGTTTTGAAATTTTAAAATAAATAAAATAGTGGAATGTTGATGTCTAAGTCACAGAGTAAGAAAAGTGTGTCTACTACTAATCTGTTTTTTCTTCAGGGTGTTCTAATTTTACTTACATTCAGTTCTACTACTATGTAAAAAAATGAAAATAGCATACAGATAAGTTATCAAAATTATTGAATGAATGTTATAAAGTGGTCAGATATAAGGAAAATATCTAAAAGTTGATCATTTTCTGTAAACCTGAAGTAAATATAAAAAAATAAAATTTATGGCTCAAAAGTGTTTAATATTTAACAATTAAATATATGATTAATTCAACAATATATCAAAATACAACATGAGATTTTAAACAATTGAGATAAACTCACAAATATCTAAATAAATGGAAATTTATCTCATGTTCAAATATTGGTGGAAAGTATTTTTTGTTTGTTTGTTTGTTTGTCTTATGAGACAGGGTTTCTCTGTGTAGCTTTGAGCCTTTCCTGGATCTCTCTTTGTAGCCCAGGCTGGCCTCGAACTCACAGAGATCCTCTGCCTCCTGAGTGCTGGGATTAAAGGTGTGAGCCACCACCACCCAGTTGGTGGAAAGTATTTTAAGCTTTCCATTTTCTTCATGATGATTTTAAGTATGGAAAAATGATGAAGATGCAAATAATTTTAGTTATGGATAACAATCAGTCTCTAAATTTGTACAGAACATGAAACTAAAAAGACTAAGGAGAGCCAGGAAAATGAAAGAAGGATAAAGGGAGATGCTTTACAGTACTAAATACAACAAATGAAGACTGAGCAATGGGCAGTGGCGCACTGGTGTCAAGGCACACATGCTGAGTCCTGTAAAACAGAAAGATGTCCAATGGTAGATAGACACAGGTGTACAAACATGGTTTTTTTTTTAATGACTTACTGAACACAAGTGCAAGGAGATTCTGCATCTTTTTCAAGAAAGTGATAATACATATTTATCAATAAAGCTACTGTGCTAACTGAGATGGTGAAGGAACCTCCATCCTAATGCTTAGAATGTTTAACACTGACAAATGATCCTTCTTGTCATGTGATCAATAGTCATTTCTTTTGAAATATTTGCTCTGAGATAAACTACTATTGAAATATAAGCACATATTCTTTTTAACTCACAGATACTCTTTCCAAATTTAACTCATTTTCTTTGCCTTCAGGCCAGAATTCTCATTTTCTCTCCAAAATAAAGTGAGAATAAAATAAATTCCCGTAAGCACATTTTTCTGTATTTCAAATTGCTTCATGAAATATCACTGTGTCTCCCCTGACTGAAACAAATTTGTTCACCATATGGTTTATTTTGAACTTTAGTTATTTCTGAGTATTGCATTGCCACTATTTTTAGAATAATTCTGAATGATTTATATAGATTTTTAAGTAAATTCTAGCCCAGGAATTTCTCAATAAAGTCAGCAGGTAAATTCCTCTGTGATCTATGTAGAGATGCAAAATTCCAATGTCATACAATAAATATCACTAAAGGAGACCAATACATTCTTTTTAAATGTAGAGAAAAAGATATTTTCTTTCCAGAGACACTGACTCCTCCTCCTCCATTTCACTGTGTTTAATAGCATTCATTGTCAGTGCCTATGAATGGCAGCCACCGTGTGATGACGCGCACAGTTCTTACATGATTTCTTATACTTCTTAAAATATGTAGTTTTTTTCTTTATTTATAATGCTTAATATATGTACAACTTAAAATATGTTCATAATACAGCAGCCTACACTTGAAGGGAAGAGTAGTAACTCTTGTTGCTAGAGGTATTTGGAGGCATAGTAATATCTGAAAGTTCTATTTAATCAATTTCTTCTGTACAAGCTGAACTGATCATCAAATCTGATAACCAGATCAAAACTAAGTTCTTGACCAAAATATTTAACTTTCATCCAGATTCCCATGACAACTAGACTTGTATGTGTATTGATTTATCTATTTCTCTTACCTAGATATCTATAAAAATCAAATTATCTTCAAATTGGATTTAGAGCCATGTTAAGATTAGTATTCTCCCCAAATATATAAGAACAGCTGACCTTTCAACACTTCTTAAAAAACCTGAAGTTTTACTTTGAATGAAAAAAGTATAGGAATTGTGGACTGAAAATCAGGTAACATCGAGAAAAACATGTAATTTGAAGCAACTATTTCAATTCATCACACACAAGATTGTTAATGCATTCAATTGATTTCTATTGCCCTCCAACAAAATTACTATTCTGTTTTTCTACCTACTAAGACAGGAAATAAGCTGAATATAAGAAATCTCAAGGAAAATTAATCCAACTATAATACAATAAATACTCAGCTTAAATTTAGCCTTATATCAAGATTTCCTGTTTGTTTAAATTTTTGTCCTGGTATAACAAATAAGGTTATTGTTTTTCAGAAACATATGGTTCTCAAACAACTGCATTTTTTATTTGTACCTGCCATCTTCTAGAAATAATAAGAGGAAAACTATGTTTTCCCATAATATTCATATATACATGTATATACATGCATATATTTATAGTTTTAAAAGTCAATAGATAGTGACTTTTAAGACAAATCACCCTAAAATATGAACATAGCAGTTTTATGGTTAAAAAAATAGGTAGGAATGAAATAATATGAACTTCTCTTACCCTGCTTTACTTGGCTAATTTATTTGACCACTAGATTTCAGATGGGTAGCTCCATTCCCTAATTTAAATACAAATGTTGCTGCATTTTGAAAGGTAAGTTTGACTTAAAGACTTCAATTTCATCAGTGCATTTCTTGGTAATCCTGTTATTTTGCATTATTTTTTTATTCCCAATGTCAGTCTACCAATCCTTTGGGAGGGGAGTCTCACTTCACCGCATAACGACAAGGTACATTAGGTCATAATTAACATTTGCTATCTCTATGCACGTCCTTCAGCATGCAATTTTAAAATCTATTGTGTAGATATTCCGCCAAATTGAAACAGTCCCTCATGTAGAGGGGAAGGAGGATTATAAGACTCAAGAAATAAACAAATTTAGATAATACACAATGTTACACTTTAAGTTTAAACAAGCAGGAATGATGGCTCAGCAGAGGGGTTGCTCTGCTACCTGCCTGTCCTGCAGAGAGTTCCAGGGATGCAGCATTTGTGAGTTTTCACCGCTGCTGGAGTGGGCTTCCAGTTATGCAGTCACCCTTGTTTCTGTAAGCCAAGGCTTCCCATATCTCTGTAAAGCCAATAAATTAACAGTTTATTATACTAGACTTGGGTGGAATCATTTCTTTCTTCTGTCTGCACTGCCTAATTTGAAGTAAATAGACATTTGTTCATGTCTCTCCATGAAAAATCACACAACAATATCAAAGATCTTACACACACACACACACACACACACACACACATACACACACATACACAAAATCCATTTGAACTTTATCTGCAAATTCCTGTTTAGACACTGTTATTTTCTGTTTCTGTAGAGCTTTACATTTTCTTTATTCATGATTTTCTTCCTTTTATGATGCCTGTGATTTCATGGATCAGCTTGCTCATTTGCATAGTGATTATAGTCACCTGGAAGGATACCAGCAAATCATACCTGTGTGTGAATTTGTTGTACATACTTATAGGTAGATTTTATTACCCAAGAAAGTGGAATTTTAGAGTTCAGTTAATTCTTTCCCTCAATCATGCAATTTGAGTACTTTGCAATTCACATTCAAGTGTCTTTGCTTAACTTGCCTGGGTTTCCCATGGACCAGTCCCTAGTCCAATTGAGAATGTCTATAAAGGATCAATGTCTTCTAACATTTTTTTATTAAGAATTTTTAAAATTTATTTTACATACCAATCATAGATCCTCTTTTCTTCCCTCCTCTCACCCCCCCCCCAGCCTTCTCGCCCCAACCCACTCCCAAGGCCCTCCTCCAAAAATGTAAGGCCTCCCATGAGAAGTCAGCAGAGTCTGGTACATTCAGCTGAGGCAGGTCCAAGCTCCTCCCCCTTCATCAAGGCTCTGCAAGATGTCCCCCCATAGGTTATGGGCTCCATTTTAAAAAAAAATAAAATTTATGCCTGGTGGTACTGCTTACTGCCTCATATCTTGCTAGAGAGAATACTGTATGACTCTCACATTCCCATTCAGGGTATAAAAACAATTATGACTTCTTTGTTGTTGTTGAAATATTAAATTTACACAGATCAATTAATGGCTTTAATCTATCTTACAATGTTACTTAAATGGCATTGACTAAGATCAAATATCATATATATATATATATATATATATATATATATATATATTCTACATGAATAGCTGCCTATAAATCTATTATATGATAAACGGTTTTGTTGGTGTCTTTGGCCTATGCCTTCTTTGTGAATTCAGGCATACCATGTAACCACAGGGGTAGATGAGGAAACTAAAGAGGCATACAACTATGCTAGCAATTAAATATTGGATGGACCCTAACCATTGACAAATAAAGTTTATTCTCTGCTCTGTTGGATGGAATATATATTGAGGAATGACTACACTGTGATATATTTTCATGATACAGTGGAAAACTAAATTTTATATAACTAATGCCACTAAGATGCACTTCACTCAGGTTTCCTCTGGATTAGTTTGGCAGGCAATGATAGAATTTTAAGAACAAGATATCACAATGCAAGACAGCCCCAAGTGTCCTCTTATACTTATGAATGTGCTGGGTGCTTTTTCTATAGAATAAATGAAACTGTTAGAAGAATCATCTTTTTTTTTCTTTTTCTTTTTCTTTTTATTATTATTATATTTGTGTTTTAATTTTACACATCAGCCATGAGTTCCCCTGTCCTCCCCCCTCCTGCTTCCACCCCCACCTTCCCCCCATCTCCTCCCCTCCATTCCCATCTCCTCCAGGGCCAAGACTCCCCTGGGGATTCATTTAAACCTGGTGGATTCAGTATAGGCAGGTCCAGTCCCCTCCTTCCAGGCTGAGCAAAGTGTCCCTGTGTAAGCCCAAGGTTCCAAACAGCCAGCTCATGCACTAAATAATTTCAGACTCTAAAGGCCACTGCAACAAAGGGAGAATACGGAGGCCTTCATCAAGGTAGAAAGACAGAAGCAACTGAAGAATATGAGAATTCATACCAGTTGAGATGAAGAAGCTCCAGCTCAACAACTAATTGCTGCAGCTGATAAAATATATGGCACTTCCTTAGAAAATTGGGAATCCATCTCCCCCAAGATTAAGCTATAGCACTCTTGGGCATATACCCAAGGAATGCTCAATCATACCACAAGGGCATTTGCTCAGCTATGTTCGTATCAGCTTTGTTTGTAATAGCCAGAACCTGGAAACAACCTAGATGCCCTTCAACTGAAGAATGGATCAAGAAAATATGGTACATATACACAATGGAGTAGTACTCAGCAGAGAAAAACAATGACATCATGAGGTTTGCAGGCAAATGGATGGATCTAGAAAAAATCATACCCAGTGAGGTAACCCAGACTCAGAAGGCCAAACACGATATGTACTCACTCATAGGAGGATACTAGATGTAAAACGAAGATGACTAGACTGCTACACAACTCCAGGGAGGCTACCTAGAAAACGGGACTCTAGGAAAGACCCAAGGATCACCCAATGACAGAGAAATGGCTGAGATCTACATGTACAACCTAGACGACAGTAGGAGTAATGAAGGGCAAGATTTGAGGGAAAGAAAGCTTAGGGGAGCTGAAGATCCCAGCTGGATCAAGAATAGAAAGGGAGAACGAGGAATAACAGACCATGCTAAATGAAGACCACATGAGAACAGGAATAGGCAGAGTGCTGGAGAAGTCCCCAAAAATCCACAATGATACATCCTCTGTAGACTGCTGGCAATGGTCGAGAGAAAGCCTGATCTGACCTAGTCTGGTGATCAGATGGGTAAACACCCTAACTGTTGTGCTGGAACTCTCGTCCAATAACCGATGGAAGTGGATGCAGAGATCCTCAGCCAGTCCCCAGGTGGAGCTCCAGGTGTCCAACTGTCGAGAAAGAGGAGGGTCTGCAAGAGCATGAATTGTTGAATCCAAGATTGCAAAAAGCACAGAGACAAATAGCCAAATGAATGGAAGCACATGAATTATGAGCCAAAGGCTGTAGAGCCCACAGCTGGATCAGGCCCTCTGGATAAGTGAGACAATTGAATAGATTGATCTGCTTGGGAGGCACCCAGTCTATGGGACCAGGATCTGTCCTTAGTGCATGAACTGGCTGTTTGAAACCTTGGGCTTACACAGGAATACTTTGCTCAGTCTGGAAGGAGGTGACAAGACCTGCCTCTACTGAATCCACCAGGTTTAAATGAATCCCCAGGGGTGCCTTGATCCTGGAGAACATGGGAATGGAGGGGAGGGACTGGGGGGAAGGTGGGGGTGGGTGCGGGAGGGGGGAGGACAGGGGACCCCATGGCTGATGTATAAAATTTAAAGCACATAATAATAAAGAAAAAAACTAACATATTTAACATCTCGTTTAAGACAGTGAGACAGATGGGGAATTGGATAGTCTGATGATGCCATTTAAGGTATGGATACTCTATTTAAAGCTGCTCCTGGTAAACTTTTACTTCTTAAGATTTTGAGAGTCCTGGAAAGTATAATTTATCTAGCTTACTTCATGTAGCAGCCTGACAAAAATCTTTAAAATCAAATTTGTCCACAAACAAATTTTGATAAGAACATAAACATTAATTAAAATTAAAAAGTAAATTCCTTTAAACTTTTTACTCCCCTAACAATCACTCTAAAAATAAATTATTGAAATATAAGTGACATAAGAAAAATTATTTTAATAGATAAATGAAAATCACATTGAATGTGACAGACGGCCTTTCATTATGTTTAAAAATAATCATTTCAAGAATATTATATATCCATGTGTCCATACTATTGTAGTGATCTCTGATTACTTTTGGCAGTCCTGAACTGTGGATGCCTCATCAGGCTCTGTTTATATTAGAACAGAATAACATAACAGCAAAGTCACAGTATGTGTTCTCAATAACAACACTATTTTAATGGTTCCCTTCATCATTGTTCTAATTGTTGCTACACAGTTTTATGTGTTGTTGGTTGAAATCCTGTGAAATTTCTTGCTCTGTTTTAGAAATGATGAGATTGTTATAAAGAGGTTAACTGATTTCACAGTTATTTCAAGGATGCCAGATGATAGGGTAGTTTAGATACAAAGAACAGTGGCCTTCCTTTATTCCATGCATTTCACGAATTTTTATATCTATTGATTCTACAATTTTCTTTTCTTTAGATGAAGAGAAAAGGATGTCTGAATACATACATGTAGATATGAACGCACATGTATATTTTTATATATGTGTACACAAAAGCATACATATGGTGATATTTTATTTATGCTGAAATATGATTTTATTTGTATGTTAATAAATAAAGTTGCCTGGGAGTCAGAGCTAATAGCAAGCCATAGTAGAAGTCTGACAGTGGTAGCCCACACCCTTAATCTGATCACAGAGCAGGCAGAGTCTGTGTGTTCAAGGACATAGCCAGCTTGGAGACACATGCCTTTAATCTCAATACCAACCATAGAGACCTGGAGGTCTTTATAGATAGGCAGTGACGAGGAGGCCACGTGGTTGGGCTACAACCAACAAGAAGGCATAACAGAAAGTCAATAAAAAGACAGACACACAGGAAGTAGGTCTCTTTCTGAGGGGAAGGACGGCAGCAGGTAGTAAGAAGGCAGTCTTGGTCTCAGCTCTTAGCTACTGCTCTCTGATTTCTGGGGCTTTTGACTATACATATATATGTATATATATACACTGTTTGCTGATTATTTTATACCTCATATGTATGAAAAATTACAGCCTTGGAATGCATTTTATATTTTTCATTGAGTAGCTATATTGCATATTTTAATTTATAGACTGTTTTAAAATTTTAAAGTTTTTTACTCCTTCCCTAATTTAGATGTTATCAGAGAAGTTGAATAATAAGAGGTTGCAAATTTGCATACTTGTTCCAGCTTTCTGCTTTTGTTTTGTTTTATGTTTTTGTTTGAGATAAGGTGTTTCTGTAATCATGGCTGTTCTGGAGTTCATTATGTAGACCACTCTAGCCTTGAACTCACAGAGAACCTCCTGCCTCTGCCTTCCTAATTCTGGGACTAAAGGCATGCACCACTATGCTTATATTAAGCTTGCTTTATTTTTGTCTTTGACACTATAGCTTTTGTCTATCCCACAGCTTTCTTTTCACCTATTACTTGGGCAGTGAAATCCAGGTATGTGTCCACTACATATACAAACATTCAGTTCAGTGAAGTCACTGGATATTTGAATTAGAAATCCTGGTCCAGTTTGGCTTTAGCCCGTAGCACAGAAGTAATGATACTGTATCAGAAGTAATGACATTGTATCAGGTGTTTTGATATGCATAATACACATTCAAATCACTGCTTCATTCTCAAACAGGAACGCAGTTTAATTTCACTTATCAATAGTAATAAGTGGCTGGATTTGAAGTATATTAATGGAATCACTAGCTATACACTTTAGTGGACTCTTATCTTCCTGATAGTTTTGATTATAGTTATCCATTTATAGTAACATAATACTTTAATTTTCAACGATGTACATGAGCAATGTATGAGTAAGCCACAAACTAGTAGTGATTGTTTTGTTAATGGGAATTAAAAATAATTTGTGTTTTGACTGTTTTAAGATGAATACTACAAATGTTTTGTACATATGTATTTTTATGGATGTCAATGAACAATTTTAAAATGTGCATAAGGTACAGGTTACAAGACTGTGAATATACACTCTGTAGGAAGCCAGCTGAATATCAATTCATACCTTTTCTATTTTCCAGTAAGTGATTGTGGAAATGCCATCTGAACTCTGCTAAGTTTTTTCATCTGTGAAACCAAAATTAAAATAGCCTTTAATATATAGAATAATTATTAGACAGTGCAGTGTTCAGCATATATTTTTAAAAAACCTGAGAAGAAGTGTGTGAGAAAAATATTTATCAGAAGTAGCTTATGTAGAGAGAATTTTTCAATACCCACAGAAATGTTATTTTTCTAAAACTTTATTATACTAGATTTAGGCAGTTGAATGATTTTACTCTATCCAATAGGCAAGCCACTCACAGTATAATTGTAAACAACTAATATTAACTATAAATTACCTAAAACTGAAGCAGATATTTGGTAAGATGTGGTCATAGTTAGTGTTAAATTTGTATTTTTATTAAGTCATTAACTATTTTATTAGTTGTAAGTAAAGAGACACTAAGAAACCAAGCTATGTGACTTCACATGTCTAGATTCTGGTAAATCACATTTTGGATGCCAGATGTATTTCAAATGCAAATATGTAGGCATTGCCTTCTCTCACTGACCTAAGACATGAAGAACACTGATAATTTTTAAGGTGAGCAATTGGATTATGATAGTTCTTAGCAATGGCATACACATTGAATGGCAAAGTCTGGATACTGTGCTAGATAACAGGACACAAATTGATATTCCTCACTGGTTATTATGTCTCAGAATTTTTCATTTTATCCCATATAAAGACAATTTATAGCTAAAATAGTAAGTACTACTAAAATTTATCATCTGAAGTTATTAAATAAATTTTCTTATGTATTGAAAAAAGTAAATATTACAGTCTTGCAGAAACAACAATTTACCCCAAACAAATCTAATATTATTTTGACTTGTGGTTTGTGTGGTCTTTACTTTGCTAAATGTACTTTTAGTGTATCAATAAAGATGCCTAGAACAAATATAAAAATAACTGTTTATTTTCTGGTTATAATAATTTAATTGAAATGGTTCCATATAGACAGTATTAATATTTATCGGCATTTGGTTAGGCATTAGGAGCCATTACTGGCTTTATCAAGGGAACATGACTCAGAAAAATGGTTTCTTTGTTATTAATCCTTTATGCTGGTTAGTTCAGAAAAATCTTGTTATAAAATGTCTAGGTACCTGTATTTCACACAATTAACACAAAAATAAAAATCAGCACAATCAGTGTAAAAACAGTAGCTTTTGAATTTCCCTCTTAAAATTCCCTTTCTTCTCTCCAAACCTTTTCATATGCCCATAAAATAGTCCTTAAAATTCGTGGCCTTTTTTCCCACTCATTATTATTGCTATAACACACACACACACACACACACACACACACACACACACACACAATACACACACATACACACACACCACACACACACACACAATATACACACAATACACACACAATACACACACAATACACACACAATACACACACATACACACACACACACACACACACACACACACACACCACTCCTAAATATGACCTGTTGAGTCCATAAAATGTTAGCTATATGTATAGTTTTAGTCTAACTATTTGGCACTGGTGACCAATTGTGTTAATCCCTGGAAAAGGCAACCTCTGTTGCTCTTATTTCTTCACTTGCCTGTAGTTCTTTGTGTAGGGATGAGGTCTGCTGAGCTCTTCTCTGTCCTGTTTGGCATATTTATTGGTACCATCTTTGTTCAGCACAAGTTTGAGCAGTCATGTTGGTGAGAATTCATATGCTTAGCTTCTAATATTACTTAGAGACAATCTCCCAACAAACTCCCTGATCCTCTGACTACTAAAATATTTCTCCCCCCTCTTCTATAGTATTTTCTGAGTCTTAGGTGTGGGTGTGTTTTGTAGATGTATTCACTGGGATTGGGCTCCATAACTGCATTTTGATTGGTTTTCTGTAGTGACCTTCCTATGCCACAAAGAGAAGTTTCCTTGATGAGGGGTGAAGATTACACTGTGTGTATAAGGGCAAATTTTTATAGATTGTTGTTATGGATTATATAGGTTAGTAAATTAGTAGCTGTAGATTCTTCTCCAACAACCAGGATCTCACTAACACCTAGTGTTTAACTAGGCTTTCAGTACTAGGCATGACCTCTATCATTTTGAGCTGTTCTTAAGTCCAATTATAAAGCTCTTGCTTATCACCAAGTGTTCCACTACTTCACTCATAGGGTTATCATGCAATGCTGGTCATTGATGTGGTTCATAGGTGTTATAGTTGAGTAGGATCATTGGTTGTCTCCATTTTTAAGGCTTGAATGATGCCTTCTGGTACCATGACAGATAGTCCTCAGGAGACTGTTCTAGTCAGAAAGATAGTCCTTAGGTCAGTTCCAGCTTTGTATGGGATTTAATATTCTATTTTCAATTCCTCTGAAGATCTATGTGATAGCCAATCATAATTGTTAACCTGACTACATCTAAAACCAACTAAAACCCAATCAGGTAGTCATACCTATGAAAGACACTCTTGATTAAATCATTTGATGTGAGAAGTTCAACACTACATCTTGGTCATTAGAGGTCAGAAGGCCCATCCTTAACCTGGGACATATCTTATGGTTACAGCCATAGAAATGGACATAGAGAAAGAAAGCTTTGGCCTTTTGCATGTACGCCCTCATCTCATTGACAACTTCATCTATCCTGATGCTGCATTACTTTGCTTATATTAGAATCTTTGTCTCTGGATCATAATGAAGAGAAATCAAGGCACATGCACTGAACAACTACTGAAATTTGACCTTTATGTGACTAGAAAATCACTGTTGGACTAGCTGTACTACATCATGTATGCCACTTATAATAAAATCCCCTTTGTATATAAATGTTGTCGGTTCTGTTCCTCTAGGGAATTGTGAGAAACACAAATTTTATTGGAATTTTGGTGTATATTGAACTGAATCTGTAGATTGCTTATGTTAGAATAGCCATTTTCATAATATTAATCTTGACAATCCACAATCATATAATGGGAGGTCTTCCTATCTTCTGATATCTTTTTGGATTTCTTTTTTTTTTTTTAGGATCTTAAAGTTTCACTGTATAAGTCTTTCATTTCATTGGTTAGATTTATTCCAATATATATTATTTGAAGTTATTGTGAATTGTAAAGTTTCCATAATTTATTTCTCAGTGTCTTTGTTACTACTATATGTAAAAGCTACTAATTTTTGTGTTATTTTTGTATTCTGCTACTTTTTAAACATATTTATCAACTACAAGAGTTTTCTGGTGGTCTCCTGGAGTCCTTTAAGTGTAGAATGTTACCATTCACAACTAAAAATACTTTGAATTTTTAGTCTATTTCCCCTTTGTATCCACTTCATTGCTTCCATTTGTCTATGTACTAAGGTTTCAAGTAACATGTTTAACAGGAGTAGAGAGACTGAATAACTCTGTATTATTCCCAATTATAGTCAAAATGCTTTGAGTTTTTGTCTGTTAAAGATGATGTTGGCTGTATGTTTCCTTTATATTTCCTTCATTATGTTGAGGAACACTCCATGTACGTCTATTTTCTCCACAAATTTTATCATAAATTATTCTAGACTTTGTCTAAAGCTTCTTCTGAATTCAGTTTGCAAGTATTATTGACAGTTTTGACTTGAAGCTGACTTTTGAAAATAAAGTTCATAGGCTGAATTGAGAATCCATAAAAGAAGTGTGATTAATTTAGTTCTCTGTAATTCTTTGTCATTTCTCTACAAGACTGCATTTGTCATGCAGTGTCACAATTGTCTATAAGAAAAAAACTCAGGATTGTAGTCTAAGTATAATGTGTGGGAGTTAAATGAGATGTAAAATAGCAATAATTGACAAAGCAGAGCTATTGCAATTTGATATTTACTGCCGTTTGTATAAGTGTCTTTGAGTTTTCTTTATGTAGTGAAACCTAAAAATTATGTATCTGGCACTTCAATGGACTTAGTTATGTTGACTCTAAGTTGGAGTTGGATATTTTATTCAAAATAGATATCACATACAAGAGGTAATGAGGCAGAGTGAAGGAATAGATATTTAATCATGGTTTTACCAATTCCTAGGTATGGGATATAATGCAATTTGTTGGCTGTGTAATTTTTCTGTAGCTCATTTTCCTTCTATGAAAATGGAAACAATATTAGCCACTTTATATGGTACTATATATTTGGGTTTTGTAATTAGCAGTCAATATACTTACAACTATATAGCATTCATCATATACAACACAATGATATGTGATATTATTTTATCATTTTTATTAATGTACATAGGATAAAATGATTTATTATCAAGTTTTAAAATGAAAGAGAAATTATAAATGATAATTAACCAGAAATAATTCAGTGAATGAGAGTTTACATAAGAGATGAAGATTAGCCTTTAATTTTACAGAATTATGTATGAAGCAAAACTTTATGGAAATTAATAGATATTAAAATTATTTAGCCAGCCTTAAATTGCTCACCTAATTACAGGCTGATTGATTATGGAGTGATTCAAACCATGGTTAAAATGCAAAGTTTTTTGAAAAATTCTAAATAGTTAAGAAATAAGTGTTAGCAATACACTAAAATTGAAAATACAAGGTATGTTGCCTTAGACAGCATCAGATTCCTCTTTCTAGGACATGAAAAAACACTGAAAATGGAGAGTTTATTATGGAAATGTTTCAACATCAACTTTGTGGGATGGATATTACATTCCTTTAAGTTATAATTTTATGGTGACAATAGATCAAACTACCACTGTATTGAAAACACCATTGGAATTTGTAGAGAAGTCATGACATAGACATGCACATGATTAAGTCTAGAGTTACAAACCTGTGGATAGTCATATCACAAAGAAATTATCATCGAACTTTACCCACACAAATAAAAAGTAATCTAATAAATGTTATTATATTCATGAAACAAATGTTTGTGTTCCCAGTACCAAAGAAAGGATACATGAGAAGCTATCTTAAGAAAACTAAAAATAAACAAATACATTAATGAAAACAAAATAGAAAAATAAGGAACAATGGTTCTTCAGTTAGCCTCTGAAATAATATGTGGCAAACAGTAATGAAGTTATTATCAAATGTAACATACAGAAGATATATATGTGATTGTTAAATTTTGTATTTTATAATAACAAACATGGTAGCACATAGTAGTTTAAATTTCTCTTAGGATAAGTATACTGTAGCATTGAAACCATAGACCAAGATTATCATGAAACTTAAGAAATTCTATAGGTCCTGCAAAATTTAACACAATAAAGACATTTTCTGAAATGTAGATGTTTTTGAAATATTTTTCTCATTTTACATCTGTTCATTGAAGCCTTAATTAAAGGTTTCAAGTTGTTCTGACTATTCATCACATGAATATTTTGGGGGAGTTATATGGAGAGAAGATCAGAATATCCGTGTAAGTGGCTGTAGCTCCTCCATGGGCAGTTTTATTTTAATAAACAATAGTTTTATTGTTCACTCAGGAATTTGATTTTTATATTTTCACTCTTACCGCTGCAGTAGAGTAGGTACCGGTATGTAATCAGTGCTATTGCTCATCATGTCCCACCCATTCTTCTTGAATTCCAGGATTGTTCACTCATTGTATTCAAGCAAATGAAATAGATGGAAAAAGAGGTCAACAGTTCTACAGAGAATACCTGGAAAAGTACAAGACATCCAGACTCAACTACATTGTAATAATAAGGTACTATGCTTAACATGAAGTAAACGACCTGATACTAACAGGTGCTAACCATGCAGGCTAAAGAATTGAAAGAGATAAGCATTGAAATGTTCTTTTTTTTTTTTCTATACAGCTTAATAGTTTCTTATTACTGCTGTGAAGATCAGCCTTCAGGAGCTCAGGGACTGAGAGGGATTCATGGAGTTAGCAAACAAATCACTCAACTTGACTTTTCTTTCTGAGGGAGTAAAACTTAATTCTCTGGGACCAATGAGGGAGGAAAAACAACTCTCTGGGTCTGGCAAAAAAGAAAAAAAAAACATATGTACACCTTTAGGTTCTCTGTGTCATCTTCTTTCTTCTTAATTTCTTTTCTTACCTCTATCCAGATGTATCCCTCTGTCTTTTTTAATATCTTCTTTCTAACTAACTTTATTTTGTCCCTTTGGGCTTATATATCTAAGCAAAATCTTTCAAGCTGTATAAAACATTACAGCGTGGTTACATTCCATATTTAAGTGAGTGATTACAATGAATACAAGTAAAAAAATGTTTTCTATATCCCATACATGAGTAAACATCTTGTGTATTACAGGTGAAAAAATTATCTCCAAGAACCCTCATATGTACATGTCCAAGCAACCTGTTATAGATTAACAAAGTGTGAGCAAGCAAG
Source organism: Onychomys torridus (assembly GCF_903995425.1). NCBI lineage: Eukaryota > Metazoa > Chordata > Mammalia > Rodentia > Cricetidae > Onychomys > Onychomys torridus. Next base: position 10,537,655 of record NC_050465.1, read on the forward strand.
GTAATTTTCTCAGCCAATTCTTTTGCTAGCAGGCTGCCATGTGGTTACAAAGAAAGGACCAATCATTTTATTACTTATCTCAAAAGTAATCTTGTAAGAAATCCTAAAGAATCACAAATCTAAGCTTTTATATGTAAAAAACAGTCATCTCTACTTTAAATCCTCAGGGTGCATACCCATTCATCAACAGTTCATATCAGGAAGTCAAGGGCAGAAATGGGTACAAGGAATTAATCATCATCCTTGATCACCAGCCAATCCTAACAAGAAATGTATGTCAGCTAGTAATAGCCAGTCTGTCTTTGTTTCTGTTTCTTGACCTCAACAAGTCCCTCTCTCAACTATGTGCCTCTCTAAACTTTAAATTGTTACCCAGGATTTTCTACCTCAAAGCCATTAACAAAAACATGTTAACCTAAACTTAAGTCATTATTTGCAGCTTTGTTTGAGCTATGATGCAAACCAAAACCTATAAACACACCTCTCAACAATAAAGTTAAAAAAATAAGAATTAGCTTAGTTTCTGAGACAATTGTTTTTCTTAATCATTAACCTAAGCCACAGTCTATACAGCTCCTTAAGAGAAACTCATAAACTCATAAGTTCTAGTTGCATAACACTTTTGTTCTTATTTTCTTTCTTTCAATTTTCTTTTCTTTTTTTGTTTTTGTTTTTGTTTTGAGACAGGGTTTCTCAGTGTAGTTTTGGTGCCTGTCTTGGATCTCGCTCTGTAGACCAGGCTGGCCTTGAACTCTGCCTCCTGAGTGCTGGAATTAAAGGTGTGCACCACCACTGCTCTACTTGTTCTTATTTTCTATCCTCTGCAGCCCCTGCTTTATCAGGAGTGTGAGCAACACTATATCTTACTTTTACCTATATTAATTTTCCCACTGAACTAGCCTCTATCACAATCCCTTACTACACTTTTTAAAATCCCTCAATTATCAAAATTTAAGCTAACACTATTGCAATCATTGCTTCAGTTAAACAGTGTAGATTAAGAAGAAATTGCCTTTATAATAATCCACAGGTAAAAAATGCCCAGTAGAGGGCTAGAGAGATGGCTCAGAGGTTAAGAACACTGACTGCTCTTCCAGAGGTCCTAAGTTCAATTCCCAGCAGCTACATGGTGGCTCACAACCATCTATAATGAGATCTGGTGCCCTCTTCTGGCCTGCAGCCATAGATGTTGTACATAATAAATAAATAAATCTTAAAAAAATGCCCAGTAGAATAGGATATTTCCATGAGATAATCATGCTACATTACAGGCAGTGGGAATCTCTCCACACCCATTCACACCATGCCAGATGCCAGAGAAAAATAGCAGTTTCAAACATGCAAAGGCACAGCAATAGCAAGAGACATTCTGGAGCCAAAGCTTTTAGGGCCTTGTTTATCCTAGATTCATCCATCAGATTTTTGCTTCCTTGTGGTCAAATCTCCTGAAGCTCAATTGTCATCAGCTGCCCATCTGACATGGCCACTGGCAGTTTCCAACTTATTTTTATATGAATGACAACTGGCTTATAAACTACCTGAGTAATTTAATAAGTTAGAGGAATTAGAATAATATGGTAATGCTTTGTCAGGGCTCCAGGTATAAAATACATCGAAACATTGCTAATAACACACACACACACACACACACACACACACACACACACACACACACATTATTGAAAATAGACTTTTTTCATACATTATATTCTGATTATTGTTCCCCTCCTCCACCTCCTTTTAGACCCTCCCCACCCACTCAAATCAACATCCTTTTTTGGTCTTTTTCATTATAAAACAAACAGGCATCTAAAAGAAAAGAGAAAAAATAATAGAGTAAGATAAAATAAAAACAAACAAACCTTTTTTTGCTAGGTGGGTTATTTGTTCCTTGGTTCCTGTTCCCTTCTCTGGTTCTTAGGAGAGTGTTGGCTTTATGTTTACTCACAGGGAAAGCTTCTGGGATCCTGCCAGATATGGGCACTGAGTGTTCCAGGTAAAATGTGTTTTTAGATATTGGGAACTGACACTTAGGAATGAGGATGGACCAGAGGGGTATGCTGAGTGATACCAATGGAGTTAGGAAAGCAGGTTGTTCCACCAAGATCTGGTTAGTCCACTGTAGCTGAAGTTTTCTCCAGCCCTGCTTGGCTCCTGTGGTCCTGTGGCCACTTGAACCCAAGTAAACACAAAGAGGCTCATATTAATTAAAACTGCTTGGCCATTAGCTCAGGCTAACTATTGACTAGCTCTTACACTTAAATTAACCCATAATTCTTATTTATGTTTAGCCACATGGCTTGGTACATTTTCTCAGTTCTGCCTTCATATCTTGCTTCCTCTGTGTGTGGCTGGCAACTCCTGACTTAGCATTCTTGTTCCCAGAATTCTCCTCTCTGCTTGTCCAGCCTATACTATACTTCCTCCTTGGCTACTGGCCAATCAGAACTTTTTTTATTAACCAATTAGAGCAACACATTCACAGCACACAGAGCATATCCATAGAAGTCCACTGGGAACTGGGGACAGAGAGTGAGGAGAGGCCACAGAAGGTAGTCTGCTACAGAGATGGGGATGCTAGTAGGAGATTGGATTTGGAGGAGAGGAGCAAGAATGAGTAGCTGCAGTTAGCCCACCTGCATCCTTTGCCGGATAGCCAGTAGGTTCCCAGGAAATGCCTACTGGAGTTGGGGGCTGAGACAAAGTGTTGACTGAGGAAGAAAGTTGGAGGAGGATGTATGTGTGATCTACTAGAGATGGGAGCAGAGAGAAAGGGAGGCCCCAGGATGTGTTCTGCAACAGAGCTGAGGGTGAGAATGGGGGACTGGATTTGGAGGAGAGGAAGGAGAGTGAAGATCTGTAGTTAGCCTACCTACTTCCTTGACCTGTGAAGCTGGCAGGTTCCCAGGAAATACATTTCTTCTTAGGATTTACAGCTTTTTCTTTCACAAAAATTTTATCTTTTTAATTTTTTGTTTTATCAATACTTTTTTACTATACAAGTCCTTTGCATATGTGGAAGGGCTTTCCTTTTACGTTTTTATGGGATTTCTATGTGTATGTACAAATGCGTCCCTGCATCTCTATCTGTTTCTTGTGCCTTTTCTTCAGCCCATTTCCTTCTGTTTGTTTTTTGCCTTTTCTGATTTGTTGGTTTTATTATGTTATATTATATTATTTCCTTAGACATTTCTTAATTTTCTTTTTTTTTTCTTTTTTGGTTTTTCAAGACATGGTTTCTCTGTGTAGCTTTGTGCCTTTCCTGGATCTCACTTGGTAGACAAGGCTGGCCTTGAACTCACAGAGATCCGCCTGGCTCTGCCTCCCAAGTGCTCAGATTAAAGGCATGCGCCACCACTGCCTGGCAACATTTTTTAATTTTCTAAGGAGAGAAAGAAAAAGAGTGAATCTTGGGTGAGTGGGGATTTGGGGAGAATCTTAGACAGGTCTAGGGAGGGCAGAGGGAGATTATGAAACCATAATCAGGATATATTGCATGAAAAAATCTGATAGATTGTTTTCTTTCAATAAGAGAAAACATACAAATGAAAACCAAATAGGACAAGAAGATCTATGTGATTAGAAAGATAAATTTACAACAGAAATAAAGTTTAAATAAAAAAAATCTATTGGAGAAATGAAAAAAAAAATTCCTGAATAGTACCAGACAAATAAATGAACAGAAAGCAAAGAGCCAAAGAAAGTTCACAATAAACCATACAGGTGTACAGACACACACATGCACATAAATACAAAAATCCCCCCAAAACATAAATCAGAATCCATAACATATAAGCAAAACTCTTGCAGGGTTAGAAAAAAAGAAAGAAAAAGAAAAATTCCCAGGCAAAACATTATGAGTTCAAACAAACAAATGAATAAAAAAATAAACAATCTCTAAAATTACAAATGAGTTCATTTGATATTGATCATGTACTGCTAATCCTAAAGCATGGCCTTACAAATAGTTTGTATATCCAGTGAGGCTGTGTTAGAGAAAACTAAGTTTTCATTTGCAAGCAGTTTTCAACTGGAGAGAGTTGCTGGGTTAAGGATGGGAACTTGTGTCCACTCCCTCTCTCAGTTCTGGGACTCCATCAGGCTCAGATCTGTATAAGCACTGCACATGCTATCACAGTCTCCATGAGCTCATATGTACATGGATCTGGCTGTGCTTAGAAAGCCTTGTTTCTTTGCTGTTCTCCATCCCTTCTGGCTGCTACAATTTTTCCTTCTCCTCTTCCACAGGGTCCCCTGAGTCATGAGGGGATGGAATTGATGGAGACATCCTATTTGGGACTGAATGATCCAAGTTCTCTCATTCCTCACACATTATCCACCCATGAATCTCTTGAAGGATGAAGTCTATCTGATGATGGCTGAGCAAGGCACTGATCTATGAGTATGAAAGAATGCCCTTAGGAGTAGTTTCATTACTCGTTTAGCAGAACAGTAGTATATGATTTCCCTTAGGAAAATCATTGGCCTGTCTAGTCTGAGGTCCTTTGCTACCCAAGCAGTGTCAAAGATAGGTTCCATCTCAGAGAGTGCACCTTAAATCTAATAAGATGTTGGTTGTTCAGTCACACAAGTGGTTTGAGCCACTATTGCACTAGGGAGTCTTGTATACATGATATCACTGTAGATCAAAGGTTTGTATCTGGGTTGGTGTTTACCTTTCTTTTTTGGTAGAATACAATGTACTTTCTAATACCATGAACAGTAGTCAGCCAGGGTGAGGGCTTTACATAGGCACCAAGTTGACTTCTCTATGTTCAATGAGTTTTATAGGTGTTGTGTTTAGCAACATGATCTTGCCATCAGTTTGTGAAGAACTACCAATAGCTTTATCAATAGTGAGGGTGGTTTAGGGGTTCCCATGCTTGGACAGCAGCAACTCAATTAGACATAACCCACTCCCCATACTAGAAGCTTCATTAGTTGATGAGAGATATCAAGTTAGAGTTCCATCTCCCCCTGCCCACTTTTTACAATTTCATTTAAATCACATTGTATATGTATATATTATAGGAAGATTCTACTGTTATTAGGTTTCCACATAACCACATAATTTAAGTGCACCTCAGGTTTTGTTGTACCTCCTCACATTCCCTCCCTTGGCCCCTCTTTTCTTCCATTCCCTGCTTGATTCTCTCATTCCAGGGCACCCTCTTACCCATCCATAACCTTCTATTCTATTTCCCCTTCCTATGGTGAACCAATCCTCCTACCCAGTTCCTTACTTTATTCCTAACTTCTGTGGTTATAATAATGTCTTTCAGCTTTTCAGTTTCAGAGGACACCCACATTAGCAGACATCCTACATACTGATGACTAACATACTGAGGAAGAAGTCAAGGTAACAGTAACTGTTAAAATGTGGATATTTCCCCCCTCTTTTGAATGGTATGGTTAAACTCTTCAGGTTGAAATTTTCCTTCTAGTACCTTCTGTAGACTGGATTTGTGGATAGATTCTACTTAAATTTAGTTTTATCATGGAATGTCTTACTTTCTTCATCCATTTTTAATTGAAAGATTTGTTGGTTATAGTAGTCTGGGCTGCCGTCTGTGGTCTCTTAGAGCTTGTAGACCATCTATTCAGGTCCATATGGCTTTTAGAATTGCTACTGAAAAGTCAAGTGTTATACTAATAGGTCTGCCTTTATATGTTACTTGAAATTTTTTCATTGAGGCTTTTAAAATCCTTTCTGTTTTATATCTTTAGTGTTCTGATTATTACATGTTGTGGATACTTTCTTTTGTGGTCCAGTCTATTTAGTGTTCTGATTATTACGTGTTGTGGATAATTTCTTTTGTGGTCCAGTCTATTTAGTGTTTTATATGCTTCTTGTACCTTGATAGGCAGTTCCTTATTTAGGTTAAGAAAAATTTATTCTATGATTTTGTCAAAAAATGTTTACTGTACTTTTGACCTAGATTTCTTTCCATTCCTTTTTCTTAGATTTGGCCTTTGTATAGTGTCCAATACTTCCTGGGTGCTTTGTGTCTAGATTTTTTTATATTTAATATTTTCTTTGACTGAGATATCCATTTCTTCTATCGTGTCTTCAATTCTGAGATCCTTTCTTCCATCTCTTGTATTCTGTTGATGAGACTTGCCTTTGAGGTTCCTGTTTGAGTTGCTAATTTTTTCATTTTCAATTTCCCCTCATTTTGGGTTTCCTGTACTGATCCTATTTTAATTTTCACATTTTAATGGTTTTCTTCATGTATTTTATTGCACTGGTTTTTTTTTTATGATTTTACTAGTGGATTTATTCATACCCCTTTTAAGGTCCTTGATTATATTCAAAATAGCTATTTTGAAGTCCCTGTCTTATACTTTAGCTACATTACATTTCTCAAGGCCTACAGTCGTAGGGTTGGTGGACACTAGTAGAGACATACTGTTCTGACTGCTCTTAGTTGGGTTTTTATGCTGGTATCTAGACATCTGGGGTTCAGATGGTCATTATTCTAGGTGTTGGTATCTGGTCTTGCCTTGTCAGGTGGGCTTTTGATTCCTTGATTTCTGTTGCCTTCTTCAGATCTTAGGAACATGTCTTGGTTATGAGTTGCCTGAGAAGGAGTTTCTCTGAGTTTCTCCAGCTATGACTCTGGTAGAAGTTGTTTCTACAGTTGGGTGCTGACATAGAAGGAATGGGTATGGGCTAGGGGGAGGGGAACTGGGAGGGTCCATGGGAGGTGAGTCTAACAAAAGGATCTATGGAGTCCACAGGTCTGGGGAAGAGATGGGTGAATTGTAATTGAAGGACATGAAGAAGAATGAAGATCACCCACCTGATCACTGGCCAGTGTGGCCATTGGGTTTCTAAGAGAGAATGCGTCTTGTGTTGGTGTATGAGGCAAAGGGATGGAATGAGGAATTCCAAATAAGGATGGAATGAAGGCTGGAGGAGAGTATCTGGTCAGTCTCTTTGCAATGGGGGCAGAGAGAAAGAAGAGGGAGCAGTAGGAGCATCAAGTGGGAAGATGAGACTGGGAATTGGAATTGGAGGATAGGAAGGAGACTGAAAATCCCCTACCTAGTTCTTTGGCTTCTGTGGACAGCAGGTTTCCAGGATGACATTATCCCTGGTGTTAGGGTATCAGAGGGTGAAACAAGGGGGTGAGGTGAGGAAGGAAGGTCATAGGGGAGGACATATTTGCTGATAGAGACTACAGATAATATGTTGAATTTTGTACTGTAACACTTTCACATATTTAAATTTTGCTGTGGCAATTTGTGTAGTTTATTGGTTTGAATTTTAAAAATCACTTTTATATTAACTGTGTTGCATTCAATGCAATAGTAAATATATTCTGTTAAGAAACTTGAGAAAATAGAAAAAAAAAAAAACCAAAACAAAACACTTATACTTTCCACTGAGGAGTCTTTACTCAGAGGCTTCCATGATCTCCTGCTTTGATGCCTATCCTGTCAATTTTTGTCTAACATGTTTGCTCAAACTATACTTACTTTTCCCATTCTAATGTCTAATCCCTCTGGCAAGCTAGACAATGGAATTAGGAACATATATTATCTTCTTCTACTGGGCCATTACTTTTATATCAAACATATACTAAATTTTCATTGCTTGGTTTCATTAGAAGAGATATCGCAATCTCATCAAACTTGAATGAAGAAAGATTTTACTGCATGATTCTGCTGACAATTCACTCCAAATACGTTTTTTAGTTCTACCTCACCAAAATGTACTTTGATATACACCAGCTCATATTACTGTATTGTTCCACATTTTATCCTGCTCTTTCAAGTCTGTAATTTGTATGAATGAACTTCTCCCTGGACTTATTTTGTTAGCAGTAGCCAGAGATTCTGTCTATAATTCAAGAAACGTTTTCTATAGTCTGAATGTTATTGTCTCTACAGAGCTAACATTTTGAAACATAACCCGAATCATGAAAGTGTTAATAGGTGGGTCCTTTCAGAGGAGATTAGTTCATGGGGATGAAATTTAAAGTGATAGGTTCCATTTCTACAATAAAAGCATCCCCAAAGAAGGCATCCTCTGCTTTCTATTGCATAAAACAAACACATCTTCTCAGAGGAGCTGGGTTCTTACCACACTATAAATCTGTTTGGATTTTAAATATTTGAATTCCTAGCCTCCAAATTGGTAAGAAATAACTATCTGTGATAAAGCTACCCAGCTGTTGGTATTTTTTCTCATAGCACCTGAACAGGATCTCTTATTTTTTATCTAGTCCTCCAGAAAATTTTCATGGAATTTGTTTTTGATATAGAAGAGAATGCATCAAAATGGTATCAGTGGAGAACTGTGCTGACACTGGGAAACAACACGTAGTTTCTGAGAAAAATAGCTAATGACATAATTTCAGTACATTTTTAATAAGTTAAACTAAAATGCTTGGGGCCTAGAGAAATGACTCAGCAGTTAAGAGCAGTGGCTGCTCTCTCTGAGGATCCAGGTTCGATTCCCAACACCCACATGGCAGCTCACAACCATCTGTACTCCATTTCTAGAGGATCTGACACTCTCACACAGACATACAGGCAGGCAAAACAAAACACTGTAAAAATAAATAAAACATACTTTTTGAGTATGCAAATCCATAAGAAATTGTGCATATTTAGGTGTTTGGTTATTATTTGTGGTTATATTTTCAGTGGTTTCCTATAAAAAACTAAAGGTTGGAACTCATTACTAATTAAAATGTTGAATCTAAAGATTTTATCCTTTTAAAATTGAAGAGCATCATTTTACTCATTTTCTATTCATTTTTCCTCCTTTGATAACAAATGGGGCCCGGTTGCTACAGCAACAGATTTATTCTCCAAGTGCAGTTGGACTCTCATCAGACATTGACTCTGCTGGCAAATTCTGTCTTCTGAAAGCCTGACTTTTACAACCACAGCTAATTACAAAACCTGTCTCCATTCCATTCCATTGCCCTAGAGGTTAATGCAAAAACTTGTAGCACCAAAGAAAATGTGGGTTGTGAGAGCAATTGTAGGGAGTAACAGGGAAAGACAAAGAAATTGCATCTTAAATCCTATATATAGTCAAAATATTAAACTTTACATTATCTTGAGCTGATAGATTTGTAAATACCTTTGGGAAATGAGGAGGGAAAACGTCAGTTTATTCTTTCTTCAGTTCTCTCCACCACATTTCAACCAAGACTATTCAGTGTTGGTTTTTAAGCATGTATTTCATCAGCCAAAAAAATTACTATTGAATCAGAGGAGGAAGTTATACTTAAAATATTTAAACCTTTCCTTGCCAACTGGATTTATCTGTCCACGGAATAACTGTAAGAACTTAGTATAAAGCTTCAGAATCTGTTTACAAGTTTTGCCCTGGCATTTTTGGTTCTTTGTTTTGCTTTGTTTTGTTTTCTGAGACAGGGTTTCTCTGTGTAGCCTTGGCTGTCTTTGAACTCGATCTTTAGACTAGGCTGGCCTCAAACTCACAGAGATCCAAACCTGCCTCTGCCTCCCAAGTGCTGGGGTTAAAGGTATATGCCACCATGACTTGTGCCCTGGAAATTTTTAAGGCAAGTAAGAGTTTAGAACCTGTTGAAATTCTTACACAATGGAAAGAAAGAAATAGGGTTGGGCAATGTTGTGTCAGTATTTAAATACATTTAAATCATCTATGTATGTTACAAGGACATACTTAGAAAGAGATTTGGTTACTTATATGTTATCAATTAGACGACATATGTTTGGGAATATTTGTGGATACATTTTCTCCTTTTATAACATCAGTTAACTGGTGTTTTTATGATCACAGCCTCTTAAATATTTTTGACTTTTTTTTTAAAGATTTATTTATTCATTATGTATACAGTATTCTGCCTGCATGTATGCCTGCAGGCCAAAAGAGGGCACCAGATCTCATTACAGATGGTTGTGAGCCACCATGTGGTTGCTGGGAATTGAACTCAGGACCTCTGGAAGAGCAGTCAGTGCTCTTAACCTCTGAGCCATCTCTCCAGCCCGACTTTTTTTTTTTTTTTTTTTAACTAAGTAGAAAACCATGGAATTTTCTACAATTTACTTGGTAATGAATTTATTTTCATCATTTTAAGGATTTAATTATATATTTTATATTATTAATTTTATTTCACATGTTTTTACATACTAAAGATTTTTTTTATGAAGTTGCTTCCCAGGAGTAGGACTACTGTATTCAAGCTGTTGGTCTTCCCTATGATTTCAAGTGGGAACAAAACAAAAGGAAAAAAGCTAACAGAAATAAAATACAATTCAACTATTTATGAGTTGATACATTTCCTCATGTCAGTGAGGCAAGAAATATTATTAAAATAAGATGACAATGATATAATTCGTTTTTTGTATGCAAGTTAAATATGTCTCCTTGTTTAATTTTTATTTTTCTCTTTCTACATGTAGTCCTTTAAAAAATCTTGCATAACATGTATGATAATTTTCGTAACTTACAGATTTCATATGTCTGAAATTTTTATTATGTTCATTATAAGAGTTGCCTACTATCAAGAGAGATAGTAACATTTAGGCTTTTACCATATAGTAGGGTTTTGTATGAAGTATTTTACCATATAATTTACTTAATCTCTGATGAGATGGTTATCTTCGCTATACCTTTCTATATCACAAATAGACTTAATAATACATTTTAATCACTTTTGAAATCTTTCTTCTTGTAATCAATCTCTTGGTTTCCCACTGCTCTCTAACATTGTGTAGCAATCCCTTTATTGTTGCTTTATTTTTAATCTTTCTTAGATTAGTGGTTTTTGGTATGAGGTCTCTGTGCTATCTGATCTTTTGTTCTTGGTCACAGAAGGAGTGTCAGGTGTGAGTTCCATCTTATGGATAGGCCATAAATCAAATCAGACATTGCTTAGTTACTCCCACAAATTTTGTGCCACCATTGTCCTAGTATATTTTATAGGGAGGACAGAGGGAATGGAGGATACCAGGAGAACAAGACCCACTAAATCAATCAATCAATCAAACAAAGCTCATATGAATGCACAGAGATGGAAGTAGCAACCATGAGGCTCATATGGGTGTGTATCAGGTCCTCTGAGTATATATTATAGCTTTCAGTTTAGTGATTTTATGAGACTCCTTACTCTATGAACATGTAGGTCTCTGATTTTTGTGCTTTCTCTGGGGTCTCTTTTCCTTCTGTTGGTTTGCCTTGTAAAACTTCATTGTGCTGGTTTTTATTTTATCTTATATTTTATTTTGTTATATTTTCATGTTATCTCTTAGAAGCCAATTCTTTTCTTAGGAGAGACAGAAAGGGAGTGGATCCATGGAAAAGTAGGTGGGGGATGAACTGGGGGAAACAGAAGGAGGAGAAACTATAATTAGGGTCTATTGTATGAAAAAAGACTTAATTTTTTTATAATATAATTCTTTATTGATTCCCAGTTCCTCCACATCCACTCTTGCAGTATGCCCACCCCACACAAATTAATTAAAAACAACAACAACAACAATAAAAATCCCACCTCTCTCCACCATCTTCCCAATACCTTTTCATTCATCCCAGTGGCACTGGGAGCTGTGGTGTACCACACAGTATACCCCTTTTATCCAATCATCTCCCCTGCACAATGTTCATTTCATTTGGTTGTTGGTCTAGTTCCAGGCCTGCTGTGGATATCGCTCTGTGTAAATAAAATTTTGATTGGCCAGGCAGGAAGTATAGGCAGGACAAGAGAGAAGAGAATTCTGGGAGGTGGAAGGCTGGGTGGAGAGGACACCCCCAGCCGCCGCCATGAAAAGCAACATGTAAAGACAGTGGTAAGCCACAAGCCATGTTGCAAAGTATAGACTAACAGAAATAGGTCAATTTAAGATAGAAAAAGTAGATAACAAGCAGCCTGCCACGGCCATATAGTTTATAAGCAATATGTTTCTGTGTGTTTTCTTGGTTGGGTCTGAGCAACTGTGGGACTGGCGGGTAAGAGAGATTTGTCCTGACTAGGTCAGGCAGGAAAATTCCAACTACAAATGGCGCCCAATGTGGGGCAAGAGTTTCCACCTAAACCTGAGAAAAAAGATTCTAAGACGGAGCTAAAAACAGCTTCCTAGTTGTCTCTCTCAAGTTAGCGGCAGCCTGCCGGTTTGAGCTACTATGGCGAGCCAGGCAGGAGCTCTTATTTCTGGCACTCCATCATCACTGGTTTGGACCCTCTGATGTTGCCCCGAGTCATAGAGATTCTGTGGTTATCATTCTGTGGGGACAAGTCTGTTTGTACACTCCAGCAGGTCAAGGATGGGGCAGTTATTAGGGTCAAACCCAAGGCCCAGGATGTGAGTTTGGGTGGTAGTCGAACTGGTCAGTCTGGGTCTTTGTGACCACAACCTCAGATGAGGGGCAGAGCTAACTCCATTTTTAATAAAAAGGCAAAAAAAAAAAAAAAAAAAAAAAAAAACCTAAAACCCTTTGAATGTTAATAAATATGTAAAGCAGAATTATATAACAAGAATAATATGAATAGCTGGGAGGAATATGTCTGGAAAGATCCAAGAAACTTGTGGTACAGAAAATCTCTGGCCATAATTTTATCCTGACTGTAGATGTATGGGATAGCATTAATACTGAACATGGTTGGTGCTTTGCATCACTCCCCACATAAACTTAATGTTTGTCTTAATGTTGTCTTTCTTTTTCAGGATGAACCATTTTGGATTGAAATGCATAGTTCTTTACTATCTCTGAAGCACAGATTGGCATCTTCTCTGCCATTGCTTAGATTGAGATAGCTACTTGGCAAAGGCAAGTCAATTTTCTCTGGAAGAGATAACTTTGGCTTTTTAGCTTTTCCTTATCCAAGGTGATGTTCCCAAGACTGCTACTGGATGTCTGAGCTCATACAAAGCACCAAGCTCAGTATATTGAAAGTAGGTTTTATCCTACAATGATATAATTAAAATAAAATTTTTTATACATTTGTTATAATAAGAGAGCTTTGTAATTTTAGTATGTGGATTTTAATTTTCAATGTTCACTTTTTATTTAAAGGAAGAATTTTCTGATTTTGCTCTGGCATAATTAGAATTGGCAGAACCAGCATGGCTTGTGCTGTGGTGTCAGATTTCAAAAAGTTATTTACTTAACAACTGTATGGTATTACAATGGCCAGTCTGAAAACTGAGATTGCTATCAGCAGACTAATAAACTGTCAGGCTGGATAGCACTGGGTTTCTAGACAAAGGGAGGGTTCACACACCAGGTAGAATTGAGTGTATCAGTGTGAATTTTTGACATACAATTGAAATTAATTTGCATATTCATACTCCTCCCATGTTACTCTCTCATGTTTCAACTTTCATGTTTTTTACAATTATATACATATATGATCCATGTACAAGTAATAGTCACTAGAAATGATGCAAGTGATTATACTGTAGTGTAACATAAATCTTGATCATCGTCCCTAGAATGTTATGCTTTATGTAATGTGGTAAAAACATGATTTCCATTTTAACTATTTTAATTTTAATATGAATCTCATTGATTTAATTGATTTCTCCAGGTAGAAGGTAAATTCCCCTGACAAGATGTTTCCCAGTTCTTGGTACACAATGAGCTGTGATTACTGTAGTTCATTATGTGCTGTGTAGAAACAAAAGGAAGTAAGGATAAATACTCTATACTGACACATCATTTTTGGAGGATTAGTTTTATGCATTTAGCAAACACTCCTATTAAATGTATTTAAAGGTATCCCATCTTGGTTGAGCACTCTGACATCTCTTACTCTTTGCATATTGCAAGCCTGTCAGTTCCCACCTATTGCAAGAAACATCATCTCTGATGACAGTTAAAAGAACAGTATTATATGGGTATAGCAATGTCACTAGGATTCATTTTAATGCCATGTCCATTTAGCAGAATAATTGTAGGATCTATGACCCATCTAATCACAAATTATTGGCCTCATTGACAGGGCCATGTATGGGTTCCATCTCACAGAGGATACCTTAAGTCAAATCAGAAAGGGGTTGTTTACTCCCATAACATTTATGCTACTATTGCATTTGTGCACATATTGTGCAACTCAAATTAGCATTGTATATTTCAGGGATCACAGCTGAGTCAGATGGTTGATTACTTTTTTTTCTCTGGTAGTATGTTCAGCACTTTCCAGCACTCTGAAAGCTAGCCAGTATGCTGAGTAGCAACTAAATTTATCTATGGTCTGACTGAAATATATGGTATCATCAGAAGTAGGGCCTTGCTGTCAACCAAGAACAATATAAATAGCTGCTTTTGTTTGGAAGGTCTATGTAGTAATCTCCTACCATTTTGTTCAATGTATTTATGGGCTGTAGATGTGTTCTGGTGGGGTCTTTAGTCTTTTGTGTATGAAATCATGTAATCTGCAAATAAAGATCTCTTGATTTCTTCCTTTCCTACTTATATCCAACTTTCCTCTTAATTTGTCTTACAGCCCTAGCTTGGTTTTTCAAGCACTATATTCTTAGAACAAAGGAGTGGAGAGAATGAACATCCTGTTCTTAATTGTGTTCCTGATTTGAGTGGACATGTGTTTAAAATGGCATTGCCCTATAGTTTCCTCTCTTCTTGTTTCTTTGATTATGGTACCAAGGTAATAATAGCTTCATAAAAAGAATTTGAAAATGTTTCCTTATTTTGCTGAATATTTTGAAGAATGTTGTTTTTGCCTCTTCTTAGAAGGTCTGGGAGGATTTTGTGCTGAATCTATCTGGCCTTGAGCTTGCTTTCAATGGGAGATTTTTAAATCATTACTTCCATCTCATTGGAATCGATGAATATATTAAATTACTAACTTCATCTTGATTTAACTTTGAAAGATCACCTATATGTACAAGTCATCCATTTCTTTTAGATTTTCCAATTTGGTAGAATATATGTTTAAGAGTATGATCTTAAGGTTCTCTGAGTATCCTTATTTTCTGGTTTTATATCTATCTTTTCACCTTTAACTTTGTTAATTTGAATCTACTCTCTTTGTTAATTTGTTAATCTCTACTCTTTGTTAATTTGAATCTACTTTCTTTCTTTTGGTTAGATTCACTAAAGGTTTGCTCATTTTTGTTTGTTAGATTCACTAAAGGTTTGCTCATCTTTTCTAAAAGCCAAGGCCTTGTTTCATTGATTTATTTGCTTTTTTAGTTAAATTTTTATTTTTGAGAATATAATAGAATTACATAATTTTGATCCTTCCCTTTCTTCTCAAATCCCTTCTATAAATCTCACCTTGCTCTTTCTAATTCATGATCTTTTTTTCATTGATTGTTGTTATATGTATATATGCGAATACTCTGACTCCTTTATCATGTCTATTATTGTTATCCATTTTCAGTTCATGTTTAGGCAGTCATTTTGGTGAGACTTTATGGGTGTGGTTTCTGACATTTTTAGGGGACACAATCTCAGAGCAAATCCTCTGTTCCTCTGGCTCATTCTGTCTTTCTGCCTCTCTCTGTAATGTTCCTAAAGGCTTACATAATGCAAGTTGTTTTTATTGATGTATTCATTGTGACTAGGCACTAAGAATCTGCATTTTGATTGTGGTTTTCTGTAATGGTGATCATTTCTTGCAAAGAGAAGTTTCCTTTATGTAGGGTAAAGACTACAGTTATCTGTGGGTAAAAGAACAAATATCTAGAATATACTTAGTGATCATTCTAGTTTAGTAGAGTGTAGCTGTGGATCTTCTCTAGAATCCATAGCTCATTAGTCCTGAATAGTGGAGTAGGTTTCTAGTACCAGGCATAATTTACCTCTTATTGAGTAGGACTTCAGACCAAAGAGTGAACACTTGGTTCCCACCAAGGTATGATTTTTTTTAATCTATATTTAATTTCTTTCAACCCTGGTTTTAGCATCTATTAACATATACTCCTCTTTTAGATGTCATTTGTTCTTGTTTTTCCCAGGCTATAAAGTACATCATTAAGTAATTAGCATGAGATCCTTCACTTTTGCTTCATGAAATCTCTCATGGTTTAGTTGGCAGGTGCTTAAGACTAAATTTTCCTTGTGTTTCATGTATTTTGCTTTGTTGTGTTTTCTTTTTCAAGCTTTGATTATCTCGATTCTGTCTTGAAACAGCTTTTAGTCAGTATTTTAGCTTTCATGAGTTGTGTCCTTGCTGCTGTTCCTGTTATTGTTGACATCCAGCTGTGTTTCTTTGTGGTCAGATATGCCTGGCATTATTTCAGTTTTCCTGTAGTTGTGGAGATTCGCTTTGTGTTCAGTTTGTGGCCAGTTTTGGAGAAAATTCCAAGGGCTACTGAGAAGGAAATGTATTCTTTAACGGTTAGATAGAATGTTCTGTAAATATCTGCTGGAACCACTTGATTTAAGTAGCCTTTAAATAGCTTCAAGTCTCTCTATGTTTTGTCTGGATGTTCAGTGTATTAGAGTTGGTCTGTGAATTTACATCCAATACCATTTATTTTGTGACATGAGTGTACCCATGATGGTTTATAGGTGTGTAGAATCACACTGGCCTGCTGGCTTCTTCCTCCCCTGAGTGTGTTCCTCCTTGTATTTTCTGACCAGTGTTGTCTGGAAATCAATGTTTTCAAATATCAAAATAGCTGCCTTTGCTTTGTCTTAGCTCTGTTTACTTGGAATAACCTTTTCCATACTTTCACGTAAGAGTCTTTCCATTGTTGATAGTTACTATGTTTCTTGAGACGGCAAACGAGATGGGTCCTATTTTCTTTTCTTTGTTTTTTACATCCCTTCCCACAGGTTGGAATATACTTATTTTAAGTTTAATTAGCATGTATATTTTACATCCCTACTGCAGTTTCCCCTCCCTCCTCTCCTCCCAGCCCCTCTCCATTCCCCAATCTACTCCTCCTTTGTTTCTGTTCAGAAGGGCCATCCTCCCATGGGTATCAACAAAGCATGGCCCTGTTTCCTAAGTCTGTTAGTCCACGTCTTTTACTGGGGAATTGAGATCATTAATATTGAGAGTTTACAAATCCCTGTAATATTGTTATGTGATTGTTTTCTTACACTCTTTTGGTTCATTGTTCTGGATTATTTATTCCCTGTATCATTTAAGGTCCATATAATATTTTTGTTAGTCTTCCCTCTCCTTTCTAATATGCTCTATAGAGCTGATTTAGTGGAAATAAATTCCTTTAACTTGCTTTTAATCACAAAGCTTTTTTCTTTCCCCTTCAATTGTGACTGCTAGTGTTTCTGGGTATAATAGTCTGAGCTGACTTTGCTGTCCTTCAAAGAACTAGAACTTTTAGAACACCAGTGCAGGCCTCCTGCTTTCTGAGTCTCTGTTGCAGACAGGTATAATTTTCATGATTCTGTCTTTAGATCTTACTTAGTCTTTCTCTTTTGCAGCTTTTGATATCTTTCCTTGTTTTGTACTTAAGTGATTTAGTTTTCATGTGTCATGAGAAGTTTATTTTGTAGCCATCTCCATTTGGTGTACTCTATGCCCCATGAACCTAGTAAGATGCATAGCTTTCTTTATATTTGGGTAATTTTCTGCTATGAATTTGTTGAGAATATTTTCTGTATCTTTGATATGGATTTCTTCTTCTTCTACATTATCTGAGCCACTCTGTTGGTGAAATGTTTCTCCAAACTTTTTCTTTGAATTCCTTTGATTTTCATTTTGAGTTTTACTTCAGTTTGGCTGTTCTTCAGAAATACTGTCATGCTATTAAATTGTATGTTAATATTTTGAATTTTCATCATGGTTTTATTCATCTGTTTGTGTTTTCACTATCTTCATTTAGACATTTACTGATACCTCCTTTGAGTTTCTTGAACATATTTATAATAGCTCCTTTGAGCCCACAATTTTGTGCATCAGCTGAATTGCTTTCTGAGGAGACATACTATCTTCATTATTCATGCTGTTTGTGTTTTTTTGATGAGGCTTTAGTATCTGGAGTTAGATTGATGGTTGTGTTTCTTGATGTGGTTATTTGCTCTTGTCTTTGCTGTATGGGTGTTTAAATCTTTGTTTTCTGTTACCCCGATTTATCAAGTTCTATCACTTTCAAGTCTTGGACCACTCTGGGCCTCATGATTTGACCCCATATGCTACTGGAGTCAAGTGGAGGGTAGGGTGGCTAATAGGTATTCAGGTGGACAGGTGGCTCTGGGGCTGCTTGTTGAGGTCCTGGGTTGGGCTCCATTGTGATTCCAGAACCCAGGCTGTGAAGTGTGGCTAATAGGACAAGCACAGGAGGGGAGAAGACTGACTTTGATGGTCTCTAACCAACTGAGGTCTAGTTCTGGCTCCATGTGATCCTTGAGGCCAGAGGTGGGTGAAGTGGCTGACAGGTAGGCATGCAGGTATACTGGCACTGGGGGTTCCTGGCTGTCATTCCAGTTTACCTTCCATAGGGCCCTGGGTCTGTGAAGTGGGTGGGGAATTTGTAATTCATTTATTTCATTAATTGTTTCCAACAGACAGAATTTCCTAGAGATCTTTTGTGTGTTTCCAAGTAAAGGCAGAGAACAAAACATGTTAATTACACACACACACATTTCTTTTGATGAATTAAACATATTGCTGATAGAATAAGAAATGTCTCACCCTACTGAGTTATTGATCTTGTCATTATCAACATGGATTTATCCAAGTTGGATTCTGAAAAGAGTCATTGTAAATTTGCACAAATGTGAAAAGACTAAAATAGTTTGATATGTGCTTATTTTTTTATCATGTGTATGTGTGTGTAATTGAAAATGTGGCTGTGAAACATGCATGTAAGTGCAGATAGCCTTTTACGCCATAAGGTTTTAGAATCTCTAAGCTGGAGTTACAGGTACTCATGAGCCATGTTTTATAGGGACTAGGAATTACATCTTGGTACTCTCCAAGAGCAATGCTAGAGCATGTAACAGCTGAGCCACCCCTCTATGCTGATTAAGTACTATTTAAAACTCTCTAAATTTCATGGCACCAAGAGACAGACATGCTATTAATGTGTGCTGGTAACTTCTAGTACTGCCAGAGGTCTTTAAAATGAAATAAGCATATGCAGGAATAAAATTATCAGCCTGATGAAAGCACAATACAGAATTTCTTTTGATTGATGAAATATTGTAATGATTTCTACTTTAGAGTTATTTTAGATAACCCTTTTATTTTTATATTGTATTTTTATTGTTTTATGAGAGAAAAAGTTCTTTCATTCCTAAATCAGGGTGTTTTTTTTTTTTCATTAGTTGGAGCCCAAATTTCTCTTACTTTTTACAATTTTATTTATTGAGAATTTCATACATGAATATTTTATTAAGATTAGGTCCCCTTTTCTTTCCTGTCATTTTAAGGACCTATTTAGGCAACTATATTGTTGAGATTTCACAGGTACAGTTCTCCTGTCATAGAATACATAGAAGATTCTGTCTCTTGGCAGATAAATATACCGTTTGATATTTTTATTTGAAACTTTAAGCTCTTGCATGTCAATAACAGTATGGAGTTAGAATATGTAGCTGACATCCAAAGATCCTAATTAAACATCTCAAAGCTCGGAACTTCGCAGACAGATGGGGCGGCACCACAGGTGCTATGAAGATGTGATGATTTCACCCACATCCTTCTTATTTTCTTTAGTACCTAGTGATTACATTTGTGTCACTTGAAAGAAAACTTCATGAGGACCATTCAGACTTGAAGTTTTACCTTCTGTGAATAAAATGTTACAAAAGTAACTTACATACTATTTTTTTTATAACCAAGCGATGTGTCTTTCATTATTGAGTAGACCTATCTTCATAGAAAAGCAACATTTGAGGATCATAATTGTCATCCACAGTTCACTTTATCAATTCTTCAGTAGTCAGAAATTCTTAACTAATTGACACATTATCTTCTCACCTATGGTGAAATTTTCGTATCAAAGATACAGTGAAGATTTCTATTATGGAGAATTTCAAATTCATTTATCACATAGGCCAGTTGGTATCATGACACATCTCATTTAGCTAATAGAATTATTAACCCTAGGCTAATCTAGACTTACATTGAGTCCATGTACATTTTATAATCTAAATCATATATTATGTATTATTTTTTACTTGGTTGTTTCATTAGTTATATCCTAAAAACAAAGATATTTTCAGTATGATCATCATCATAATAATAATGATTTTTAACATATAAAAATTTACACATATATATAGTAAATATCAAATGTATAATTGGTAGACTCACATTTTATTACAAAGCAAGTCACAATTATAATAATCCAAGACCTAACAATTGTATACTTATGATCTATCATCTATCTATCTATCTATCTATCTATCTATCTATCTATCTATCTACCTACCTATCTTATATTTACTTAGTCTATACATTTCCACTTTTAGTGAGTCTTTATTATTATCATAAAAACAAATAGACATATTTTATACATAAAATTCTTATTATATAAAATGTGTATCCTACAACCTGCTCTTTTGCCACTGCTCTCTTGGACTCCTATCATCATTGTTTGCCTAGAGTTTGGACTCCTCTTATCTTAGCTGAGTCCCACATGTGTTCTGTGGGATGCTATGGATACATTGTCACCTCTTACTAGGCCCTCTTATTAAGTGAGAGAGTTGATGAGCTTGAACTGTTTAGGAGGCCCCCAGGCAGTGGGACCAGGACCTGTCCTTGGTGCATGAGCCAGCTTTTTGGAACCTAGGGCCTATGCTGAGACACTTTGCTCAGCCTTGGTGCAGGGAGGAGGGGACTGGACCTGCCTCAACTGAATCTACCAGGCTGGGCTGAATCCCCAGGGGAGACCTTGCCTTGGAGGAGGTGGGATTTGGGGGTGGATTAGGGGGCAAAGCTGGGGGGTAGGAGGAGGGAGGACAGGGAAATCCGTGGCTGATATGTAAAATTAAATTAATTATAAAATAAAAATATTTATTTAAAACAATGTCACCTCTTCTTAGCATCTTCTTCAACAATGACTTTGTGCATTAACTTCTGCACAATGAAGAGAACCTTCTCTGATTAAATCTGAGATCAGCATTGTCTATGGGTATAACAGTAGATACACAGATATGAGTTTGATACTAATATAATTTAGCTGAACAATAGTAGCTTGTTCCTACATAGGACCTTTATCTCCTTAGGTGCCAGTTTTTGATCAGGCTTATTTTCCCAGGCACAGATTCCCTCCTATCAGAGGGTTTCACATAAAACCACATACACATTTATTAACTGCATAATTGTAGTACCACTTTTGCTCACAGGGTCACATTTTGCCTGACATATTGCATTTTAGATGGTAACACTTTCAGGAAAGTCTGTTATAAAACGTCTGTTAACATACAAAAATTCAGTGGTCTTTCTGATGACACATATATATATACTGAAGAAGAAATCAGAGACATAAACCCATTCACTAAACTCATTACCTAATTGCTGTCCAAGATTGTACTCTAGTGAGCAATGGGTGAGTGTTCCTCTTACTCCACATTCTTGCCAGCGTGAGCTGTCATTTGTTTTACTAACTGTAGGCATTCATACTGGTGTAAAATAAAATTTCAAGTTGTTTTGTTTTACATTTCTCTGATGACTAACAATGTGGAACATTTCTTACATACTTCTCAGCTTTATGAGGTCTCATTTGTCAACTATTTTTTCTTAGTTCCTATGCACCTGGTACTCCAGAAGTCTTTTCCTATGACTATGAGTTCAAGACTATTTCCTACTTAATTTCTGTCAGTTTCACTATATGTGTCCTGATTTTGAGGTTTTTGATACATATGAAGTTGTGTTTTACACAGGGTGATAATATGAATCTGTTTGCCTTCTTCTAAATGTAGCCATACAGTTTGGCCAGCACGATTTGCTGAAGATGCTGTCTTCTTTCTGCTATGTATCTCTGTATTCTTTATCAAAAGTAGGTGTTTGTAAGCGTGTGGGTTTATTTCTGAGATTCAGATTGACTAATGTATCTGCTTTTTTCCCCCACATCTCACATTTTTTGTTACTCTAGCTCTGTAGTACAATGTGAGATCTTTCCATCATCTTATGATATCTCCTTTAATTTCTTCAAAGTCTTAAAGTTTTAATCACACAAGTCTTCAACTTTTTTTTAATGATGCCTCAAGATATTTTATATTTTTGAGGCTGTTGTGATAAGTGTTGCTCCTCTGATTTCTTTTTAGTACATTTATCATTTGTACTTAAGATCTAACATGTTTGTGTGATAATTTTATATCCAACTACTTTGTTGAAAGTGTTTATCTACTATAGAAGTTTCCAGGTAGAATTTTTGGTGTCACTTATGTATACTATCCTATCATCTTCAAATAAAGGGATTTATTATAGTGACTTACAAGTTGTGGTCCAGCTAATCCAACAATTGCTACCCACTTATGGAAGGCCCAAGAATCCAGTAGTTGTTCAGTCTACAAGGTTGCACGTCTCAGATGATCTTGAGTATTCATTCAAATCCCAGTGAAGTAGTAGGTTCTAAGGCCAATGAAGGAATGGACTTGCTAGTGAGGTGAGAGCAAGCAGGCAAAGAGCGTATCTTCCTTCTTCTCTGTCCTTATATATGTTTATAGCAGAAGGCCATGCTCAGATAGGAAGTGGATATTCACACTTAAATATCCAGATTAGAAATGGTTCTCCATACTTCATATTAAGCAATATCCTTCACACATTTGCCTAAATTTTGGATTTTAGTTAATTCCAGATATACTCAAGTTGACAACCAAGAATCTCTATCACAGCTCTACTCCTTTTGGGTGTTATTTCTTCCTTCTGTTCCAGAGTTTTTCAGTTGTCCTGTTAAGTTACTAACACGATCTCTCTCTTTTTAAAATGTAGGCACTAGCTATGAACTTGTCTTTTAAAACTGCCTTCATTGTATTTCATAAGTCTGGGAATAAAAAGTTCAGAAGCACTAAATTAAAATATGGTTACAAATCTCTTTGTAAGATATTTTAGTGTAAACTTTAGATAGTTTTAAATATTCTCCTAGAATCATTTGAAGAGCTAATAACCATTTAATTGTGATGAATAACAAATAATAATTAATGCATTTTCTGCTCTGAAAATGTGAGAGTAAATTATTTCATAATTATAAAAACCTCTCAACCTTCAAATATTAGGTTAAAGAATTAGAAATGCTGGCACTACTCTGTTACGTAAGAAATATTCTTAAGAAAGATTCATATATTACCAGTTTCTTCAGTTTATTTAACAATTACATAATATAGCACTCAATTATGAAGTTTATAAGCTATTGTGCCCTCAAGAATGTCAAACAAAAATTATACAAAAATGTTATTTATATAAAATAATTAGGCCCAGGTTAGTCTTTAATCCCAAAGTTGACTGTATTAGGAAAAACTAATTTGTTGTAACTAATACTTTACTTCTCATTTATAAGTGAAAGAAACTATAATATGGGTCAAAGACTTTACTTTTTATGATTAGCTCCATTTTTATGGCTGTAAGTTAGGAAATACTACAACTATAGTGTGATGGTCTGAATGAGACAGCCCGCCCTCCCCGCACAGGCGCCAAGATTTGAATGTTTGTTTACAGTGGGTGGAACTCTTTGGGAAGAATTAGGAGGTGTAGCCTAATGGGCGGAGGTATGTCATTGGAGGTGGGCTTGAGGTTTAAGTAGTTCATGCCATTTCCTATGAATCTCTCTGTCTCTGTCTCTCTCTTCTCTCTCATGGTCAGTCTCTCAACCTGAAACCTCTCCCCTTACTCCAGCTAACATGACTGCCTACTGCCATGATATCAGCATGTGTGATAAGACAATCATGTGTTAAGTTGATGACAATTAGATATTTCTACTTTAATTGTGAATTTTATTATAGTTGTGAATCTCCTTTACAATTATCAGTTAATAGAAGAAAAAAAGTCAATTAGTTCAGTCAGCAACATCAAATTTAATTGTATGGTTGAAAATTGAATGTGCATTTATAAGGATGAATATCTAAATCCTGTCATTACAGGAACATTGAAGGAACAGAAGAAAAATACATTTTACGTTCTAATAACTTCTTTATTTTATCAGATTTTTTTACACGAGCACCACATTTACATCACTTCTGTTCCTGGGCCTCATTCCAACTCCTTTATGTCCCTCCTCCTTCCTCTAAAATTTATGATCTCTATTATCATTCGATATACACACACGCACCCATGTGCACACACACGCACACATACACACACGCACACATACACACACATATGCACACACACACATACACACACATATGCACATGCACACACACATATGCACATGCACACACACACATACACATGCACACACATGCACAAACACACATGCACACACATATACACACACACACGCACACATACACACACACACACACACACACACACACACACACACACACACACAGTGTGTTGGGTCTATTTAGTATTTCTCATATGTATACCTCCAGAACCCACTGTTTACATCAGCATGCTCTGAAAAGATCTGTTCTCGTTCAATATGTTCTTACATACACACATTTTTTGTTTTTACTGTTGAATACCTTTATGACAACTGCCAATAAAATGTAAATTCTAAAATATCATAAAATAGATATCATTCAGATTCATATAGTCATGACTTTTCTGAATTAAAGTTGACCTTTATTAAGCAGTGTGTGATATTACATTTTTCTCAAGTTCACTTTCTATAGTTACACTGTAAAATAAACAGAAAAAATTGACAAAGCAAGGCAGAGGCAGAAAAGTAAATGCTTTTTTAAAAAGGAGTATTCAATATGTCAGAGAAAATATCCAATGGCCTTAGAAGGAAGAATTATGTTCATGAAACATGTAACAAGACCTAACAGTGAAGCATCATTACAGGAAACTTAGTTTTACCTTATAAAATATCAATAAATGCTTAATAACAAAAATAATCTATGGCCAGAGAATAAGATATCAACATTTTTAACATTTTGATCATTTAAAAAAATGATCAGATCTGGAAAATAAAGTACATAAATTTGGTTGATACCTATATGCTTAGGAATATTTGTGTTTCATTGACCTTGGTGGCTGCTGAGAACCATAGATAAGTAAATGAATTGGAACTGAAAAGGAACATTTAGTTGGCATATGAAGCACAAGAATGTAGGCACTTCTGTGAAGCTATCAGTTATGAGTAATTAGCCTCACGTGAAGGTGCAAGTACAACTTGGGCTATCTTAAAGGAGCCTCTGAAGGTCTTTGGTGCAATCATGCAGAAACCTCCATGATGAATGAGTATAATTCTATATTTAAAGACTGAAGATGGATTGTGTTCCTTCCTTACCACTGACTGCTGTACTATCATGAGCAAAGTACCTAATTTCTATGTATTATAATTCTAGATACAATTGACCTACTCATCATAACAGATCTGCTATATTTCAGTGCATACATAAAATACCTGAAAAATCTATGTAACAGATTATCTTAATTACATATTCATATTTTAATCAGATATATGAAAATAAACCTAAATAAATTTCTATAACTTATTATTCAATATATATTACGTCCATACTATATAATTCTATATTTTCTATACTTCACTTTTAAAGTTAGCTCCTACATAATACTTTTTGCAGATTATACAATATTGGGATAAATCTATAGCAATTTTGTATTTATAACACACCTTTCTGAATTATTTAGAATTTCTTCACACTCAATTGAGTTAACAACTGAATAATTTCCTTTTGTAATTGACCTAATTAATCAGAGGACTCCTGTCTGCTAATGTGTCATTAACAGTAAATTTTAGAGAGTTCATTCTGTTATCTGGGAATTCGGGTGATGAATGCATATGTCAAAATGACATTACTTTTATCCTCTTAATTAAGTTGATACTTATTTTTAGTTTAGACGCACAGTAGCTGTAGCACTGTCAGAAATGAATATCCTAAGTGCACCAACATAAAAATTGACATTTTTAATGATAGCACCTTACTTTGCTCTAAGTTGAAGCAAAGAATATACTGATGTGTTTCAAAGACAGTTGTTTGTCTTCTGTTTCTAAGTTCATGTTAAACACATCCTAAAATACTCAGGTTTTTCCATTAGAGTCTTACATACAAAATGACCTTCCAGCTGGGCGGTGTGGCACACACCTTTAATCTCAGCACTCGGGAGGCAGAGGCAGGAGGGATTTCTGTGAGTTCGAGGCCAGCCTGGGCTACAGAGCGAGATCCATGACAGACTCCAAAGCTACACAGAGAAACCCTGTCTCCAAAAAACCAAAAAACCAAAAACCAAGGAACAAAACAAAACAAAACAAAAAAAACCCACAACAACAACAAAATGACCTTCCTTATGGCTAATATTTACATTAGTGAGTTCCAAAATCTAGGGTTTAGTTCATAATTGCATTATATAAACTTGAAAGTGACTATACTACTCAAATAAAGTGAAGAGTGTGGTGAAATACACCAGGTTCTTTTTTCAGAGAAGTGATGTAATACATCTCAAATTATCTTTGCTATTCATTCTATAATTGTTATATAAATTCTATAAAATTTAAGAAAGTTATTTCTAACCTTAACAGACACGTTTAGATTATATTCACTAGAATTTTAATGTGTTACCTGGTTACATAAAGTCTATGTCATGTTTTAAGTTGCTGTGTAATAGAAGGATATCTATAGTGTACGTCATTACAGTGAAGAGGTAGTCTTTTTCCACTTGTTGATTATCATGTTCTGGTCAATATTTTGTATAACTTCTTTTATTTAAATTAACTAATATATGTCCAGCCTATTATGTAAGACAAATTACTAAATGGTCTTATTAATAAAAAAAAAAACAAAAAACCTGGAGCCAGTTATTGG
Source organism: Onychomys torridus (assembly GCF_903995425.1). Lineage (NCBI taxonomy): Eukaryota > Metazoa > Chordata > Mammalia > Rodentia > Cricetidae > Onychomys > Onychomys torridus. Next base: position 10,564,476 of record NC_050465.1, read on the forward strand.
GGTAAAAACCGAGAGATAAGAGGAATAGAACAAGCCACAGCCAACCTCACCTTACCGACTCTTCAGCCTCCAAAGAGACCTACTTCCTGTATACCCATGCCAACATGCCTTTCAGTCCCTGCCATCTCACTTCCTCTCTCTGCCCAGCCATATCACTTCCTCTCTCTGCCCAGTCACTTCATGTCTGTCTGCACAGACCTCCAGACCTCTATGGTTAACTAGTATTGGAATTAAAGGCATGTGCCCCCACACCTGACTCTGTTCCCAGTGTGGCCTTGAACTCACAGAGATCCAAATGGATCTCTGCCTCCCGAATGCTAGGATTAAAGGTGTGTACTACCATTGTCTGGCCTCTGTGTTTACTATAGTGGCTGGCTTTTCCTCTGAGTCTTAGACAAGCTTTATTGGGGAACACGGATAAAATATCACCACACTATTAAAATACTTATTTTATGAAAAAAATAATTTAAGCTTGAAAAACTAAATAAATAAATTTTAGTTTCAAATGTAAAGTGGTAGAACTAGGATTCAGTCACTACAAATCAAAGATAAAGCAAAAGTTATTCAATGTTATTCTATAAAACTGTTTCCTTGTTTTTGCCTTTTATTTCTAAGATTTCTGATCATGGCAATGGTGTCAAAGGAGCATAGCAATTCATAGTTAAGTATCTATGCAATTTCCCATTTCAGGACAGGAGTGAGCATGTGTGGCATGCACAAACTTGGTCATGAAGTTATGTAAAATGGGTTTCATAAAAGCCCTATAGTGGCAATATGCTCTCCTAACTTAAGTGGCTGTCCCCTCTGCCAGGGACTTTATGTAATGCTTATTGTCATCTTCCTCTTTTGGTCACAACTTACAGCATAAGTACTCAGGCAAATCGTGTTTTTCCTTCACTACTTACCACTGTCTGCTGCCTTAATGATATATTGAAGAAGGTCAATCTCCTTGGATATCATATTCTAGCTTGAACGATCACGGCTTTCTGAACACATTTCTACATTTTGCAGTTTTCAGTTGACATGCTCTGAGTTGAATCTTGTGCTGACAAAGCCCTTTATATGCTCCCCTTCATGACCACAGATGTTATTTCACCTTATAAGCTACAACATAGAAAACAAAGACAAGCATTAATATTACACAATTGTGTGTACATATTTAGAAAAGGGAATTTATATTTAGATGTAAATGTATTCTGTGGTGTGTAAAAACCTTACCAATGTTTTCAGCATGAGGATGACTTCATGTGTAATTGCAAAAATGTATAATGCCTTAACAGAAATTTAAATCTTAATATTTTAAAGCACTCATTCTTTAACATACAGAGTTACCACTGGCGGCAAATCCCAGTTTCAGTGTGTGTGTGTGTGTGTGTGTGTGTGTGTGTGTGTGTGTATAAAAAATTCATACAGTGTACATATATATATGTTTGTATATGTACACTGTATAAATTTGTACAGTGTATATATATGTATAAATTTGTACATGTATATGTGCAAATGCAATATGATGTATTGTTAAAAGTACAAACTGAAATAAGGACAGTATAGACTGGTGGTTTTGTGTTTTCCTCTATGAATAATACATTAAGCAGCTGTAATATTTTCTAATATGTCATTAATAAAAACAGCATATTCACCATTTCCCAAGAACTTCTCACTAAAATCTGCTGCTGTTTGGTGCAGACAAAAAAGGAAGTTGCAACTGGACAGGACAAGAATAGCATTGAAATAGATTTCCAGCAACAGGTACTTTGGAGGTCACAGGAAGTGTTTGAACCTGATAGTGTTGAACTGAAACACAAAATCAGATTTGCTGTCTACCTACCTACCTACCATGACAGGCTGAGAGTGGAAAGTGCCCTGCACTCTATTGGCTATATGGATTGACTTGCCCAGAATAAAATTTCATTTCAAAGTCTAGTTATTACCAAGCTGCTTGAGGACATGGCCTTGTTTTCATTGCTCTGGATACCAGCTTCTGTAGCTCTAATATTGAAGATGACAGCTAGGATTCAGCATTGGTGCTGGGTTTTACAAGAATGCCACTGAATATCCTTGGAAAACTCATTATAGAATATGTTATTATATAACAGAGCAGATTTCCCTATTTCATGAATGCCAATTTTCCAGTGGGCAAGAAATATGTCTACTTTTTGTCATTCCATGGGAAGTTGTGGAGCACTGTCCTATGGAAAATGCTGGAAAATACAAATTTATGTCAGCATTTGCTCCAAATTACCACCTAATGCTCTATCTTCAGGATAAAAAAGCCATTAATGCACATTTGGGATCAGACTAAAGTAAATGGAAGGCATACAATGTAAACTGTCTTGTGAAGTTCTATCCTTATATAGATGTATTAATCAAGCAAAGGATGATGGGTTTCTTTCAAATGGGCAGTTAAACCATGATAACTTCATAGCTGCTTGTACAGAAAAGAAAATACCTCTTTTTTATATTACAAGATGATTATGATCATAGTTTCTATTGCACTACCACCTTCATTACTGACCACATGAGGCAACATGCAAAATATCTGAAGGCATGCAAAACTTCAGACATTCAAACTTCATCAGGATTATAAAAGTTCAAATAAACAGAATTATTGAGAAAATGTAAAATTTTGTATTTCCTCTCAAAAAAGCATATTTCTGCAATTTAATCATTTTTGAGTAAATATGTAAAAACAGTATATTCATTATAGATGATTCTAAAATATATAAAAGGTATTTAAGTGGAGTCACTGTATAATGGAGAGATAATGCCCCAACTATACATCTTATGACATCAAGTAAAACCTTCTGTGCCAGGAATGAGCTACATCTTGTTTACTCATTGGCAAAAGAGGTCCCATAGATTCCCAAAGATGACAGGAAATTGCCTTAGCTATTAGTTCCTCTCAATTACCTGATTGTAAGGCCCTATTTCTGAAGACACAAATGACTTATTCATTGAACATGTAGAAATTAATCCAGTGCCCAACTAAAGCTTCAGCACTACTGATTAGAGTTCATGGTGCCTGAAGGAACTCTGTATGCTACTAGATGAGAAAAATAATCATTAATATCATTCAGCTACAAACTATGACCAACCTAGAGGCCTACCTGCAAGAAATACTGGTACAATCATGGTACAAATGTTATAGAAGCAACCAACCACTTTTTGATTTTTATTTTAGGCCCACTCCATGAGATGGTAACCCTGCCTGACTACTAAAGTAGCCAAGAACTTAGACCAGATAGGCCATAGGCCATAGGCCATATTTCTATACCCTTAGAGTAGATCATCACTCAACCCTTACCATAGAAGATTCTTGTAGTCGATGGTAATTAACACAGAATCCCACAACTGGACAATGGGCAGAGAATAAGAAATATTGAAGCACCCAGCACTAACTGAAATACATTTGTCAGACTCTTCTACTTAAGAGTCAGGGATTTAACTATCAGAAGGAGATGCAGAAAGATTGTGAAAGCCAGAGGTGGTGGAAAGAGCATCATCCAAATACAGGAGGACTGATATACATATGAACTCACAGAGACTGTAACAGCATGCTGAAGACCTGCACAGGCTCAAACCAGAAAAAAATCTCATTGTGGAGTAGGGGACGTGAACACAAAGTCCTAATCATAACCAATAAACTATCTGCAATTGATACCAGCTAGCAGAGAGAAATAGCAGTTTTTTCCAATGGAATATCACTGGTATATCAGCCAGACTGTAGGATGGGCCCTGTTTCCAAGAATAGTTAGTCAATTCAAAATTAACTTTATTTGGTGTGTGTGTGTGTGTGTGTGTGTGTGTGTGTGTGTGTGTGTAGAGAGTGGGTAGAGAGGGAGGTGGGGAGGATATTGAAGTTTGGTAGAGAGGATCTAGTGGGGAAGAATGATCAAAATGCATTATATGAAAAAATTAAATTAAATATGAATTAATTTTAAAGTATTGATGATATGTAAATAACCAATTGACTTTAAGTTTAACAATAAAAATTTTAATATGTGTTAACTAGGTAACATATAAAACTAAACAAACACAGTACATTCACTATAGAATTTGGCAAATGTTATTTTAATTGACATTACGTTCATATAAAATACATATACTTACTCTTTTTATATAAATTAGTTATTTTAATTTACAATAACACTAATATGATCATTTGAGAAAATGGAATATTACCTAAAATTGCTCTATGTAATGTAGAGTTGTCCAGTATGACAACTGGTATATGTGTAACTTTGTGAGTGTTTGTGACTAATATGGTCTAGATAAAGATGTCATCCTCAAAAATAATAAATTAGTCTCATTAACTTGCAAAAAATTAAAAAGTGTTTCATTATTGTTCACTGACTTTTGAAATTATTGTTTGTTTCAACTGTTTGGAAAAAAATATTTCCATCTATCATGTCCAGAGAAAGAAACAAATTGCTAATTAAGCAGCTGAAGTCCACAGAACTGTTCATGATGACTTGAAGCAGACTTTGTTGTTGCAGCCTCTTTCTCAAATCTCAGATTGATGACACCTATTCAGGTTGCTTCACCTGATACTCCTGAAATAACTATGAGGATAAGAAAAATAAATCTTTTAAAGAAAGCTTCACTAATTGAGGAAGAAAATGTTGAATATCCTCCATGACTTCTTTAAGGTTTCTATTTCTGTGAGGAGACACCATAACCATGTCAACTCTTATAAAGGAAAACATTTAATTGGGTGGCTTATAGTTCAGAGGTCAGTCCATTATTATTATGGTGGGACATGGTGGTGTGTAGGCAGACATAGTGTAGGAGAGGTATCTGAGTGTTCTCTATCTTGCACAGGCAATAGGAAGTGGTCTCTCTTACTGGGTGGAGCTTGAACATAGGAGACATCAAAACCCACCCTCCTACAGTGACATACTTTCTCCAAGGACACACCTACTCCAACAAGATTACACCTCCCATTAGTGCCACTCTCTTTGGGTGCCATTTTCTTTCAAACCACCACAGTGCATCAGCATTTCCTACCTGCAACGAAAAAAGTATTTTTCTAAAACACAGTTACGTTATTATATCACGTTTTTGAGGTGCAGTTCATCATTTGTTTATAGATGCAGGAAAATTAAAGGTTATCTTCCATATAAAATACAGGGCATAAACCTGTATTCAGCACTCACTGAAATGCTTAGGGACAAAGCATCAGGAAAAATAAGTAATAATTGTAGTTGTGATAGTCTTGATTGTCAACTTGATAGGATTTGAATCTCTGTAGAAACAAATCTATGATCATGTCAGTGAGAGATTTTCTGAACTACACTAATTGAAGTGGGCAGTATCTTTCTATGATATGGGGTCATGGAGTAAATAATGAGCCGAAAGTGAAGTGAGTATTAGCTTTTATCTCTGATTCCCAATGGTAGATATATTGTGACTAGCTGACTCCCATTTCTTCTGCTATGACTTTTCTGTTGTAACAGACAGTACCACCAAATTATGAGCCATGGTAAGTTTTTATTGTGTGAAAAATTAAATGAATTCTAAATAAATTTTAAAATACTGCTGAAATGTAAATAACTAATTTAATGTCAGTTTGACAAAAATTTTAAGGTGTTTTAACTAGATAACATACAAAATTAAATAATAACAACAAAAAACCCAAGTACATTCCCTATAGAATTTGGCAAATGAGGATGTTTAGGAGTTCTTTAGTTAAGGGATATTAGTTTGCTATAAATATCATCAGTAAAAGGAATAAAGTTGTTAAATATTTTAAGATGAGCTGGTAATGGAGCAAAAGCAAAATGTAACATGAGAAATGGAAAATAAATTCTTAGAATACAAATAGTTTTATATACATTTTGATAATTGCTCAGGTCTTCAAGTTCAGTGTTGTGTGGAATAAATTATAAACAAGTCTAACTCTTTGCTGACAGTATTTTGTCATGCATTTATAAACTCACAATATGATCCATGATAGTCTCCCTGGCCCAATCTCTTTGTTTGACCCCTATAGTTGGAAGCAATATAACAGTGTTTGTCACTACTTTGATTAATTTATTCATGAAAGTAATAGCAGAGATCCTGTGACATATTCTTAGTGTTCATTTCCTATTAATGATTGGTCCCAGTGTGATATTATTATTTCAACTAGAAACAAAAGGGTTTTCTTTAATCAAAAGCTTTGGATTTATTACAGTCACTTAGAGAATGCTTTTGAAAAGGAAATCACTCTTGGTATCATTCTATACATACAGAATGAAATTTCATGAGAGGCAAATGTATTTTACTTTTAAGTCCTTTCATATGGCTCAGATTCTACTGCAACAAAGAAAAAATTAATGCCATTATGTGCAAGAAATGTTGAATTATACTGTATATGGAGGGAATGTAACTTTCAGAATAATTTATGAGTAAAAATTAAGAGTAAAACCTCTTACTGATGGCAGGGCATTGTGGAGACATTTGTCAGCTACTTCAACAGATGAACTACACAGGTGATGTCTTACTAATCCAAATGTTAGAAACTGATACAGGAGAATGGAAAAGGGAAATCATTTGTTTAGCCCCTTTCTATTCCATGTGTTCCAATGCCTCCTTTATGTACATTACACTGCTATACCAAGTTTTAGCAAAATTTGAAAAAGAGAACATTTGTATTAAAATTATTCTGAAGTAGAAGATAGAGTCCAAGTTATATATTTTATTAAATGTTATGTCTACCTATTAAGTCTATCTTTTTTAAAACCCTGAGAATTCCATTCTAGCATGTATTCGACACTAACTCTTCAAAAGTGTAGTCTTCATATAGTAATTCTGATTTACTTTGTTAACATTGTATTATTTCTCAAAAAATTACTTAAGAAATTGTAATACAAAATTCTGTCCTCTTTTTATTTTGACCATTCAGGCTTAGCAGATTAAAAAGTACATACCATAAGACTTTATGGTCCAAAGTGAACTCTTAGTTTTTAACTGACAAAGAATGCTGGTGATATATAACATTGGATATCTCTAGATCTGAGGGAAACTCATAAGGAAGCAATCAAAATAAACTATCAAAAATAACCAAGAAAAAATTAGAATTATACTGAGTAGCAGCAATAACAAATTGTAAACATTCCTTCAAAAGAAAATCAGAGACAAATAAAAAACAAACAACAAAGTGGTATGAAGAGGTAAATATTCACTCTAAAAGTAAGTGTTACCATTAAGAAAATGCCTCCACCTGGTTTGTCTGGAGGCAAGGTCTTGGGGGTGGTGACATTTTCTTGACTAATTATTGATGTGGAAGGTCCTAGCCAGTTGTGAGTTGTACTGCAGTTGAGAAGGTAGTCCTGTGTGGTGTAAGAAAGCAGGCTGGTAAGTAAATGTAATTCTTAATGGTTTTATTAAATAAGAAACACAAAGCCAAATGCAGAGATAAAAGCCCAAGAGATCACAGCAGCAGCCAAGAGGTAAGACCAAGACCGCCTTCTTACCCCTCGCTGTCACTGTTGTACTTCCCCTCAAAAAGAGACCTACTTCCTGTGTGTCTGTCTTTTTATTGACTTTCTGTTCTGCCTTCTCATTGGTTGTAAAACCAACCACATGACTTTTTCGTCACTGCCTGTCTATACAGACCTCCAAGTCTCTATGGTTAGTACTGGGATTAAAGGCATGTGTCACCAGGCTGGCTATGTCCTTGAACACATAGACTTTTTCTGCCATGTGATCAGATTAAGGGCGTGTGCTACCACTGCCAGACTTCTGCCAAATGACTTGCTATTAGCTCTGACCCCCAGGCAACTTTATTTATTAGCATACAAATAAAATCACATTTCAGCACAAATAAAATATCACCATAAAGCAGTATTCCTTTATGTTCTCTGCTTCACTTCCTGCATCCAGGTTCCTTTTTTGAGTTCCTGCCTTGATTAAGAATGGTAGATTGTAAACTATAAATGAAATAAATTCTTTCCCACTGTAGTTGTTTGAAAGAGAATGCCCCACACACCAAAGTTCATATGTTTGAATAGTGGTTCCCAATATGTAGACATATTTGGGAAAGATTAGGAGGTGTGGCCATCTTGGGGGAGGTATATCACTGGGTCAGATTTTGAAATTTCAAGAGCTCATACCATTCCCAATTGGCTTTTGCTCTGCTTCCTATTTGTAGTTTAAGATAGGAGCTCTCAGCTGCTCCTGCTGCCAAGCCTTTGCCATGCCACCATGGACTCCAATACTCCTAAACCATAAGCCATAATGCTTAGATACTATATAAGTTACTTTTGCCATGGTGTTTTCCATAGTAATAGAAATGTAACTATGATACCCACTAACTCGCTTCCCCAGATTACAATAAAAGCAGCAACAGCAACAACATTAAAGCTTGAGCATTGAGTAAGCAGGGCAAAAGGTTACCAGATACTGTATGACTCCAATACAGATAGACTTAATACATAGTGTTAAGAATGTATGCTAAGTGAATTTTATGTATATTGATTTTGTGTAGTCTACAATGAGATAGTCACAGTAAAATTATATATATTACACCATTAAAATTTATATGAGTGCTATGCTCAATTATATATACAAACAGTAAGAAGCCAGTAGCACATATTGCTTCTAGCTTTGAAGTATGCATCTTTAAAATTTTGAAACTAAATACAGAACATCATTTGTGTGTCCAAAGCTTTATATTGTGCAGAGTATGAATACAGTGTTAAAATGCAGGGCATATTTACAATAAACATTTCCTGAAGTCCTATGATTAATATGGTTAAAGTCTGGTTTTCTGGAGCTTGGTCAGTCATCTACATACCCAGAGTTGACCCCATATAACTTTATACATGTTCTCCCTTTCTGGAGTTGTACAGACTTGTCTGTTTATATTGATATCCCTTTTTTAATCTTTAGAACTCAAAGCAGTTCTGAGAAACTTTTTTTTCTCTCTGAGAAAACTGTTAATTTCTTAGACTGTGTAAGTTAAACTATCTTATAAGCTGCAAAATTATCATTTACCTGCCCTTTATAGCAATGACATAGTTGTAATTTCTTAATTGCTTGGAATGTTTAAAGATTGATTTTTAGTTTTAACTATGGGTGTGAACATTTGAGTTCAGATGCTCTTAGAAGTCAGAGGATAATTCTTGATCCCACTAAAGCTGAAATTACAGGTGGTAAGTCACCAAGTATGTGTCTTGGGAATTAAACTTGGGTCTTTTGGCAGAACAGAAAGCACTTTTAACTGCTAAGCCCCTCTCTAGCCCTGTTTTAATATTGTTTATTATCCACTATTTCATAAAGTCAAAAGACAAATGTTGAATTACTTAATAATTTTTTTTTACAACTTTAATACATATGCAGTAGACATTTCAGGTTAGCAACCAGTAATTTTCAATGAATATGTAAAAGTTTAGCTAGCAGACAATAGAGAAAAACATTATGAAGAGTCATACTAGCCTAGTTCTATCAGCTACCTCTTGGGTTTCAGGAGCTGATGACCTGACACTCAGAGCTTTGGGTCCTTTTGTTGAACATTAACAGTTTCATAGAACATGATCTTGACAGTATTATTCTTTGACTATGATAGATCAAGACCAAAACAAACATCTAATCATGAGAGAAAAAATGTGCTCAGTCAGTCATAATATCAGATATAGTTTCTCTGTATCCATCCCTGATTCTAAATAAGATGACAGATGTGGTCTAGACTTAGCCTTGTTCCTTCTCATCAGATTTCTTACCTAACACAAGTCTGAGGCTTCAACTTCCTCTAACAACCACTCCCAGCAGAAAGAAAGCACAATTATTCTTAGTAATGTGTTGTAATGATCTTTGGCTGGAGGACACTATGTTCTCTAGAGTAACAGAACTTATAGAATGAATCTATCTCCATGTCTATCTCAATCTATTTCTGTCTATCTTTATTATCTATCTGTCATTTATCTATGTATCTATCTTTCTATCATTATCTATCTATTGTGGTGACATTTTGTGTATGCTCTAACAAATAAAGCTTGCCTAGGGATCAGAGGACAAAGCAAGCCACTATAGTAAGCATAGAGCTCAGGCAGTAGTGGCACACACCTTTAATCCTAGTATTTGGAGGCAGATTCCCCCTGGATCTCTGTGAGTACAAGGCCGCACTAGGAACAGAGCCAGGAGTGGTGGCACATGCCTTAATCACAGCACTAGTTAACCACAGAGGTCTGGAGGTCTATACAGACAGACAGGAAGTGAAAGAGCTGGGCAGAAAAAGGAAGTGATGTGGCTGGGCTGAGAGAGGAAGTGACATGGCAGGGCACAGAAAGGTATATAAGGCATGAGTATACAGGAAGTAGCTCAACAACCAGCTCTCTTAGACTAAGGGATTTCTTAGCTGTAAGTTCTTGTGGCTGGCTTATTCTATTCCTCTGATCTTTCAGCCATTACCTCAATACCTGTCATCAGTTTTTTTTTATTAATAAGACCGTTTAACAATTCATGTTACATTCTATCTATCTATCTATCTATCTATCATCTGTCTATCTATCTATCTGTCTATCTATCTATCTATCTATCTATCATCTATCTGTCTATCTATCTATCTATAATCTGTCTATCTATCTATTATCTATCTATCTATCTATCTATCATCTGTCTATCTATCTATCTATCTATCTATCTATCTATCATATATCTGTCTATCTATCTATCTATCTATCTATCTATCTATCTATCTATGTATCATCTCTCAATGACTTGCAGGCTGTGGTTCAGCTAGTCTAACAATAATTCCCTACCAATGAAATGTCTAAGAATCTAGTAGTTACTCATCGCATAAGGCTGGAAGTCTCAGCTGGCCTTCAGTATGGGCTGAAGTCCCAGAAAAGTAGGCTCTAAAACTAGTGGGAAAAGTGGGCTTGCCAGCAAGAGCGAGAGTAAAGAGGCAAAGAGCAAGCGTCTTTCTTCCGCGCTCTTCATATAGGCTGCCAGCAGAAGGTGTGGACCAGATTAAAGGTGGATCTTTCCATCCCAAACGACCTGGATTAAAGAAAAAGTATATATCTTTCCACCTCAAAAGATCAGTATTTAAAATTGGGTCTTCTCAAATGAATTGATTTAATTAAGAAAAAATCCCTCATATGTTTACCAGTCCTCTTGAGTTTCAATATGTTCCTGACGTAGTCAAACTGACAACCAGGCATGACCATTACACACCGGGGAGGGCATTTTAAGACTGGATGTATATCTCAAACCAGGACAAATTTCATATCTGATGTAAACATGCTGGAATGAAAATATATTCCAACTTGACAATTACCAAACTAAGTTGGTTGAAAGAAAATAAACAAAGAACAACATATTCTACTTCTTAAGGCACTTAAAACATGCCAACCACTTTTTTGAATCATTTCCTAAAATTCTGAACACTAACTCATGAAAAAAGCCTTGTTATCTTTATTTTAGACAAGGAAACAGACCATTTGTTGTAAAATTTAAGCCTACAATTAATAATTGTATGTGGACTGTCAAAATAATGTTACAGTTTTACCTATTTCATTTATTTTTCTTCATGAATTTCTGCTCAGTTCTCTATATTTCTGGCTAATGATCACATCTGTAGAGTTCAAAATAAATGGGAAAAGTAACAGTGAAGAAACAGATGAGCTTATGGACATGATTAATGATTATTTTTCTAGAGATGAGAAAAATTGAGATCCACATACTCACATAATCAAGTAAATTAAATCATACGCTGCTTTTGGACTATACAATATTTGCTTACAACAGAGAAAGGGTCCTCCAGATTCTAGGTGTGATGACCAAACAAATATATAGATATTTAAATCTAAAACACAACAACTTTCAAGTGCTTTTTGAATTCAGAAAAGGATATATTATCAGAAATTAAATAAATATTTACAGAAACTAAAATACCTGTTTTAAAACTAAATACTGATACTTCAATGCTGAAAATTGCTTTTGGTTTAAAAGTGATTTTTAACTAGAAAAAAGACAGGTTGATTTTAAAATGTTCTATATGGTTTTAAAATGAAATCTTACTGCTTTAATAATTTAGCTAAATAGCATTTTGACAGTGTCATATAAAATAGGCAAGTTTTACAAACTAGATCTATTGAACAGAGATAAGGTTGGTTTAATCTACTGAAGTCTTCATTTCAAATTATGGCATAAGTAAGTGGTGGTATAAGTGAATAAATTGACAAACTCATATACATTTGTGAAAGAAATATGAGTTATCCATAGGAAATTAGATATTGCGATCTGTGACCACCCAGAGGAACTTGAAGCACATCATGGTAAGTGACATACACTAGCCACCACTTTGGTCTGGCTTACACAGAGAATCTAAAACGTCAATGTATTGAAGAAGTAGACATTGATACAGCTTCAATGCCTGAGGAGCAGGGAGATAAGGATGCCAGCTCACACATTCCCTTTATGGGACAGTGTAGGAGAAAGGTGTCACAACTCTCATAAAATTGAGGTTTGTAATGATTTTAACCAGCAAATAGCAGAACGCAATGTCATGAGTCATTTGTTTAGCTCCAAAGAGGAGCAAACTCATGGATAAAATTAAAGCCCACAGACCTGTGAGGCAAGTCACAGTGCAGCAGGAGAAACCACACTGGTGAACTGTGGGGCTTTGTTGATTTATACTGTTGAAATGCTCTGGCAGGGATGGTGGGGGGGGTTATTTAAGGATATATATATATATATATATATATATATATATATATATATATATATATATATATATATATATATATATGTTTTTATTCCAACAAACAAACATGGTCCACTTAGTTCAGATAAAACATAGAGTCCTCATAATTTCTTTGCTTTCATCCTGATTTATAAAAGGGAACAGGGATCCAATTTATTCAGAACCCATCTGCCTGTGTGCTGTCACCACGCCAGCATCTCACTTGTAACTACTCAAGAGCGCTGATTTGTTCAAAGCAAGCTGTCAATATATTTATCTACTTCCTCGCTTGTTCCTTCCTACACATTACCCTGTGTCATTCTGCTGCTTAAAGGGAAATGTTATGCTTTTCATGTTTAACGGTTATAGCTGCCTGTTTTTCTGCTTGTGTCTAGGGGCACGTGCAGGAATGATGAAATGAAATGTTTGACAAGTTCTGAGTCAAAAGAGCAATGTTAATTCAGGCTAAGCCATCTCTGTCAGCAAGAGAGGCAGGAAGACATTCATATTAGCAGTATTAGTTTTTTAAAGGAGCACTCACTACTTTTTCTGTGGTAAGACCATGTAACTATTTATTAAAATAAATTTGGATGTTGTAATTTTGGTATTTCTAATACTTTGAGGTAAAAATATAATAGACAAGGAATATAAGAATATTTAAGAAAAATATCTACTTGTCATGAAAGTCTCCATTTTGTTAAATGTATTTTCTATGATATGAAGAATAAATTTATGTAGAACTATAAGGAATCATTCTATTTCACTAAACATGGTAAAAAAGATGCTATCATCACAGTTAAATAAATATATTTTTACCAAAATGATTAACATCCACATTTAAATGTATATTTTTTAATTCAGTAGATGTCCTTATATCATGTAAATCCAAGAAAAGACATGCAGCTAATGACTTTACTTCAAGGTTACAGACATCCACAAATACACAGACAAAAACACAATATAAATGCGTGTATATAAATATATCCAAAAGTGACATGGTAGGATTAAACAAAATGCTTGAATTAATTACCTATTAAGATACCGAGACTCACACTTGACTGGTCAAAATGAAATACAATGCTAGGCTTATAAGGACTTTTCACTGTCATTGAAAGCAATCCTTTCTGGAAATGTATCATGGGAAACTACTGATGCTCTTCTTGTAACATGTTTATTGTTGAACAGACTAATTCAGATTATTTAAATTGTAAGTTATCCAAACAGTGTTGGACACAGCTAATTTATTAGAATATCTGTATCATTTCAAACATCAGTTTTGTATCTAATGAATTCTGTACAAAATTCTGGGTCATTGTGTACAACTTCACAACAAATGTCACATTAAATGTAATTCTTTTTCTAAGGAAATAGGAGTGAGGCTAGAGATTAAACTTGTTACTTTTTAAGCTGTTGAAGAAGATTGCTCTATTCTTGGAGTAAAATATTTTGTGGGAAGATGAGTTATAGAAAAATGTAGAGCAGGTTAAATAATTGAGAATAATGGAAAGATTATGTGTAGAGAGAAATGACTTTTTTGGATGGATAGTGTACCATAGTGTCAAGGAAGAAAAGGGAAGAAAAGATAAGGGCATATTAGCTAATCCCTAATTATATTCCTTTATGGAAGATTGTTTTCTCAGTATCTTCCCACACCCTATTCCATCTCTATTTTGAAAACTAACGTGAATAGTATGTTCTTAAAGAAGTTTGTTGGATTTGGCCTAAGAGATCAAAGATCAAAAGAAGAGCTATGCTTTAGATAATGTACTTTGAACATCATGCTTTGAACAACTCTCAAAATATATATGGATTTTTTAAGTGATAAGTTAAAAGACAAACTGCCTGTCAAAAAGGTACCTTTAGGAGTTAAAAATAAATGACAAAATACTGTGATGGTCTGAATGGTTAAAAAAAAAAATCAAAGCAGCATCTAATCTCTGAGTCTGAAGAGTCCAACATGCAGTGCTAAATCAGCTCGTTTACAAACTCTAATGTAAAAATTTATGGCCTCCCTCCTCTGTTAGTTGTTTGTACATCTGGCTGTAATACAAGAACCAATTTGGATGCCCCTGGCTTAAGATTACTGATAGATAGCTTGTCTTGTTTAGAGTAAAACATTGATCTGATTCAGCCTCTAGGACCGCTGAGTGCCTCATATTAGTAAATACATTTGCTGATATTGTTCTTAACAAGGTATATACGCACTCTAAAAGTGAAGGGAGAAATTCACTTAAAACATAAAGAAGACTACCTCGGTAAGCTTAAAGGAAGCCCCTGGTTCAGGAGAATGTAGACACTCTTATTGCCTAATTAAACAGGCTGCATCTCTACGCTATCATGGCAATAATGCATTAATGACACCTTGATGGTAAGTTTCAGGGAGAAATATTAATCTAACAAGAGTATGAAAGAATGAAAGAGCTAGACAATGGGTGTTCCCTAAATTTGCTTATGAATAATAATAATGAATAATAACAGAATAATAACAGAAAGGATAGGCAATTAAGTTTAAAGAAACACCAGTTTTTATAGTGTTGTTGTTAGTATAGTACACCTCACCACTTGGTACATGAAAACAAGGAAAAGTTGTTTATTCAGGTGGTGTGTGTGTGTGTGTGTGTGTGTGTGTGTGTGTGTGTGTGCATGAGAGAGGGAGAGAAGGAAGATTTGAGTAATACCTTGGAGAATGTTTTTCTATAAAAAAAATCTTGCTGTTTAGCCCATCATGAACTGAAACTCACTATGTAGCCCAGGCTGTCCCTGACCTCCCCAAATGCCAGTCTCAACTACCACAGTGTTGAGATTACAGTATGTCACAAAACAACACAAATAAAGAATATACAAATATCAGAAATCTGCACATTGAACATAAAATACAATAACACTACACTATGGGCAGAAATGCCTCTATAATCTAAAACAATAAAAATTTTAACAACTAATTGAAATTTCTGAAGCGAAAATTTACATAGTTCACTACAAAATGTAGATTATATTAAAAATCATATATTTTCTATAAAAATAAAAGATTTCAAACTTTTAAGCATATTTATTTCCATGTCTATAGAATCATGCAGCAGTCTCATAAACACTTGCCAACAATTAAGAATACTGCATCTACATTTTACACTTTGAATATTGCATCTACATTTTATGCTTTAAATACTAATTCTACCCAGTTTTATTAAATTATATAAAAATTCAAAAATGTTATCATTAACATTTTTTTAATTCCCAAAGACTAAAAAAAAGGCTAATATCCAGGTGGAAATAGGTTAAATGGTTATGTTCTTTCAATATCATGGGAACTATTAAGTCATGAGAAGAACTATGGATACACCTCTGTGTTACAATGGAAGTGATTATGAATATATTAACTAAAAATTATGATAAAAGTATTTTTATATTTTATATTATCATATTTATGGTGCTTGAATTTAAGAGTACCTTATATTCCACATATATTTATATTAACTTCCTTTTATTAGAATAAGTTGAACAGTTAAAGAAAATAAAAAATTTATGAAGCTTAGAAGGAAATAGTTAAAAAAATAAGAATTTATAATTTAAAAAATCACCTTGGGTCATCCCTGAAATCATATGGATACAAACAGTACTAAACAAACTCAGCAAGTTGTATTAATATATTTATGCCTTTAAATATGTGTGTAACAAGAAAAATAAATTAAAAAGAGGCCTTCAGTTTGAGAGGGAATGTGAGAGGCACACTGGAGATGTTAGAAGGAAGGGAAAGGTTGGAGGGAAGAAAGAGAAGGAATGAAATGATATAATTATACTTTTATTAATTTTTTTAAAAAATTGAAAATTACCTTGGTCCTGAGACATAACTGATCATAAAGCACTTATACAATTACAGAACTTGATTTAGCTTGTAAAGAAAATTTAAATAGTAATGGATGGATAAAACATATAAGATTTGTAATTTCAGAGTCAATTCATGATACAGACATAATGGGTATATTTCTACTATGTAACTGTACTCCACATCGGTAAAGAAAAAACCACATACATTTCAGAACCTACTGCTAATGACTTGCTGTTTTCTCTTATAAGTTAGAAAATGAAAAGCTATGGTAGACTCTTGAAAGCTTTGATTTTGAATGAACTTGTTGAAAAGCACATGCTGAGGTTTCTATGTAGAAAAGATATACAGAAAACTGGCCAATGAAGTACATGTTCTTGGCCACCAAAGCTAAATAGTGCCCTTGCTAATTTTCAGGGGCATCATATTAGTCATGAGGAGTTCTGAACAATTTACCTGGCTGAGCTACTCCCTAATTTTAAGGTCTGAGTCTTACCTAATGTTTAGAATGACTCTTTTAACCTATTTTAGCACATTTGTAGGAACTGTCTATCTCTATGATTTCCTTTCTCTAGGGGCAAATGGACTTTAAAGTTCTTTAAAAGTATTTTTGCTTATTGTAGTTACAACATATCTTTAGGACTAAAGGGGAAAATATAATCCAAAATGGATTTTAAAAGTAATTTACATTTTGGAGCAATTAAAATCAGTTCATCCTTTTGAGGGGAAGAAGAACCAGCATGTATAAATAAGTACTTTGGTACTTAATGGGAAAATCAGGTTACCACATGAAGAGTAAGTTTTCAATGCCTCTTGGTGAACCTGATACATCAACCTCATAAACCAGAGGTTGTAACCTGCACACAAAATTTAACACATAAGCCAATTTCCCTGAGTCAGTACTCTTCTTCCTAGTGTTATCTCTGTAATGCCTGCTGTGGTGTTTTATTAGTTCCTGAGTTTTAGATGCAAATGTGGGTTGTATAATATATTGATTTATTTCTAAAACACATATAAATGCTTGTATGTTCTTATCTTGTCACGTTATCAAATTCCCTTATTGAAACTTTTTCTCACAAAGGTAGGTAGCATTTCTTCCAACAAAATTTCTTTGAGATTAAAAATTTCAACACCTGCAAAAGCTTTGAAGCTGGTTGTTAATGTCAAACAGTACATATTTATTTCTCCACCAATTATGTCTCCATTGATTTCCATTTAAGTATCACAGCTCCTATATTGACTGGCTTTGAGTGTAATGAAATAGTGGGTGGTTTTTATTGCCCATTTATTCTTTTTCCTTTTTAAATAATAAATTAAAATGCTATTGTAAAGAACTTGCAAATAAAAAATAACTCCCAGTGATATTAGTCAGACCAAAAGTCTATACATCTCAATGGACTTCCATACAATCAGAAAAGCCATTCATTCTGAAGTGTGCAGCTTCACAATGGAATTTAGATTTTTCACTGTCAATTACAATTTTATATACTTATTCACCAATTCCTTTTAAGAATTCTTTTATTCTGGAGATCGATTTTATGACTATCTATCTTTCAGTTAAGACTTTAAAAAAAAACTTTTCTTTAATACTTTAGACTATGATATAATTACAAAATTATATCTCCCTTGGCTTTCTTTCTCCCAAACCCCACCATATAAATGAAAGTAATTATGAAATCTAGTGTTAGGTTTTTATGATAGTGTGTGTGTATGATCCAACTGGAATAGGACTTAAGCTGCCTCCTATATTGCCCCTCCCTGAGTCTACCACTCATGTCTGTCATGTACTTAAGTTTTAGAATCATGATATTTTAATAACTTGCTTTTAGAAACAAGGCATGTTGGTTTGAATGCGAAAGGCCCATAGGCTCATATACTTGAATGCTTAGTCCCCAGCTGGTGAACTATTTAGGAAAGATTAGGAAGTATGGTCTTACTGGAGTAGGTTTGTTACTGAAGGTGGAATATGAGTTTTTGAAAGATCTCCCCCTCTCTCTGCATACTTTCTGGGAATCAGGATGTAAACTTTCAGCTACTGCTCCATAGCCTTGCCTGCTGGCCTGCTGTCATGGTCCTGCTGTGATGATCATGGACTAACCCTCTGAAATTGTAAGCAGACCCCAATGAAATGCTTTCTTTTATGTTTCCTTGGTCACAATGTTTATGTCATAGCAATGGAATAGTATCTAAAACACATGATGAATATTTCTTTGCTGAATATTCACTTCATTTATTCTAGAGAGGCAAATCATTGCTGCCATTTTGCTACTCACATTGGTAAAGAAAAGTAGAATTCATAGGATCCCATGACATGTAGAGATATCAAGGGCTCAGACCTTCACAGAATTTTGCTAACTATGGCAGATGAAACTAAGGCTGTTGATTTTTGTTGTTGTTGAGGAGATCATCCTATGCCATCCAGATGGGTTCAGTAGAATCACAAAGATTCTGAGAAGTTGAAGAAAGAGGCCCAGGAAGCAATGAAAGACCGGATTGAGGATGCCATACTGCTGGCTTCGGAAAACACTCTGCAGAGAATGTGGGTGGCCCCTAAAGTCGGAGAAAAGATTAGAAATAGTTTTTTACCAGCACCCACAGAGGGAATGTGACTCTGTGATACTTTGTCTTTGATGGTAGTAGACATTTCAGATTCCTTACTTCCAAAGTGATACTGTAATAGCACATTGCTTAGACTTAAAATTTTGTGGTCTTCTGTCATAGCACAATAGAAAACTGAAGGAACATACTGGTGTTCCTGTGGTGATATTTTATTTGTTCCATCCACAGACAGTTTGTATGAGGAGTTCATAAACTATTGCAGTTCATTCTAAAACTCTGTTCAGAAAGTCTCAAGTGTTGTATCCACTTGTGTATCTGTTTCCATTTTGACTTTTGTTTTGATTTGACTGTTACATTTTATGTAATTACACCAGGATGTGAATCTAGGCTATATAGGAAGGGAATCTCTTTAAAATGGATAGCTAATAAACATTCCCAAGGCAAAATACATAATAGGATAGACATTATTAAGGATCTAAAATATAATTTCAGCAAGAGGAAAATATTGTGATTTTTGAGGTCCTGTTAATTACACCCTTCAATTCCATAGTGTATCATCAGATATTGTGATATCAAAGGATTTTCTAAAAGTGAATAAATCGCTTGAATTTTCTAAATATTAAAAGAAATTTCTAAAATCCTTCCAGCTATACTGGTTTCTCATTTCTTTCAAGTTACTCTTGTGATTTCAAAGACCCACTGATTCTAAGACGAATGTCTGGTAGCATAGAACAAAATTTTAATAAGGTCTTGATGCATTCATGTTCAGTCAATGATTTTTTTTTTGTTGTTTTTTTTTTTTTTTTCAAAACAACCTCTACTTACAAAGTCACAATGACTTTGGAATAACCAAGTTTTAATGTTTGTGTATTGCTGTTTTGATGTGCCTAACACACACACACACACACACACACACACACACACACACACACACACACTTCTCTAAATACTTTTTCTAAGCTTTTATGGTCATATTACATTATCAGTTTTGCAACTTTTAAAAGGATTATTTGGATGATCAATAAAGACTTGTAACCAACAGTTAATAAAGGGATTCAGAATAACAAAACGGTGTTGTAATTTGTAGCATTTCTACTATGAAATTTTAATACTTAAAAGTAGATAAGACTCTTAAAGTGGGTATCCTAAGCCTTCCTGTTGTCAATCTGCCTTCTGAATATTTATGTTTATATCCATAAGTGGTTACTGTAGAGACTTACAATTGGTTAAAGTGAGGAGAAAAGTGGCTGTGAGTGCTCAGCCATCGATTGTTCCTATAATTATCCCTCTCAACTAAATACTGTATGTTCTAGATACTATATACTATATGGCTCATGCACATATCAATTCACTTCAGGTGCAATTACATGCATAATATCAGGTCACTCAAATTTCCAACATGTACAGTGGAGTGGTTCTCAAGCACTACCCCACCCACCCCAAAACTGATGTCTTCTAATGGAGGGAGAGTCAAATTTTCAGAGGCTGTGTTGCACATGTTCTAGTGGATGGTCCTATGCCCATTTGCATTAGGCAGCACTGATTGGACTCAGGAGGATAACTGAACACAACAATCCAAAGGACATGAAGTTTATAGGGAGACAGATTGTTGTGTCATAAGTGTAGTTCAAGGGAAATAGTGAGAGGAGATAAGATTAAAATACAATGTGCACATGTATAAAATTTTCAAATAAAATTTCAGGTAAAATAAATAATCTGGCATCTTTGATCATTGCTGCACCTTGTCTGAGTACCCCCTCCAAAATATATTATTTAATCACTTGCTTCCTAAGATGAATAGTTACTATGGATTGATATGAGTTATATATAAGTATATTATTGTTTAATCCTCTACACTTTGAGTCATGGAGGAAAGTACCACATTATGAATAAGAAAATCATTCAGCATATTTTTTAAAGAATGAAATTGCTCATTTTAGGCAAAGAACAAACATTTAATTTATAGTATCTTGTTTCTTTTGCTAAGTATCCCAGTCTTGACTTGAACTCATGGAAAACTCCTGCCTTGATCTCACAAGCTTGGGGATTACAGGCATGAGTCATCCCTTTGGAGCTGTTGTTTTGTGTTTCTCCAGACAGGGTCTTGCTATGTAATCATTGACTGGCCTGGGACTCTCTAGGCAAACCAGGTTGACCTTGTGCTAACAGAGATCCATAGGCCTCTGCCTCCCAAATGTTGGCATTTAATGTCTATCCTACCATGAACAACTGTTGACTATACTTAAGTGCCATTAAAGGTGTATATGACCTTTGTAATAAAACTGTGGTAAAACTTAAATATTCCATGTGGTTTCAAACACATTGCCTGGTCAAAAACTAGAATATTCCTGAATGAAATATTGAATGAATAATGCACATTTGCTGTTACAAATTCTGTTATTTATGTGCAGTATCCTCTTGCAACATACAATTTTAAGCACTTTGTTAGGTTCACAAGTGTCTACTCTATATATTCTGTGCATTTCTCTAAATAGTGGAACAACAGATACACTATTCATGGAGTAACATGCTTACCAAAAGTTAACATAGCATAATTAAAGCATATATTTTGTACTAATTTTTCTGTTCATTATATGCATAAAATTTTATTTTTTTGGTCACAAACAAAATATAAATTTGCCTTATAGTAAAAGTAAATTTAAAAGTTGTTTCATTTCATTAAAATAGTAACCCACATTCCCCATTCTTCATAAATACAGATATCAAAATTACCTATTAAAGTGCAACATTAATTTCTGTCTTTTAATTTATTTTTATTTATTTATTATGTGTTTTATTTTTATACATCAGCCATGGGTTCTCCTGTCCCCTCCTCCTTCCCCCACCCCAACTTCCTTCCAGCTCCTCCCCTCCATTCCCATGTCCTCCAGGATCAAGACACCCCTGGGGACTCATTTAAACATGGTGGATTCAATACAGGCAGGTCCAGGCTCATCCTACCAGGCTGAGCATGGGTCCCTGTGTAAGCCCAAGGTTCCAAACAGCCAGCTCATGCACTAAGGACAGGTCCCTGTCCCACAGCCTGGGAGCCTCCCATACAGATCAAGCTATTAAATTGTCTCACTTATCCAGAGGGCCTGATCCAGCTAGGGGTTCCACAGCCTTTGGTTCATAATTAATGTGCTTCCATTTGATTGGCTATTTGTCCCTGTGCTTTTTGCAATCTTGGATTCAACAATTCACACTCTTGCAGACCCTCCTCCTTCTCGACAGTTGGACACCTGTAGCTGCACCTGGGGCATGGCCGAGGATCTCTGCATCCACTTCCATCAGTTATTGGATAAGAGTTCCAAGACAACTGCTATGGTGTTTAGTCATCTGATCACCAGACAGGTCAGATCAGGCCCTCCCTCAACCACTACCAGCAGTCTACAGAAGATATATCATTGTGGATTTCTGGGGACCTCTTGAGCACTCTGCCTATTCCTGTTCTCATGTGGTCTTCATTTATCATGGTCTGTTATTCCTTGTTCTCCCTTTCTGTTCTTGATCCAGCTGGGATCTCCTGCTCCCCTAAGCTTTCTTTCCCTCAAATCTTGCCCTTCATTACTCCCACTGTTGTCTAGGTTGTTCATGTAGATCTCAGCCATTTCTCTGTCATTGGGTGATCCCTGGGTTTCTCCTAGGGTCCTGTTTTGTAGGTAGCCTCCCTGGAGTTGTGTAACAGTCTAGTCATCTTTGTTTTACATCTAGTATCCTCCTATATGTGAGTACATACCATGTTTGTCCTTCTGAGTCTGTATTACCTCACTCGGGATGATTTTTTCTAGATCCATCCATTTGCCTGCAAACCTCATGATGTCATTGTTTTTCTCTGCTGAGTACTACTCCATTGTGTATATGTACCATATTTTGTTTATCCATTCTTCAGTTGAAGGGCATCTAGGTTGTTTCCAGGTTCTGGCTATTACAACCAATGCTGATATAAACATAGCTGAGTAAATGCCCTTGTGCTATGATTGAGCATTCCTTGGGTATATGCCTAAGAGTGCTAGAGCAGGGTCTTGGGGGAGATGGATTCCCAATTTTCTAAGGAAGTGCCATATTGATTTCCAAAGTGGCTGTACAAGCTTGCATTCCCACCAGCAGTGGAGGAGAGTTCCCCTTGCTCCACATCCTCTCCAGCATAAGCTGTCTTCTGTGTTTTTGATCTTAGCCACTCTGACAGGTATAAGGTGGTATCTCAGAGTCATTTTGATTTGCATTTCCCTGATAATTGGGGATGTTGAGCAATTCCTTAAATGTCTTTCAGCCATTTGAACTTCCTCTGTGGAGAATTCTCTGTTTAGTTCTATAGCCCATTTCTTAATTGGCCTGTTGGGCATTTTGATGTCTAATTTCTTGAGTTCTTTATATATTCTGGATATCAGCCCTCTGTCAGATGTGGGGTTGGTGAAGACATTTTCCCATTCTGTAGGCTGTCACTTTGTCTTGTTGATCATGTCCTTTGCTCTACAAAAGCTTCTCAGTTTCAACAGGTCCCATTGATTGATTATTTCTCTCAGTGTCTGTGCTACAGGTGTTATATTTAGAAAGTGATATCCAGTGCCAATACATTCAAGAGTACTTCCTCCTTTCTCTTCTATCAGGTTCAGAGTAACTGGATTTATGTTGAGGTCTTTGATCCACTTGGACTTAAGTTTTGTGCATGGTGACAGACATGGATCTATTTGTAGCCTTCTACACATTGACATCTAGTTATGCCAGCACCATTTGTTGAAGATTCTTTCTTTTTTACATTTACATTTTTTTTACATTTTTGGCTTCTTTGTCAAAAATTACATGTTCATAGGTATGCAGGTTAATTAATGTCAGTATCTTCAATTCAATTCCATTGGTCCACATGTTGGTTTTTATGCTTGTTTTTATTATGATAGCTCTATAGTAGAGCTTGAGGTCAGGGATCGTGATGCCTCCAGAGGTTGTTTTATTGTACAGGATTCTTTTGGCTATCCTGGGTTTTTTGTTTTTCCATATGAAGCTGAGTATTATTCTTTCCAGATCTATGAAGAAATGTGTTGGTAATTTGATGGGAAATGCATTGAATCTGTAGATTGCTTTTGGTAAGATCGCCATTTTTACTATGTTAATCCTGCCTACCCATGAGCATGGGAGATCTTTCCATTTTCTGACATCGTCTTCAATTTTTTTTTTCAGGGACTTAAAGTTCTTGTCATATAGGTCCTTCACATGCTTAGTTAGAGTAACCCTAAGGTATTTTATATCATTTGTGGCAATTGTGAAGGGTGATGTATCTCTGATTTCCTTCTCAGTCTGTTTATCTATTGTATATAGGAGGGCTACTGATTTTTTTGAGTTGATCTTGTATCCTGCTATGTTGCTGAAGATTTTTATTAGCTGTATCAGTTCCTTGGTTGAATTTTTGGGGTCACTCAGGTATACTATCATGTCATCTGCAAATAGGGAAAGCTTGACTTCTTCCTTTCCAATTTGTATCCCCTTAATCTCCTTATGTTGTCTTGTAGTTCTGGCTAAAACTTCAAGCACTATATTGAATAAGTATGGGGAGAGGGGACAGCCTTGCCTTGTTCCTGATTTTAGTGGTATTGCTTTGAGTTTCTCTCCATTTAATTCGATGTTGGCTGTTGGCTTACTGTAGATTGCCTTTTTTATGTTTAGGTATGTTCCCTGTATTCCTCATCGCTCCAGGACCTTTATCATGAAGGGGTGTTGGATTATGTCAAATGCCTTTTCTACGTCTAGTGAGATGATCATGTGTTTTTTTTTGTTTGAGTTTGTTTTTATGGTGTATTACATTGATGGACTTTCGTATGTTGAACCACCCTTGCCTCCCTGGCATGAACCCTACTTGATCATGGTGGATAATTGTTTTGATGTGTTCTTGGAGTCTGTTCGCCAGAATTTTGTTGAGTATTTTTGCATCAATGTTCATGAGGAGATTGGTCTGTAGTTCTCTTTCTTTGTTGTATCTTTGGTTTAGGAATCAGGGTAATTGTAGCCTCATAGAAGGAGTTTGGTAATATACCTTCTGCTTCTATTGTGTGGAACAATTTAAAGAGTATTGATATTAAGTCTTCTTTGATGATCTGGTAGAATTCTGCAGAAAAACCATCTGGTCCAGGGCTTTTTTTGTTTGGGAGACTTTTAATGACTGATTCTATTTCCTTAGGGGTTATTGGACTATTTAAATGGTTTATCTGGTCTTGATTTAACTTAGGTATGGGTACCTATCCAGAAAATTATCCATTTCTTTTAGATTTTCCAGTTTTGTGAAGTAGAGGTTTTTGAATTATGACCTAATGATTCTCTGGATTTCCTCATTGTCTGTTGTTATGTCTCCCTTTTCATTTCTGATTTTGTTTATTTGGATGGTCTCTGTCTTTTGGTTAGTTTGGATAAGGGCTTGTCCATCTTGTTGATCTTCTCAAAGAACCAACTCTTTGGTTCATTAATCCTTTGTAGTGTTCTCTTTATTTCTATTGTATTGATTTCAGCTCTCAATTTGATAATTTCCTGGTGTCTGTTCCTCCTGGGAGACTTTGCTTCTTCCTGTTCAAGGGCTTTCAGGTGTGCTGTCAAGTCACTAGCATGAGATTTCTCCAACTTCTTTATGTGGGCATTCAGTGGTATGAATTTCCCTCTTAGCACTGCATTCATAGTATCCTATAAGTTTGGGTATGTGGTGCATTCATTTTCATTGATCTCTAGGAAGTCTTTAATTTCTTTCTTTATTTTTCCTTAACCCATTGGTGATTCAGTTGAGCATTATTCAGTTTCCATGAGATTGTAGGATTTCTGTATTTTTTTTTCTGGTGTTGAAATCTAACTTTAAACTATGGTGGTCTGATAGAACACAGGAGGTTATTCCAATAGTTTTGTATCTGTTGAGATTTGCTTTGTGGCCAAGTATTTGGTCGATTTTAGAGAAGGTTCCATGGGGTGCTGAGAAGAAGGTATATTCTTTTTTGTTTGGGTGGAATGTTTTGTAGATATAGATTAAGTCCATTTGAGCCATAACATCAGTTAAGTCCATTATGTCTCTGTTAAGTTTCAGTTTGGCCAATCTGTCCAGAGGTGAAAGTGGGGTGTTGAAGTCTCCCACTATTAATGTGTGGGGTTTTTTATGTGATTTAAGCTTTAGTAATGTTTCTTTTACATATGTGGGTGCCCTTGTGTTTGGGGCATAAATGTTCAGAATTGAAACTTCATCTTGGTGGATCTTTCCTGCGATGAGTGTATAATGTCCTTCATCATGTCTTTTAATTGATTTTAGTTTGAGGTCTATTTTGCTGGATATTAGGATGGCTACACCAGCTTGCTTCTTAAGACCATTTGATTGGAAAGTCGTTTCCCAGCATTTTATTCTTTGGAGGTGTCTGTCTTTTAATTTGAGGTGTGTTTCTTGTATGCAGCAGCAAGATGGGTCCTGTTTTCGTATCCATTCTGTTAGTCTGTGTCTTTTTATATGTGAATTAAGTCCATTGATATTAAGGGATATTAATGACCGATTGTTTGTTCCTGTTGTTATTTTTATTTTTTTTGCTGGTAGTGTGTGTGTACTTCTCTTCTTTGGTGTTTACTGCTGTGGTGTTGTCTATTGCCTGTGTTTTCAAGTGTGTATCTGCCCTCCTTAGGTTGGAATTTTCCTTCTAGTGTTTTCTGTAGGGCTGGGTTTGTGGATAAGTATTGTTTAAATCTGGTTTTGCCTTGGAAGATCTTGTTCACTCCATCTATGATGATTGAAAGTTTTTCTGGGTATATTAGTCTAGGCTGGCATCCATGGTCTCTTAGTGTCTGCATTATATCTGTCCAGGTCCTTTTGGCTTTCAAAGTCTCCATTGATAAATCGGGTGTTATTCTGATGGGTTTGCCTTTATAAGTCACTTGGCCTTTTTCCTTTGCTGCCCTTAATATTCTTTCATTTTTTCTGTATGTTTAGTTGTTTAATTATTATGTGGCTAGGGGACTTTTTTGGAGGTCTAGTCTATTTGGTGTTCTATAGGCTTCTTGTATCTTCATAGGCATTTCCTTCTTTAAGTTGGGAAAGTTTTCTTCTATGATCTTGTTAAATATATTTTCTGTGCCTTTGAGTTGGTATTCTTCTCCTTCCTCTATCCCTATTATTCGTAGGTTTGGTCTTTTCATGGTGTCCCAAGTTTCTTGGACATTTTGGGTCATGACTTTGTTGGTTTTAGTGTTTTCTTTGACTGATGAATCTATTTTTCTACCGTATCTTCAACACCAGAGATCCTCTCTTCCATCTCTTGCATTGTGTTGGTTACACTTGCCTCTGAAGTTCCTATTTGTTTACTCAGATTTTCTGTTTCCAGCATTCCTTCTGCTAGTGTCTTCTTCATTTTTTCTATTTCCCTCTTCAGGTCTTGGATTGTCTTCCTTGCTTTTTCATGATTTTCTTTCAGGGACTTATTGTTTTCTTCTGCTTTAATTGTCCTTTTCTCTTGTTTTTCATAGCGTTCTTCCCATTTTTTGTTTGTCTGTTCCTCTACTTTATTTTTGATTTCTTCTATATAAGGCTCTAGCCTCTTCATGATGTTACTTATAAGGTTGTTTTCTTCTTCTTCTTCTTTCATTCCGTGATGTACAGGTCTAGCTGTTAGAGAAGGGCTAGGTTCTGGTGATGCTGTATTGCTCCTTATTTTGTTGTATGTACTTCTGCCTTGACATCTGCCCATCTCCTCTTGTGTTCATTCTTGGTCTTATCAGTGTACTTGGTCCAGAGAGAGAGCTGACAGATTTAGGGAGTCTCTCTCTCCTCCAGATGGGAGCACTGGTCCAGATGAGAATGCTGGCCGGATAGGAGCTGGGGTGCTGGACTCTGAGACTTGGGAAGTCCCTGGGGTCTCCTTATCTTGTCCAGATGGGAGTTCCTCTGGTCCCTTGTCCAGATGGGAGTTCCAGTGTACGTTGGATGCTGGGGGCTGGTATCTGATTCTCAGGAAGTGGCTGGGGTCTCTGGCAAATGGTTGTGGGGGCAGGGTGTGGAGACTGCAGGGTCTGCCTGCCCTGCAGTCTTGGAAAAGGGGAGCCTCCCTTCAGGGCCCGCCAATTGGCCAGAAACTGGGGCCAAGTTGGGCAGTTCCCCGCCGGGATGGCCTGTGTCCAGCAGTGGGACCCAGGGGCAATTTCCTCTCTGACTATAACCCCAGGCACTCACCTCTGGTCTAGATGGGAGCTGGGGGTTGGTCTCTGAGTCTCAGTAAGTGGCTGGGATCTTGGGCAAATGGGTGTGGGGGCAGTGTGTGGAGACTGCAGTGTCTGCCTGCAGTCTTGGAAATGGGGAGCCTTCCCGCAGGGCCTGCTGATTGGCTGGAAACTGGTGCCAAGTTCAGCAGTTCCTCCTGGGCTTGCCTGTGTCCAGAGGCTGGACCCGGGGGCAGTTGCCTCTCTGGCTATAACCCCAGGTACTCACCTCTGTTCCAAGTGGGAGAAAGATTTATTAATTTATTATGTATACAGTATTCTGCCTGCATGCCCAGAGGAGGGCACCAGATCTCATTACAGCTGATTGTGACCCACCATGTGTGTGCTTGAAATTGAACTCAGGACCTCTGGAAGAGCCGTCAGTGCTCTTAACCACTGAGCCATCTCCAGCCCATCTTTTTATTTTTTAGATACTTTTTTCAAGAGGGTCATATTAAGAAATGAAAAATGTTTTGAGAAGATATATATTATGTATAAATAACCTAATATAACTATTCAAAAAAACACAAGCTTCGAAATGTTTCATAGTACCCCATTAAAATGTTTAATTTTATGTTTATATATGTCAGCTAAGATAAATTTTAAAAAACTTAAAGTCAATTATATTCTCTCAAGACTCAGACATTATAAACAATTATAATCAAATAATCACACTTGCAAATTATAAATAAATATGTGAATATTCTATAGCAAAGTGGACAAAATGGTCATTTACATATTTTCTTTGTAGTAGGAAGCAAGAATGGCTATTATATATGTCCAATAAATAGAATACACTTGGTTCCAAGCACCTGAATCTGTTTCTCAAATACTCTTGTTAGGTTGAATTTTTGTTAGCATGACATAAACTAAGGCATATTTGGGATGAGAAAATTTTAATAAAGAAAAGGCCTCCCTAAGAAAAGCCTCTAGGTTAATCTGTGTGTTTTGCCTTGATCAATGATTGATATGAAAGGGCCCAGTCCTTGTTGGTGGTGCCACACCTGGGCTGGAGGTCCTGGATGGGAAAAGAAAACAAACTGAGCTAGCTGGCCATGAACAGCAATCCAGCCAGCTACTTTCCACCAGTTTCTGCCTGCATATTCCTGCCCTGTCTGAGTTGCTTCCCTGACTTTTTTTTAGATGATAGACAGTGTAATGTGGAACTGTAAATGAAAATAAACCCAAAGACATGTTTAGTCATGGTTTTTTATCACAGCACTAGAAAACCTAGTTAATAGAGTTCTATTGATATTTAGCTCAAAAGTGATTGCTTCGGTCAGAAAACCTGAAGAAGAGTTCAACTATGAGGAAGAAAGCTTTTGAAATAATATAACTATTTGGTAAGTTACAGGGAATTTGTCAAACTACAAACTTGTACATAAAACATTTACATTACTTATACATGGATTAGTAAATTTTTAGAAGATTTTTATTTATTTATTTATTGTTATTTATTATATTTGTGTTTTAATTTTACACATCAGCCATGGGTTCCCCTGTCCTCCCTCCTCCCATCTCTGCCCCCACCTTCCCCCAAGCCCCTCCCCTCCACTCCCATCTCCTGTAGGGCCAAGACTCCCCTGGGGATTCATTTAAACCTGGTGGATTCAGTACAGGCAGGTCCAGTTCCCTCTTTCCAGGCTAGGCAAAGTGTCCCTGTGTAAGCCCAAGGTTCCAAACAGCCAGTTCATGCACTAAGGACAGGTCCCGGTCCCACAGCCTGGATGCCTCCCAAACAGTTCAAGCTATTCAATTGTCTCACTTATCCAGAGGGCCTGATCCAGCTGGGGGCTCCACAGCCTTTGGTTCATAATTCATGTGCATCCATTCATTTGGCCATTTGTCCCTGTGCTTTTCCAATCTTGGTCTCAACTCATGCTCTTACAGTCCCTCCTCTTTCTCAACAATTGAACTCCTGGGGCCTGGCCGAGGATCTCTGCATCCACTTCCATCAGTTATTGGATGAGAGTTCCAGCACGACCATTAGGGTGTTTATGGCTAAGATCAAAAACACAGAAGACAGCTTATGCTTGAGAGGATTTGGAGCAAGGGGAACTCTCCTCCACTGCTGATGGGAATGCAAGCTTGTACAGCCACTTTGGAAATCAATATGGCACTTCCTTAGAAAATTTGGAATCCATCTCCCCCAAGACCCTGCTGTAGCACTCTTTGGCATATACCCAAGGAATGCTCAATCATAGCACAAGGGCATTTGCTCAGCTATGTTCGTATCAGCTTTGTTTGTAATAGCCAGAACCTGGAAACAACCTAGATGCCCTTCAACTGAAGAATGGATAAAGAAAATATGGTACATATACACAATGGAGTACTACTCAGCAGAGAAAAACAATAACATCATGAGGTTTGCAGGCAAATGGATGGATCTAGAAAAAATCATCCCAAGTGAGGTAATCCAGACTCAGAAGGACAAACATGGTATGTACTCACTTATAGGAGATCCCAGCTGGATCAAGAACAGAAAGGGAGAACAAAGAATAACAGACCATGATAAATGATGACCACTGAGAACAGGAATAGGCAGAGTGCTGGAGAGGTCCCCAGAAATCCACAATGATACATTCTCTGTAGATTGCTGGCAATGGTCCAGAGAAAGCCTGATCTGACCTAGTCTGGTGATCAGATGGACTAGTAAATTTTAAGGAATTATTTCTTTTAACATGTTTATATAATAAATTCAATGATATTTCATTGGTGTTTAGATCTCTAAATAATGGGACTATGCTCTGTTTATGGAATACTATTCTCTCCAACATTAACATAGTCTAATAAAGCATATACTTTGTAATGACCTAATATTTTTTCCTAAAAACACAAAATAAATCAATATTGGTCTTATTGTGTGTAAATAGGGTAGGTATTGAAAAGACACACAAAAATGAGAATAAACACCATGGGTGGAATCAGTTACTAGATATTTTTTACATGTGTTAATATTCCATGGATCTCATACGAAGAAGCTCTTTCTACTTGATTTTTCTCCTATATCTTTTCATATAGTTGGACATTATTGTAAAAGGAAATGTTAGAATAGGACATAAAAGACAGAAAAGACTTGTGGACAAGGTGGAACACAAGAGAGCTAGTGAAATGGCTCGGAGTATAAAGGTGTCAGCCAGATGACTGGACATAAAAGGTGGAGAAAGACTACTGACTCCCATAAGTTGTATTCTCACCCCAGGTCTGCACTGTGGCTTGTCTGCTCAAAATCACAAATAAATTTTTAAAAATGTAATAAAGAAATGTAAACAATGAAAAGGAAAATAACACCTTTAAATAAGAGGACATTAAATATAAATAACAACAAAATGGAAGAAAACAATAAAAGACAAGTCTATGAAATACTCAACTGAAGCCGTGACTGCAGTCTCAGAGCTCTGAATTTGGGAAGAGAGTTCAGTACATGGACCAGTTGATATGAATGTGTTTCAGAGTTTTATTCACTATTGCTGGTAGTCTAAGCTAGTGTCATCCTTGTGGATTACTGGCAATTTCCCTAGCACCAGGTTTCTCCCTAACCCCATAATGTCTTCCTCTATCAAGATATCTCTTTCATTGCTCAGATTGGTGAATACTCTGTCATCACAGAGCCTTCATCCAGTAACTTATGGAAGCAGATGCAGAGATCCACAGCCAAGCACCAGGCCAAGCTCCAGGAGTCCAGTCGAAGAGAGGGAAGAGGGATTATATGAGCGGGAATGTGTGTGTGTGTGTGATTTGTCAAGATCATGATAGGGAAATCTACAGAGACAACTGAAGCAGCTTGTTGAAACTTGCAAAGAATAGACAGCTGTGGAAGCTTCATGGGATTGGACTAGGTCCTTTGCATACAGGGGACTGTTGTATAGCTTGGTCTGTTTGAGGGGCCTCTGACAGTGGAATCAGGATTTATCCCTGGTGTATGAGCTGGCTCTTTGGAGCCCATTACTGATGGTGGGATGCCTTACTAAGCCTTGATGCAGTGAGGAGGGGTATGGTCCTTTCTCAACTGAATGTGCCAGGTTTTGCCGACTCCCCGTAGGAGGTCCTATCTTTTTGGAGGACAGGATGGGGGGTGGGTCAGGGGGTGAGGTTGGGGTGCTGAGCTGGGGAAAGGATGAGAGGGAGATCAGTAGTTGGTATGTAAAATGAATAAAAAAATTGTTAAATAGTTTTATTCGCTTCCAAGATCCCCCCAAAAATCTATAATGATTTATTTTACATGTGATTTTTAAACAGAAAATATAGCCAAAAATTCTATGTAGGATTTCTTTGTCTAAAAACTGAATTTTTTAATTTTGTAAATACAAATATTTTCTCTAAACAACTATAAATTTATTTCTTTATTTCTCTCTCTCTCTCTCTCTCTCTCTCTCTCTCTATATATATATATATATATATATTCATGTATGTATATATATTTCAGTTTCTTTTGAAAAACAGCAAGTTTGACAAATATGAAATAGAAAAATCAAATTTATGCATATATTGCTTCATTTTTATTATACTAAAATGCTCTCACATATTCTCCTGGGTAGATTTTTCCCCCCTTTGGCATAGCTTTTTCCTTTATTTATTCTTGAATGTACTAGTTTTCAGAGTTGACAATTACATTATGATAATGTCTTTGGTATTTTTGGAAATGTTACAAAAACTGATGCTTAAATTCACATAAATACAGGGATATTTTTGTTAATGTTTGTTAGGCTGTATTCTATTCCAGCACAATTTCTTTTCAGTTGTTCTCCTGAAGGAAATTACATTGAAAAGAAAATTATATTTCATCATATAATGATTTTTGGAACAAATATCTTAAGCTAGTTTCATGCAAGCAAACATTTTTGTAGGTGACCTAACAAGATAGAATTAAAGTCATAAATCCAAAATATTAAATTTTTTACTTATTTTTTATATGTGAGTGTTTTGTCTTCATGTATATCAGTGAGTGTTATGTCTACATGCATACCTGGTACCCTCAGAGGTCAGAAGAAATTATCAGATCCTCTAGACCTGGGGCTATGAATGGTTATGGGGTATCATATGGATTCTTGGAACTGTGCCCACATCCTCTGCACATGTTTTTATATTTATGGGCCATTTTTGTAGCCCACCCCTAAAGCCTGTTAATTGTATAGTGAACCACAGAAGTGAAGGTTTCATTTTCCAGTACCAGAAAAGGGCAAGTAAGTTCTAATGGACAAATTCAATGAACCTTTGCAATGTGGATCACTTTATTAAGATGATTCATGACTCCAATTTTTTTATATACAAACATATATTTTCCAAGGTATTAGAATTCTCAGTCTCATTCACTTTTGCAAGATACCCTAAATTTCTCATTTTTCTTACGTTGTGCCTTTATTGTTATTTAATATTTTTCATGCACATAATTTAAAATAAATTTCTGTTCACCCACTGAAAATTTAGTTCAAGCTAAGGAACAGAGAAATGTCACTAATGTTATTATAAAACATTGTATGAGTTCCAGATTGACTCTCATTGAAATACCTACCATTATATTATCATTATGAATATTGAGAATACCTTGATAATCTTAAATGCAATAATATATTCAGATATAAGCTGATTTTTAAAACCAAACAGACTTTAAATATCTCACCTTGAATTATTTCATTTTTGAACTAAATGATTTATCTCTTTTACATTTTACACTGAGGCATGATACAACTTTCAAAATATTCACATGCGTGTAACAACAATTATTGCAAAGAGGTCATAAACTTGGATAAGAACAAGGAAGGAGGTATGGGAGGACTTGAGGGAAAAAATAGAAGGGAGAAGTGATGATGTTATATTGTATCTCAAAAATAAAATAAATAATTTAAAAATGAGAAAATCACATATTTATAATTGACTCAACATTTCTTATTTTCAATTTGTAGCATAGGTTTTGGAAGATATTTTATATTCTAGATAGTATGTGTCAGAGTGCTGTAGCAGATTTAATTGGCCTACTCCTATTTCTTTGCATGAACATACTTTATTTATTTATTTATATCCCAGCTGAAGTTCTGCCTCCCTCCTCTCTTCCCCCTCCCCCTCCACCATCCCTGCTCTATTCCCATTCCCCAACCCACTCCTCCATTTCAGTTTAGGAAAGGGCAGGTCTCCCATGAATATCAACAAAACATGGCATATCAAGTTGCAATAAGACTAAGCACCTCCCCCTGTATTAAGGCTGGGCAAGGTGACCCAGTATATAGAGTGGGGTCCCAAGAGCCTGTAAAAGAATTGAGACAACCACTGTATCCGCTGTTAGGAGTCCTACAAGAGGAACAAGTTAATACATCTGTAACATGTATGCAGAGTGGCTAGGTCAGTCCCATGAAGTCTCCCTGGTTGTCTGTTCAGTTTCGGTGAACCCTTATGAGCCAAGGTTAGTTGAGTTTGTGAGCTTTCTTGTGGTGTTCTTGACCCCTCTGGCTCCTACAGCCCTTTCTCCTCCTCTTCTGCAGGATTAGCTAAACTCCTTCTAATGTTTGGCTGTGAGTCTGCTTCTGTTTCCATCAGTTGCTGGGTGATGCCTCTCTGATGACAACTGGGCTAGGCACCAATCAGGTCACAGAAGATGGCCAGATAAGGCTACATATCTGCTATTGCTGGGGGTCTAAACTGGGGTCATCCTTGTAGATTCCTGGGAGATTCTCTTATGCCTGGTTTTTCCTGGTCCTGAATTCCCCCCTTTCTAGTAGTCGCTTTCAGTATTCTGTACCTCCCCTCTGTACACCCCCAACCTGATTGCTCATATTCTCTTCCTCACTTGCCCTCAGTCCACTCATGAAATCTCTTCTGTTGCCCTTCCCAGGGATATGAGTGTCCCCCAATGAACTCTCATTACCTAGCCACTATAGAGCCATGGATTGTGGCATAATTGTCCTTTATTATACAGCTAATATCCTCTTATGAGTGTGTACATACCATGTTTGTCTTCCTCAGTTTGGGTTATCTCATTCAGGAGGACAACAGCCTACAAAATGGGGAAAGATCTTTACCAGCTCCACATCTCACAGAGGGCTGATTTCCAAAATACATAAAGAATTCAAGATATCAAAAACCAAATAATCCAATTAAAAACTGGGCTACCAATCTAAGCAGAGAATTGTCTACTGAAGAATCCAAATGGCCAGAGAAACATTTAAGGAGGTTTTCAACATCCCTAGTCATCAGGGAAATGCAAAGCAAAATGGCTCTGAGATTCCTCCTTACATTTGTCAGAATGGCTAAGACCAAAAACACAAGGAACAGCTCTTGCTGGAAAGGAAGTGGAACAAGGGGAACACTCCTCCATTGCTGATGGGAGTGCAAACTTATGCAGCCAATTTGGAAGTCAGTGTAGCAGTTTTTCAGAAAACTGGTAGTTAACCTACCACAAGACCCAGCTATGCTGAACTTGGGCATGTACCCAAAGGATGATCAATCATACCACAAGGGCACTTGCTCAGTTATGTTCATAGAAGCTTTATTTGCGATAGCCAGAAACTGGAAACAACCTAGATGTCCCTCAACCAAAGACTGGATAAAGAAAATATGGTACATTTACATTATGGGGTATTACTCTGCTGTCAAAAACAAGGGCATCTGGAAACTTGAAGGCAAGCAGATGGAGCATACTTACTTTTAATAAGAAAAAGTTGTATGTTTTAGCCTTTCCAAATGATGCCCAGTGGCTAAAGAGCACTTGCAGAGAACTATACTTCAATTCCTGCAACCATCTTGGGCAGATACCACTACCTCATGTCTCCAGCTCCAAGAGAATCAATCCAATGCCCTCCTCTATTATTAGTGGGTACCCTTACACACACACACACACACACACACACATACACACACACACACACACACTCACATAAGTAAGAATATGATAAATATTTTGAAAGTTAATGTTTAATTAAAAACTGAAGGGAAGAAGGATTAACATACCAGGCTTTTCTATCTTGATTGACTTGACTTACATTAAGTTCACTATCCATCAGAACTCCCAGGTTAGATGATCTCAAATCACTTCTATTTCCTGACTGGTTTTTGTTGTTGTTGTTTTTGACTGTCACATTAGTGATGTTCCCTGGAATTAGCATTTTTAAATAAATCACTCAAACACTATTTCATGG
The DNA here is from genome assembly GCF_903995425.1 of Onychomys torridus. Classification (NCBI taxonomy): domain Eukaryota; kingdom Metazoa; phylum Chordata; class Mammalia; order Rodentia; family Cricetidae; genus Onychomys; species Onychomys torridus. Next base: position 10,600,861 of record NC_050465.1, read on the forward strand.
TCTCCTTTTGGGTACCCTACACTGACATTAGTAATAGAAAAATTAAGGCAGAACAAATGAACAACAAATTAAGTGATATACTACAAACAGACATAAAGAATGTGAGTGTGTAGGATGGGGACTTAGAAAGTAAAAAAAAATTAACAGAATCAATAAGAAAAACCTTCAGTAGTAGTTATGCATTTTTAATTAATCTCCTTCACATGTCCAGACACAATTGATTAGAGCTGGAACCAGTGTCGATTCTAAAACAACAACAACAACAACAAAAGCAGATTATGTAGTATGATAAAATATTGCTAAGGATTTTCAGCTGGTGTATAAAAGATGATCAAATACATATCTTTTAATCAAAAAGTCATATATGCGTCTAAACTCATTATGAAAATACTAGCCATTCACTTACATACTGCTGTAAATAGAAACCAAGTTATATTTTTTTCACAAGTTGTCTTGCAACACTCTTGCAAAGCACAATGTAAGACATCAGTATTTGTATTTTTATAGTAAAAGAAACATGGAAATCATGTATTCAGAACCTCATTGTACCTCATTGTAGAATTTTGGAGAGATTGAATGTGTATCCTTTAAAGTCCCTTCTACAAACTATTCATATTCATTTTTAGTTTTATGACTTAAAAATATGTGTGAATTATTTACACAACAAACTATCAATCTTAAAAAAGAAAAATCCAATGAAGCAGAAGATAAAATATAGTTTTATGGTAATGGGTAAGTACTGAAAATAAAGTTCTTATCCATGTTTAATCCTGCATTATAAGAAATGTTAAACTAAACTAATACAGTCGCTTAACAATGGTTTAAACAAAATCAATGACTGATTTTTAACCTATAAAGTAAAGCTAGAAATGTTTAAAAATTAACTTTTACAATGAAAGACAAAATGATTTATATTATGAAAGTTGTAGCTCAATGAACTCTAAACTTGCTGACAGGCCTCTAAAGACAGTAAAAGTGATTTGTGAAGGAAAGATGAACTTAGAAACAGGTATGGGCTTCAGAAGGGCTTCCCAAGGAAACTATCAGGATAAATAAAGGCATTATAATATATGATCTTGAATATAATGAGTCAGCTGGCTCTTACACAAGATAGGAAGGACTTCTCTTTTTCAGAAGGACGAACCCCAGTTTCTCTGTTGTATACCCTATGTTTCAAAGCTAATAAACAAAGGAACTATGGCTTGGATGTGCTCAGTACCACATGAGCTTATGGGGTTGTATCATGTTCCTAAGGATAGGAAGATTAAGAGATGGTGGAAATTTTCCAGAGATATAACTTAATGCAAAGTAATTAAGAGTTATTCTGGTCACTTCCTTTAGAAGGAATTAACATAGTTATGGCAGGGTCCTGGTTAGTTTCTTCAGACAGGCTTTTCTAAAAAAAGAAAGACCTGACTTCTAAGGGCTTTTCTGCACTTCAGAAACACTAACTGACCATGCCACAAATACACACGTGATAGGATGAAGTTCACCATGAAGAAAATCAGTCAAATGCCCCATAAGCAGATACTGCTGCTGAACTTTCCCAGGAAATTTCTAAGTGTTCTATTGCTCCACTCCCACTTTCAGAGAGATAGCCTTATCTACTTGAAGGTTTTCCTTACACCTTGGAGGTTATGACATACATAAAGAAGCCAGAGATCTCTTTGTGAGGCTATGAGATATTCTGAAAACATCTGTCCCTGTACTTACTCAGAAACAAGGTAATCAAAACAAAATAAACTTAAAATGATCTACAAGATTCAGTGGGCTAGAGGAGTTAGCCACAGATCAGATTACAAGCCTCTTCCTACTATACACTCAGGAGATTACATGGATATACAGCAACAAAGTTAGATTAGCCGAGGTTACCTCTGCCCTACACAGGAATTTAAATTGATAGACAGACAATGGTACAGAAAGAAGACAAAAGAATGAGGTGTTAAGACCACCCTTTCTCTTAGAAAAGGTAGCTCATGCAGAGCTGTCCTGGTGTCTTATGACCAAGGAACAAAAGAACACCAGGATTAGACATATAAGCAAATTCTATAAAGATATAAGATAAACATCATGTTATGCCATAAATTAAATAATAATTATAACAACTTTGGTCTGAGGATTTTTTTTTGGGGGGGGGCACTCTCACCATTAAGAGTTAATAATGCATTGCTCAGAACTGCCAGGACTGTCTTATAGATTTTCTTTCTATGTAGTGTCCTTAAAGCCACAAAAGCTGGCAGCCTGAGAATGTGCTTTCACATGCCTCTAGATACATAAAAATTGGATTATGGGGTTGATGAGTAAAAATGACTGTAAAAGATAATCTGTTTATCAATGATGACTAAATGTGAGGAAAATGAATATAAAAGATAAGTGTTTTGTCACAGTTCAATAATGCCTAGACGTATGACCTCAGATGTTCAAGGGAAAAAGTTAAACACATGTATAAAACAAAAGTGATCTGAGCTATGTTTTTGAACAACATGAATCTGTTGATTCTAACAGAATTCTGCATAAATCAAGAAACACTCTGAGAACTAGTTAGTCAGGTGGCAAGATTCTCTTGACCATGATGCCTGGATCATCCTTCTTTTGCTGAATCCTTACTTCCTCTTTGGGACCTGGCCACTGCTGGGGCTGGCTCCAGCACACAATTTCAGTTAAAATTAAGTATTTGAGACACACACATTCCATATAATTGTTTATCAAATATTATATTTAATAGGTCACAAGTTTTATACATCAACAATGCACCACTACACTTAAGTATCAGTGAATATTGTGGGTAAGTTGGAGCCAAGATTGTAAAATGATGAGGATGCCTGCTGCGATATGGTGTCCTCTATAAATGATGGGGAGCTATACCCAGGAAATACCATCCTCTTAGTAGCAGTTTTGGTATTCCTGTTTAAGAAAAAAAACCCATAATTCTACTCTCCATTGTGAAAAGTAAAGTTTTATAAATTCTTTTCCTTAAAAAAAATCTACATTTTCTATAGATGAGTCATTTAATACATCATGAAATTAAGGAAACATAATAGTAACTATAAAATCCTGGAACATGCTTCATGCCTCAAAATAACTGCACTGATTATGTGATGATTGCTTGATGGCTTTATGTATTTCCTGGTTTTTATTTAGGTAATGCCTGTTTTATAAATAATCTTCAGTAAAAGATTTCATTAAGGTCATTTTACTTACTAGTTACTCCCCAAAGTATCACCCCCCCCCCACAAATGTACATATAGCCCTGTGATAGTTTGAGTATGGCCCCCACACCCATATGCTAAGAAGTTACTCCCATGCTAATGGCCTTATTTACAAAGGTTCTGGGTTCCTTCAGCACTGGGACAGGGCTGAGGGGAAGTAGGACACTGAGGTCCTGGAGTTATCTTGTCCCTGGCCCTGGTTCTTTCCTGTTCTTTCCTTTACTTGGTTTCCTGATCACTATGATGTGATAAGTCTTCTCTGCTTTATGCATCCATGGCCATGGAGATCCCTATATCATAGGCCCAGAACCAAGATACCAAAGAACTATGGACTCAAATCTCTTGGTCACTATAGGAAACACTGTCATAGACGTACATGCTCTATGTGTGTGTATCCTCCTGGTCTACACTGGAAGATGATAATGCACTGGTCATGTACTGCACACCCAGTCAGGGTATAGAATTTCCCCTCTGTCCATCTCTGACTCCTGCTTTGTTAGTTGCTGGTCCTGAGTGTCTGATGGCTGTTACTCACTTGGCTGCACTGGCTATCTTTCAACCTTGCACGTGTCACAAATTTTGTTAATTATAATTAGCTTTTTATCCTCACATCCACAAGATGTAGCTACAGTTGTTTATAGTTAACTCTAAATATACAAGTCTCTTTTCTGAATTAGATAAAGGGTTTCTTTTTTATTTTATTCTATTAAGAAATTTTTATTGATTTTTATATAACAAAGATCCCCCTCTTCCCTCCTCCTGCCACTCTAGCCTCCCCCTCCCAACCCCCCCCCCACTCCCTCCTATAAGACGGCAAGGCATGGGGAGGTACATTTAGTAGAGGCAGGTCTAAGCCCCTCCCCCTGCCTCAAGGCTGTGCAAGGTGTCCCATCATAGAAGTGGGCTCCAAAAGGTCTGCTCATGCACCAGGGATTGACTCTGATTCTGCTGCCAGGGGGCCCTCAAGCAGATCATGCTATACACTGTCTCGTTATGCAGAGGGCCTAGTCCAGTCCCATGCAGGCTCCACAACTGTTGATCTGAACTTCATGAGTTACCACTAGTCTGGCTTGCCTGTCTCTGTAGGCTTTCCCATCGTGATCTTTTTTGAAAACTATCTATTAAAGATAAGATAGTAAACTATAAGCAAAGATCTGTAAAAGATCAACAGTATGCACACTGTATTTTGGAGGATATGGAAGGATAATTCACAGAAGTTAGCTAGTCTTCTCTGCCTGAAGTCAGATGTTTCTCTCCTGCCTGCCGGTTCCCAAATAACCACTCAGATCCTTAATATTACCTATAAATGCTTAGCCAATAGCTCAGGCTTGTTACTAGCCAACTCTTGCATTTAAATTAACACGTATTTCTTATCTATGCTTTCACACATGGCTCATGGCTTATTACCTCATTTTCTACACATCTTGCTTCCTTGATGGCTGGCTGGTGTCTTTCCTTTTTCATCAAAGTATCCTCAGGTTGATTGTCCCATCTAAATTTATCCTACCTTGCTATAGGCCAATCAGCTTCTTTATTAACCAACAAGAGTAATTCATATTCACAGTATACAGAAGAATTATTCCACAGCACCCAGCAATACCACATTTGCCCTTCAGGATCTGTCTGTCTCTTATCAAGCCTACTTGGCTATGTCATAGACACAGGTATGCTCTGACTACATCCCTAGTATTCATGGTCTCACTGCTTTGACTCTGCCATTTCCTTTTAGCTTTAACATACATTCCCACCATAACATGTATGAGCAGCTTGTAGTAGTCACCATGGGCCTTCCACCTTATTACTTCAGAAATCTAGTTCTTGCCTCAATAGTTAATTGAAAGTAAAGGAAAGTAGCATTATTTAAAGGGATTTTCTAATAATCCCTGATGATACCATGAATGAAACAATTTTTATTATCACTTAAATATTACATGCATTTATATTCTAAAATGTTGAAAATATATAACTCAGTCTAAACCTCATACAACATAGTGTATGAAAGGACAGCTAAAGGTTCTTCATCTAAAAGAGTAAACTCAGAAAGAAACATGACAAGAAAACATAAAAGGATGTTGTTAAATGTTTGCATCTTAAAATAGAGATAGGAGGTTTCATTTAAATGTCTGAATAGATTTTCATTATGTAAACTAAATTCAAGAGCTAAATATAAAATCCATACATGACAAAATACACTAGTATTCAAATTGGACTTTCTTGCATGTTCTGTTTCACATTGATAGCTTTTAATTTAAATTGAAATAAAAGTTCTAGAAATAAATATTTATCATTATAAAAAGCACAGAATATTTTTCTACCAATAACAGAGTCTTGTACTATTCTTCTCAAGATGAAGCTAAATTCAGTACTAACAACATTTTCGATGTCTTCTTTTGTTCTTACCAAGGTTGTTAACTGTCAGAATCCTCACACTTGTTCTTCCATGTCCTGGTTCTTTCCATTTAGACATTGACAAGGCTTTCTTGCTGTATGTTTCATCAGCTTTGTGTCCAAATGTCATGTTCTTGAAGAAATATTCTCTGAGTTCTCTAAAAGCACTGACATTTTTATCCACTCTATATTAATCAGCTTATTTCTCCTTGTAGTATGGAAGCATATTATATCTTTATCTGTTGTTTCTACAAGGACAGTTAGCATCAGGAAAGCTGGAAATGAACCAGTGTTCAAAATGGATCCCAAATTTAATCATTTAAGTGCTGACTTCACCTAAGACACTTCACTTTCATCTTCTTGGAGTGTCCTGTCAATAATTGTTCAGGTATGGGCAGCATCTTTTATTACTTCTGGTTATATGGAATATAAAGGGGTTAGCAATTTTTTACGTGGAATTTTATCTTTGATTATTATTTGTATACAATGTTCTGAATCTTGAAACTCTCAGATGCCCTTTTAGATTTTGATAAGATTATGAGTAATGTAGGGGAAGGTGCTGGAGCTAGTGATCGGATGTCTGGCTACAGAGAATGAGGCTGAAGGTGCTTGTGTGCTTTTATTTCAGGTAAGCCCTGAGTTCTCTTCTGTTAGTCTCTCAGGAGTGCTGAATTAAGCCCACTAACAACAGTATTAGGGCTTTATTTAAACTTTCTCTTGTCTTCATGCTATAAAATCCAAACAACCAGGGTTATACTTGGATTAGATTAATGCCAAAATTTAATATAGGTTCATATGCTAGCATTAACATTAGAAACTCTAAACCCTCAGTTGAAGTAAAATAAGGTGAAGAGTGGTTGGGAGAGGAGAGAGTGTAAGGAGAAGGGAGATTGGCGGTTAGATATAATCAGTGCATGCCATGTGCATGGTGCAGGTGCAGAGCAATGACACTGAATGCTATAAATATGTGGAATTGATATCTGTTCCTAAAATCTAATTAAACCTAGAGACAGAAATTATTAAACTTACACATGAACAGAAAATCACACACAAATTTTCATACACAGAAATACTGATTTGGAAAGAAATTATTTAAATTCTAAATAAGCACAATATAGCTTGAAAAATGAAAACAATTGTGACACACAGTTAAGACTACAGAAAAAATATTAGGAGACAAAATTTAAATAATACAAATGCATGATAAACACTATAGATTTGCTTCTGAACTATTGTTTTGCCTTCTTTTGCTAAATTTAACATGAAACATAGAATATTGAAATTGGGAACTTTGAAAGAGTTTAAGAATGTACTTTAATAAAATGGAAAATTAAAACAATGTTTACAATAATTCACTATTTTAATTTTACCACCTTCTCTCAGATTCTATTTACCAACCCTACTCTCTGTTGCCATTCTGTTCACTTCCAACTAATCTTATGATAGAATTAAAATCTGTTTAGTCTGGCTTCCCCTGAATTAAAATAAGAAGGAATAATGGACTCTATTCACAACCACTGGGCCTACTTAAAATACAGCAATCTCAGCGGGAGTTCTGTCAGAGCTGGCTGCTTTCTCACAGTTCTGCTGGAGTGCAAATTGGCTCTGCCATGTGTTTCTGCATATCCAGCTTGTTTTGGTTGGTGTTTTTATGAATAAGATTCTGATTCTCTCCTTCTTTGCTTTATTGAAAAATTCTGCAATGCCTTTGGATTTGCCACCAGGGTGAGCAAGTGAAAACTATATTGAAAACAAAGGTTGTACAGAAATTTGAAAGCTTTAATAACTAAATGATACATTTTTGTCTTAAATTATTCATATCTACTTTGAAAAACACTAAGTGTATCTAATTAATGCATATTTACTCAGGGAATATGGTTTATGGGTTTTCTATATTCAAATGTGTGGAAAAAATGAAAATTGGTGTAATTATGGTGTGTGTATCAAGATAGGAATCCAAATTGAGATGGGCTAAGCCCATTAACCTCTGCTGTGATTTTTTAATCTATCTTAATGCATGAGCTATTGTGATATCCTATTATTTGAGAGTAATGCTGTGGAAACTGATCACATGACTACCTGAGAGTGTTTTCTCAACTTTCTAATACTCTCTCTAATTCCAATCCCAGCTTAGATTGAGGCTACTTCAGAGTTTTAATGTATTTGACGTGACCATGCTGTAACATGCAGGATACAGTTATATGTATCCTCGTAGGTTTTATTCAAATGTTTATTTTTTATTAGTCCTGGGTTATGTATCATTTGCCTTTCCCCCATGTAACTCTTATAATTGTATTTCACTCTTGGTTTCTTTCCAACACCATCTGAATTGACCAACCAAGATAAATTTCCATGAATCAGTTAGAAAACAGTTTAACTTAGGGAATTCCTGTCTAATCCCCTTGAAAATATTTGACATTTGAGATGTGTAGTTCCCAGTAGAAATTGTAATTTTGACCAATCATACAGTCTGTGTCACTCTGAAATGCATAGTCTGTTAGCATGCATCCTCTATGACGAAAGCAATACAGGTTAAATAAGACAGTGGAGAGCTTCAAGTGCTGAACCTCTTCAAATAAGACTGGGAAGAAATGTGTGACTTTGATTAAGAAGGAATGTGAAAAACAAGAAAGGAAGGAAGGAGAGAGAGAGAGAGAGAGAGAGAGAAAGAAAGAAAAGAAAGGAGCGGAGCTGTGGCAGGAAGATTACTAAAGTGGTGCCATTAAGTCTCATACTTCAGTTACCTATAGAAAAACTTGCACCTATGTACACTGATCACTCATTATATGGTAGTACTGGTTATAGTCAATCAAGAATGTTGATTGGTACACCTCAGAATAAACTCAAAAAGAAACTGAACAACATTGGCCTATAACTCTGGATCTAGAGCTACTAGAGAGAAAAAGTTTACAACCCTCCAACAGCTCATTGCTTTGCAATATCTAAAGGAATGTATTTAAATATTCTTTATCACCAGGGTCATCAACATGATCAGCTGGACCCTACTCCTGTGGGCCAAAATAAACCCTCCCTGCTTAAAGCTGCTTTTGTTTGGTATTTTGTCACAGCAATAAGAAAAGTAACAAGTAGAAAATTCAGATAGTCAGTCACATCAGTTATTCTTTGTCCAAGACCACTGATAGATAGTACAGTATCTAAGCACACAAGTGAATGCTCTATTGCCAGGACTGCAGACTGAGAACATAACACAGTAAAAGATAGATGTTGACTCATAGTTCTAGAGGCCCTAGTATGAGGAGCTATATTTGGTTTCTTTTATAAATTTTACATTTTGACAACATCTCAAATTGTAAAATTCTGATCCATGTTTTTTCACCTCTTCGCAAACTTCTTGTGCTTTTATTTTCAACAAAGTTTCACGCCAGTTGTGTTATCATAACCGTGGGTAGTAGTGAACACTTTATCTATATTTTAAAACCTTAAACACATATTTTTATGTTAGGTAAAAATGTATATCATCATCGCTGAAGATATTTAAAGATTACCATAAAGAGAAAGTTTCAAAATGAATAATCATAGGCTGAGGTCAAACCGTTGAAATAGTAAAGGAAGAATATTTTTGTCGTATGAGGTACACATGTAAATCTTCTTTTCAGGTTGGTGTTATAACTTTTGGAGGACTAGGCTCACTATTTTGTCAGTAAGGAACAACACAATATTATGGTTGCTGAAAAAAGGTGTTCCTTGCCTTCAGACAGCATTGGAAGGTTCCACTCATTGTTGTTTGATTGCCTTTTCTATGACTCCATATATTCATGGTCCATCTTTTTAGTGGAAATAAGAAATGAAAATTTTAATTATACTCCCAGCTTTTACACATCTTGAGAATGCTTATAGAATTATGCTTGTGTCTCTGTCTTACTGAATATGCAGAAAAAGCAAAATTTGGTTTAGTATGATTAGTACTTATTATTTACTGTTCATGTGTATACATCATCAATGCTACCTTCTTTTTAAATTTTATTCTACAATTTCAGCAGATTGCTTGTTGGTTGAAACAAATTATACCAAATCTGTATTATTGGGTAAATTTATATCAAGTCTTTAGCTCAAAAGGCACGTTCTTCCATAAAATTAAAAAAGGAAGACATGAAACAATATTAACATAATGTGTGGTGATATTGTGTTCTCCCAAATATTGTGCACCCTAATAAATTTATCTGGGCTCAGACAATAGAACAGCCACTAGATATAGAGACCAGAAAATGGTGGCACACATGCCTTTACTCCTAGCATTCCAGAGGCAGAGATCCATCTGGATCTCTGTGAATTCAAAGCCATGCTGGAAACAGCCAGGCATGGTAACTCATACCTTTAATCCCAAGGAAGTGATGGCAGAAAGCAGAAAGGTATATAAGGCATGAAAACCAGGAACTAGAACTGGTTAAGCTTTTAGGCTTTTGAGCAGCAGTTCAGCTGAGATTCATTCTGGATGAGGACTCAGAGGCTTCCAGTCTGAGGAAACAGAATCAACTGAAGAACTGTAGTGGTGAGGTGTCTGTGGCTTGTTCTGTTTCTCTGGTCTTCCAGCATTCACCTCAATACCTGGCTCCAGTTTTGTCTTTATTAATAAGAAGTTTTTAGATTCGTGCTATAATAATGATGATAATTCAACTTGGAATAAAAGCTAGAAAATGTTCATAAATATAACTATGGATTAGAGAGATGCTTCAGCAGCTAAGAGCATGGTTGTATTCCTAGAGAATCCTTCTTCAATTCCTAAAACACATGTTGGGGCTTACTCCAGTTTCAGAAGATCTGGCAACCTTTTCTGATTTCCTGTGGCACCAGGAATGCACATTCTACAGACATACAAGCAGACAGAACACTCATATATAAAACAATAAAATCAAATATATGCACTATAGCAATGTCTACTCCATTTTTCAATTTTAATAGAATATTCTGTGACTGCTGCTGCTGGAAAACAATGAAAAACTAATTTTAAATGCAAAGCAAAAATGAGACTGTGGTGGAGAATATTTATGAAACATAAATATGGCTTTTGAAAATACGTGATGATGATCATATAGGCATTTTATTAAAATGTAGAGCAATAAAATGATAGCTTTTAAAAAATACTCATAATCATTCAAAATTCTAAAAACTGAAACGAAATACAAATATTGAGATAATAAGAAAATACATGAATTTGAATGCCTGTAGAATTGGAAAGTGACCACAAATTTGCTACCTATTATTTAAAGGCATTGTAGTGGTTTGGATGAGAGTGACATGCTTAGTCCCCAGAAGGTGAACTGTTTCAGCAGTACTAGAGGATTAGAAGGTGTGTGTGATGATATATTTTATACCCTAATAAATTTGCATGGGGATCAGAGGACAGAGCCAGCCACTAGATTAAACATAGAGGTCAGGCAGTGGTGGCACACACCCTTAATCCTATCATTCCGGAGGCAGATCCATATGGATCTCTGTGAGTTCAAGGCTACAGAGCCAGGCAGTAGTGGCACATGTCTTTAATCCCAGTACTGGGAAGCACACATGCATTTAATCCCAGGGAGTGATGTCTGGGCAGAGAAACGTATATAAGGCATGAAGAAACAGGAACTCTCTCTCTCTCTCTTTAGGCTGAGGATTTTGTAGAGCTAAGAACTGGTGGCTGGCTGCTCTACTCTGATCTTTCAACTTTCACCCTGTATCTGGTTCTGGGTTTTTTATTAAAAGACCATCTAAGATTGAACAATAGGTGTGGCCTTATTGGAGGAGGTGTGTCACTGGGGGTGGGCCTTGAGGTTTCAAAGAGACTAGGCATGCCAAGCTGTGTCTGTCTGTCTGTCTGTCTGTCTGTCTCTCTCTCTTTCTCTCTCTCTCTGTGGATCAGGATGGAAAACTCTCAGCTACTACACCAGCCCGATGCCTTCCTAATAGCTACCATGCTCCCTACCATGATGATAATGGACTACCCCTCTGAAGCTGTAAGCTAGCCACAAATTAAAGGTTTTTGCCTTTAAGGGTTGTGTTGTCTTGATCATGGTGTCTTGGTCCTCACAGCAAGAATAGAGCACTGAACAAAGACACAGATTATCTACTTTAAAATATTTTATAAAAAATCCCTGTACATAGAATCTTTTTAATAATATGGCTTGAGGTGAGAGAGATGAAGTGCTTGGGATAATGAAGTAAATTTAACACTCATATAAAAGAATATTTTTCATAAGCTATCTTATTTGAATAAATGATAAAAGATTCAAAATATGGATGTATAGAAAGAATGAAGGTAGATTGAATTTATTTGTGATTACATAAAAGAGACAATTAAATAATGAAGCAAATAGGGAGGAATGAAGTTTTTGATTTGCTAAATTCAATGACTAATTAAAATGGGATTTTAAAAGCATAAAATTAATCACACTGCATTGTTACTGACTAATTGAACAGTGGAATTGAACAATGAAGAAGATTGCTAAGCACAGGTAACAACAATGCATCATTTGTATAGAAAAACAGGCTTCCTTACTGCCAGTCTGTTGTGCCACAGCCAATCAAGTAAGAAATCTCATTGATTACCCTTATGGAGGTCTAAATAGGATCAGGAAAGAATTTAACTTGGAGACAAAAATTAAAAACAACCCCCCCATTCTTGTAGAGTCTAATTATGTTCAGTTCAAAGGGCAAAGATGGTGGCATTAAAGATTTTTAATATTTTGGAGAGCTAGAGATGTTTCAAGGGATAAGAGCACTTGCTATGCTACTACCCATTTAGGGGCATGCAGAAGATTCTACAGCCTGGCTTCTCTCATTCCCCTCTTTTTTTTTTTTTCTTTTCTTTTAAATAAAACCAAACAACTTTATTTGACAAAAGACAAAAAACCAGTTATTTACAGTAGTTTTTTGCTCAAATATTGTTCGATGGGACAACCATACTTCAGATTTATCTTACAAGCAACCTAAGCAGAGACTGCCCCACCCCTTAGATGCTGCATTGTATTCCAGGAGAGGGGAATGCCATAATATGTCAGCAGCATGGCTCCCTCCCTCCTCTCTCCTCCTCAGTGCACTGAGGAGGAGAAAACTCCAATGCTGCGACCGCCTCAACCAGCAAGGAAGACGCGACACCAGGCTCTTCTTTCTGCAGTTTATTCAGGACATTGAACAATCTTCTGACTTCTGACCCCGGGGAAACCCGCTCACAGCCTTAAGTAATCACTGGGTAGCCAACCCTGATACGCCATGTGGGCACTACCAATAGGTGCAGGTGCGTGGAAGCAAGCCAGAGTCTCAGCCTTAGCCAATTAAGGAGTTGTTTATCACAGAGAGTGCTCACCGTCGGGAAGGTGGAAGGCGGAAGCCGGCGCCATCTTTGAGGCGTGGCTATATGCAGCTCTCTACACTCCAACTCACCCCAGTATCAACCCCTACTGCAGCATCCTGCAACAATCACTGGGGATCTAGACTCATAGACAGTGAAGGTAGAAGTGGGCAAACAGCAAGTTCTACTATTTTAAACAATATGTTCATACATATTTAACTCAGGGCCTTCCATATAAGCAATCACTTCTGTTACCTCCAGTCACCTCATTAGCATACATTAACACTCTTAAGACTTTGTAAACCCAGCGACTTTCGAAGCTGTCTACCAGGAAAGGAGGACAAAGAACAATGTTTAGTTTTTTACTACATGGGGTAGTAGTACCCTTAGAGCACACTAAGAGGACCCCTGATTTGGGTCTTTCTTTTTGCACTTACTGATTTTGTTTTGGGGAGCAGTGCCCATGTAACACAGTTGGCATGTGGAGATCAGAGGACAATTTCCAAGAGTTGGTTCTTTCCTACCATGTAGCTCTCAAGAATAAAAATCACTTTGGCAGGCATGACAGCCAGTACCTTTATCCATGGAGCCATCTTGCCAGCCCTGACTTAATTTTATGAGGGTAAGGGATAGTCTTGTTTGGTTAGGACCTTCTGGTTTTTTGTCTGTTTTGTCTTATTTGATTCTTCTGTCAAACTTGTCATTGGACACTTCCATACATATATACAATATGTCATAATTATTTTCACCAACCCTCCTTTATCTCTTCTGACCTCTAGCAGCTCCTCTCCTACTTACAAGTCCTTATTCTATATCAATTTGTTTTGGTTTTGTTTTGAGATCCAACACATATAACCAGAATCTTTTGTATCACAATACATCTTCATTGGAGGTTTGTGGGATCACTAATTGCTGATTGCTAATAAGTGTTCACTAATTGTCAACTGAGAGCAGTGACTCCTCTTTTTCCAGACTCTTCTCAGTCACCATTCATGAAGTAGCCAGGTTTTGGCTCACTCTTCCCTCCTCCATACTTTGCCATTTTCATGCAGGATCACTATAGGCAAGCATAGTTGCATTGAATTCATGAATAAAATAGTTGCACTATTCATTGCCCAGAAGAAGTCATTTGATGGTCCTTATTATTCTCTTCTGACTCTTGCATTCTTTCTGCCTTCTCTTCTGCTATGTTCTTTCAGCGTTTATAGGTAGAAATTAAAGCCTTGTTTCTGGCTAAGCACTAAACCTTCATTTATTCTCAACAACTTGAAAACAGTGTCCCTACATCCATCATCCTTGACTTCAAAGACTCTGTATGCAGAACACTGTATATATAATAAATAAATAAATATTTAGAAAAATAAGAGTACTTGCTACAATTGCAGAAGACTGAAGTTTTATTGCTGATACCTTTGTAAGATGGGCACAGCTCCAGGAGATCCAGCACCTTCACCTGGCCTTTAGGTTCCCTACACACATGTGCATATAAACATATATACACACGAATATAAACACATAAATCAAAGATAAAATAAAGAAAAAGTAAAAATTCATGTAGTTTACTGAACATAATTTATATGAATCATTTTGTGAATCTCTTAATGAGAGATCTAGGACTTAACTTATAATTATTATATATAAAATAATAATAATAATAATAATTATTATTATTTGTTCATGTGTGTATGTGGTGTATGTTTGTGTTTCAGTACACAAGAAATCTTGATCCTATTTCTTCTTCCATTTGGTTGTAGATGTGTGAGAATTGTATGAGTGCACAACTCTATCTGCCTTTCTTACATAACGTTTGGGTATGGAAGTGGAGTCTTCAGGCTAATGAGAAAATTTGCACTGAGCCATCTTACTGGACCCTACCAATGGTGTTATTGTTAGTATTTAAGTGGCGCTAGGAACACATCCTGAACACAACAAGACCACAGAAGAGTTTTATTAAAGAGGACAGAGGTGACAGGCCTGTGTGAAACACACATGGGGAGAGAGAGATATAAGGGGGGGGGAGACTGAGACTCATGCAAGATGGCACTGGCTTTTTAAAGGTTGGGCCGCGCATGCATACAGGAACTCCTGTGGGTACTCCACCCATGCACGTATATTACATGGATGTGCATGCACTTTACGCAACCATGTAAAGCCACAGAGTCCCAGTCCCACAAGATGTCTGACCCGGAGATGGCTATTCTGAACCGGAAATAGTTAGGCGGTCTGCCGGGCAAGCCCAACCATGTGGACATGTAATCTCTATCAGTTATGATATATTATTGATGTCTAATTTAGCATCAATCTCTATTACACAGTTTCAGTAAATAGAATATCTGTCCAATCTGTAGTAAAATCCTTAAACCCCCATAAAATCTCTATTGCCTTCTGAAATAATAATAATTAATTTTAAAACCTACCATGTGTTTCCAAGAATAAAACTGTAAGTCTTTTATCTAGGCTCTTATAAGCTGGAATAAATTTGTTTCTTTTTCTGGAGTAGCTACTACTATTGATTGTTAACACTGATGTTTAATCACAGGTTATTGTAGTTAAACAAGTATATTTATAACTTCACAATAACTTTTTGCTTTGCCTAACTGAGTCATTTTGAAACATTATAGTTAAGATCATTGGTTTTGTCATATTTTTATATAAATGATTGATATAGAAAATCAATATGTGTGGCTGTGCTGTATAGTTTTATGTTAACTAGATGCAGGCTAGAGTTATCTGAAAGGAGGGAACCTCATTTGAGCAAATACCTCCATAAGATCCAGCTGTAAGACATTTTCTTAATTAGTTATTGATTGGGGGGAAAGCCCATTGTATGTGGCATCATCTCTGGCCTGGTGATCTGTGGTTCTATAAGAAAATAGGCTGAGCAAGGTAGAGGAAGCAGGCCAGTGAACAACTCCCCTCCATGGCCTTTGCATCAGCTCCCGCCTCCAGGTTCCAGTCCTGTTTGAATGATGAACAGCAATATGGAAGTGTAAGCACAACACACTTTCCCAAGGTGCTTTGTGGTCATGGTGTTTCAAAAAAGCAGTAGTAACCCAAACTAAAGCAGTGTCCTTGGTGTGAGACTCCTTACTCATTAAAAAATAATATGTATGTTTGTTTTTCCTGCGTGTATATCTGTGTACCACAGGCATGACTGGTCCCTGAATAGGTCAGAAATGGCCTCTAGACTCCTGTACCTGGAGTTACAGACCATGACAAGCTGCTGTGTGTGTTGGGTCCTCAGGAAGGAAATCTAATGCTTTTGACTGTTGAGCTATCTGTTCAGCTGCCCCTGTTTTTATTTATTCTTATATGTAATATACACCTAACATAAGGAACAAAATACATATTTACACAAACACAATAATTACTGTGTTCTTAAATATGAATGTCCCACTTTTTTAAAAAAAGATTTTATTTATTTATTATGTATACTGTGTTCTTTATCCCTCACTGGAATGTTCCATTTTTGAGCCAATAAGATGGCTGAGTAGGTGCTCAGTGCCAACCTGAACAACAGGAGTGATCTGTTTGATAATCAAAGAAAGAGAAAATAGGGTCCTGAAAACTGACCTCTGACCTCCCTATTGGTACCATGGTACATGTACATGCATGTGCACATGCAATGTGGGAACACTCACACATTGACAAACACACACACACACACACACACACACACTGAATTTTTTAAAAAGAAGTTCTACTTTTGAGATTAAATATCTCGATTTCAATTTCATAATTCACTTTTTAAAGAAAAATAACCATTAATTTTTTGTGAACTATTACTATGAGCATTCAGGAATCACTAAACTCTAAGTCATCAAGGAATGCATTGTAATTATCTAATGGCACTGAAAACAAAGACATATTTTTGTGTTAGCATTTTGGCCAGATGTTGTCTTTGTGTTGTAAGGCAAGTTTGAACATATTCCAGAATTCTCTCAGGCACAGGAGAATTTGATAGAAGCCAGGGGGTGGCAGAAGGACAACTGGGCACTAACTTGCTATAGGACATGAGGAGAGAAATTTCATGTAAACTGGTTACACCATCAGCAACAGCAGCATCAGCAGCTTTTCCAGCTTTCTTTGGTTTTGGCTTTCTTTACAATAGCTTTTAGCTGACAAAGATTTTTTATGTATATTGCATATATCATAGTATTCTGTATGCATATGCTATAGAATGGCTACATCAGGTATGTAATGAATATAGCACATCATACAGTTGTCCAATTTGTTACAAAGGCACTCAGAAGGGACTCTAGCAGTTAGTGGTTTTCCTAAACCAGAACAAAAGGTCATTTTAATTTCTTTTCTCTTTTAATTATATTTTTATGTCTCATTTTGTCTTTGGCTTACAACAACCAAGAGCCTACTCTCCATTCCATTAAATGAACATTTTTTAATTCAATGTATTAAGTCAAACTACATTATATAATTTTTTTTATGCCAGGCTCCTTTCATTTGATGTGATATGCTCCAGGTTCATCATTATTGTGCATTTCTTTTTTTTTTTCATGACTGAGTAATATACCACTGGCCATATGGCACATGAGAATTCCTTCAACATTTACTGGGTGATGAATACTTAGCCAAACACTCCCTGGCTGACTGAAAAGCAGCTCAACTATCCATGAAATGTTTGCTTTCTGTGTTAGTAAGGTTATCACTTGTATGCTTTTGTTTTGGTCACTGGTAAAATACTGGAGAAAATTACAATGAAGGAACAAGGAATTTTAGAGCAAGTCTCCAATGGCATCTGCAGACAAATATTATTCCTTAGATACAGAGCTCTTGGCTTGCTGCTGGGACTTAGTGGAAACTGAACATTTGACAATGGGCCACCATGTAACCATTATGAGCTGGGTATTATTTGACCCACTGAGTCATAAAGTAGGATGTGTGCAGCAGCAATCTATTATCGAATCAAGTGGTATGTACGTGGCCAGGACTGAGCAGATCTCAAAGGCACAAGAAAATCACATGAAGAAAATTTCCAAATATCTGTGTTTCTACTCCCATTATCATGCTTTCTGTTTATATAAAGCATGTACCTCATGGGATGTTCCCTATGATTGGATGATGGAGGAAGAAAGGACAAGAGCTTGATTTACTGATGGCTCTGCATATTATGCAGACACTATCTAGAAGTGGACAGCTACAGCATTACAACCCCTTTCTAGGATAACTCTGGAAAACACTATTAAAAGGAAGTCTTCACAGTGGGCAGAACTTCAGACAGTACACATGTCAGATATTTTGTTTGGAAGGAGAAATGGCCAGATGTGCAATTGTTCAGTGATTCATTGTCTGTAGCCCATGGATTGGTTGATGATCAGAGACTTGGAAAGAATGTGAGTTGAAAATTTGCTAGAAAGACATCCGGAGAAGAAATATGTGTATAGATCTCTCCAGATTGGGGAAGGATGTGAAGATAACTATATACCATGTAAATGCTCATCAAAAGGTGACTTCAGCAGAAAAGAAGTTCAGTAATCAAGTAGATAGGATGACCTGTCCAGTGGACAGGCAGCCTCTTTCCCCAGCCATCCCTGTCATTGCCCAATGGACCCATGAAAAAAGTGGCCATGGTGGCAGAAATGAGGATTATGCATGGGCTCAACAACATGGACTTCTACTCACCAAGGATGACCTGGCTATAGCTGCTGCTGAGAGTCAGATCTGCCAATAGCAGATACCAGTGTCGAACCCCAGATATGGCACCATTCCCTGTGGTGACCAGCCAGCTGGTGGCAGGTTGACTACATTGGACCACTTTCTCCATGGAATAGACAGTGCTTCTCCTTGCTGGAGATGATAATGACTCTGGTTATGGATTTGCCTTTACTGCACATGATGATTCTGCCAAAATTACCATCTGTGGACTTAAAGAATATGTTATTCGCCATGAATTACATACAGTATTGCTTCTGACCAAGTGGCTCACTTCATAGCCAGAAAATGCAACCATGGGCTCATGATGATGAATCTCCTGGTCTTAATCTATGTTCTTTACCATCCTGAAGCAAATGGCCTTATAGAAAAAAGGAATGGTGTTTTGATGACACAGTGCCAATTAAGTGTCAGCAGCTTAGAGGGTGGGCCAGGGTTCTCTGGAAGGTAGTATATGCTTTGAACAGACACCAAATATTTTGAATGTTTTCTCCCATAGCCAGGATCCATAGGTCCAGGAGTCAAGTATGGGAAAAGGGAATAGTTGAACTTACTATCACCCCTAATGGATCACTAGGAAAAATTTTGCTTCCTGTTCTTGTGACCTTAAATTCTGCTGGCCTAAAAATTTTAGTTCCAGGGAGGGGAACACATCTGTCATGAGCCACAAAAAAAAAAAAAAAAAAAATCCATTGAAGTGGAAACTCATATTTCCTCTTGGTCACTTTGGTTTCTGATGCCCTTAAGACAACAAACTAAGAAAGGTTTGATTGTTTCTTCACAGCACAAATAAGAAAGATTACATCTGGAGTGCAGGAGGTCTTTTAAGTACATATCTTGGTGCAACCATGTCCCATGATTAAACTCAATGGAAAACTACCACAACACGATGTCCAAAGATAGACAGAAGGCACAGGTCAGTTAGGAATGAAGAAATGTGTAAATCCTCCAGGAAAAGAGACAGAGCCTGCTGAGGTGCTTGGTCAGAATGGAGGAAGTACATAATGGGTAGTAGAGGAAGGTAGCTATAAATACTAGCTAAAGCCATGTGACTAGTTACCAAAATGAGGATTATTTTTGACATGAGTACTTCTGTCATATTTTATGAAGAATGTGTTTATACAGAGATTTGGGCTTTCTTTCCTGATTTCTTTGTCATATAATGTAACCTCATTTGAGAGAGAAGAAATGGTTCTATTTAAGAATATCCTTCAAAGGATGTTGGCACATATTCTAAAGTTTATAATGGGTTTGTGGTTGTATGTGGGATGGTTATATCATGTTAGGCATAATTACAACCTGGTTATTGTTTTCTTTTTTTAAATTAAGAAATTTTTTGTTCATTCCACAAAGCAAGCACAGACTCTTCCCTAATCCTTCCTCCCGCTCCCCACCAGCCTTCCCCTTCAGCCCACCCTCCATCCCCTCCTCCAAAAAGGTATGGCCTCCCATGGGGAGTCAGCAAAGCTTGGCCCATTCAGATGAGGTAGGTCCATGAACCTCCCCCTGCATCAAGGCTGGGCAAGGTGTACTACCATAGGCAATGGGCTCCAAAAAGCCAGTTCATGCACCAGGGATAGATTCTGATCCTACTGCCAGGGGGCACATTAAACAAATCAAGCCATACAACTATCTCACTTATGCAGAGGACCTAATCCAATCCTGTGGAGGCTCCACAAGTGTTGGTCTAAATTTCATGAGTTCCCACTGGTTTGTTTTGGTTGTCTCTGTAGGTTTCCCCATCATGATCTTGATGCCCCTTGCTCACAGAATCCCTCTTCCATCTCTTTGACTGGACTCAAGGAGCTTGGCCTGGTGCATGGTTGTGGATCTCTGGATCTGCTTCCATCAGTTATTGGATGAAGGCTCTATGATGACAGGATATTCACCAATTTGATTACCAGGGTAGGCCACTTCAGGCACCCTCACCACTGTTGCTAGTAGTCTAATCTGGGGTCATCTTGTGGATTCCTGGAAATTTTCCTAGTGCCAGGTTTCTCTCTTACCCCATAATGTCTCTGTCTATCAAGATACCTCATTCACTGTTCTCCCACTCCATCCATGTTCCAGCTCAACCATCCCATTCTCTCATGTTCTCATTCCTCATCCCCTACCTTCTATTGCCCCCTCATCCCCAGTTTACTGATAGGGACCTCCTCTGTTTCCCCTTTGAAGGTGATCCATATATCCCCCTTAGAGTTTTCCAGCTTCTCTGTAGCTATGGGTTGTTGTGGTGGTATTGTGTTCCCCAAAATATTGTGCACACTAATAAACTTATCTGGAGTCAGAGAATGAGAACGGAACAGCCACAATATTAAACATAGAGGATAGGTGTAGATACAATTTCCTGCCTGGCCCAGTCAGGACAAATCTCTCTTACCCGCCAGTCCCACAGTCGCTCAGACCCAACCAAGAAAGTACATAGAAACTTACATTGTTTAGAAACTGTATGGCCGTGGCAGGCTTTTTGTTATCCGTTTTTTTTTTTTTTTTAATCTTAAATTAACCCATTTTTGTTAGTCTATACTTTGTCACATGGCTTGTGGCTTACCAGTGTCTTTACATGTTGTTTTTTATGGCGGTGGCTGGCGGTGTCTATCCCCAGCCTTCTACTTCCCAGAATTTTCTTCTCTCTTGTCCCGCCTATACTTCATGCCTGGCCACTGGCCAATCAGAATTTTATTTACACAGAGCGATATCCACAACAGATAGGCAGTGGTAGCACATGCCTTTAATCCTAGCATTCCAGAGGCAGAGATCTACCTGGATCTCTGTGTGTTCAAGGATACAGCCAAGCATGGTGACTCACACCTTTAATCCCAGAAAGTGAGACTTTAATCCCAGGAAGTAATGACAGGAGGCAGAAAGGTATTTAAGGCTTGAAGACCAGAAACTAGAAGCTTTTGCCTGGTTAAGCTTTCTGGCTTTGAGCAGCATAGTTCATAGATCCATTCAGATGAGGACTCAGAAGCTTTCAGTCTGAGGAAACAGGATCAGCTGAGCAATTGGCAAGGTGAGGAAGCTCTGGCTTGTTCTGCTTCTCTGATCTTCCAGCATTCACCCCAACAACTGGCCCCAGGTTTGATTTTATTAATAAGACTCTTTAAGATTTCTGCTACAGGTTGTAGTCTAGTTATCCTTTGCTTTACATCTAGTATCCACTTATAAGTTAATACATACCATGTTTGTTTTCCTGAGTCTAGGTTACCTCACTCAGGATGATATTTTCTAGTTCTATCCATTTGCCTACAAGTTTCATGATGTCACTGGGTTTTTTGTTTGTTTGTTTGTTTTCAGTGTATTTAGATTTTATTCTTTTTTATAATTTTTTATTTAAAAAGTTTTTTCTTTTTTTTTTTATACCAACCCCTGTTTCCCCTCCTTCCCCCTCTCATACTCTGCTCCTCAGCTGTCCCCATCCCACCCCCATCTCCTCCTCATATTGGGTAAGGTCACCCTTGGGTAGTCAACATGGGCTGGCATTCCAAATGTGGGCCAACCTAGCCCCTCCAACCTGTGTCAAGGCTGAGTAAGGCATTGCACCATAGGCTATGAAGGTGGGGATAGAGGGAAGGGGATGGGAGGTAGGAACATGAGGACATGAGATGGCTGAGTTGGGGGAGAGATGGGGAAGGAGAGCAATGAAAGAGATATTTTGACAGAGTGTACCAGTAAGGGGATGGGGAGAAATCTGTAGCTAGGGAAAACCCCAGAAACTCGCATGATTGTCCCCAGCTAAGACTCATAGCAATGGTAGAGACAGTGCTTGAACTAGCCTTCCCCTGCCCTCAGGTTGGTGTCTACCCTAATTGTCATCATAGAACCTACATCCAGTGTCTGATGGAAGCAGATGCACAGACCCACAGCCAAGCAGTTGGCCAAGATCCTGGAGTTTAGGTAAAGAGAGGGAGGAAGGATTATAAAAGTAAGTGGGGAGGTCAAAATTATGATGGGAAAAAATAAACCACAGAGATAGCTGACCCAAGCTACTGGAAGCTCATGGACTCTGGACTGACAGCTGGGGAACTTGCAAGAAACTTAACTAGGCCCTCTGAATATGGTTGAAAGTTGCTTGGCTTGATGTATTTGTGGGTCCCTGGGCAATGGGACCAAGACTTATCCTGGGTACAAGAACTGACTTTTTATTGCCCCTGTCCTAAGATGTCATTGATTTTTACAGCTTGGTAATGCTCCATTGTGTATATGTACTACATTTTCTTTATCATTCTTCAGTTGAGGGGCAGCTAGGTTGCTTCCAGGTTCTGGTTATTATGAATAATATTGGTAGGAACATAGTTGAGGAAGTGTCCTTGTGGTATGATTGAACATTCCTTGAGTATATGCCCAAGAGTGGTATAGCTGGGGCTTGATGTAGATTGATTCCCAATTTTCTGAGAAACTGCCAAACTGATTTCCAAAGTGGTGTATAAGTTTACACTCTTCACCAACAGTGGAGGAGTGTTCCTCTTGTTCTACATTCTCTCCAACATAAGCTGTCATCAGTGCTTTTGATCTTAGCCATTCTGACAAGTATAAGATGGTATCTCAGAATTATTTTGATTTGCATTTCCCTGGTGACTAAGGATCTTGAGAAATTCTTTAAATGTGTTTTGGTCAGTTGGGATTCTTCTGTTGAGAATTCTCTGCTTAGGTTTGTAGCTCATTTTTAAATTGGTTTGTTTTGTATTTTGCTGTCTAGTTTCTTGAGTTCTTTATATATTTTGGAGTTCATTCCTCTGTCAGATGAGGGGTTTGTGAAGATCTTTTCCCATTCTGTAGGATGTCATTTTTATCTTATTTATTGTGTACTTTGCCTTACAGAGGCTTTTCATTTTCAGGAGGCACCATTTATTAATTGTTGCTCTCAGTGTCTGTGCTACTGGTGTTATATTGAAGAAGTGGTCTCCTAAGCCAGTGCTTTCTGGGATACTTCCTACTTTCTCCTCTACCATGTTCAGTGTAGGTGCATTTATGTTGAGGTCTTTGATCCACTTGGATTTGAATTTTGTGCATGGTGATAGATATGAATCCATTTGCAATATTCTTTATGTTAACATCCAGTTATACCAGTATCATTTGTTGAAGATTGTAGAGTTTTTCCATTGTACAGTTTTGACATCTTTGTCAAAAATCAGCTGTTCATAGGTCTGCGGATTAATGTCAGGATCTTCAATTTGATTGCATTGGCCCACATGTCAGTTTTTATGCCAATACCAAACTGTTTTTAATTACTGTAGCTCTATAGTAGAGCTTGAAGTCAGGGATGGTAAAGCCTCCAGAAGTTGCTTTATGGTAAAGGATTGTTTTAGCTACCCTAGGTTTTCTGTTTTTCCATATGAAGTTGAGTATTTTTCTTTCAAGGTCTGTGAAGAATTGTGTTGGGATTTTGATGGGGATTGCATTGAATCTGTAGATTGCTTTTGGTAAGATAGCCATTTTTATTATGTTGATTCTGTCTATCCATGAGCATGGGAGATCTTTCCATTTTCTGATATCTTCTTTAATTTCCTCAAGGACTTAAAGTTCTTGTCATACAGGTCTTTCACTTGTTTGGTTAGAATTCCCCAAAGTATTTTCTATTTTTTGTGGCTATTGTAAAGGGTGATGTTTCTCTGATTTCTTTCTCAGCCCTTTTATCATTTGTGTATAGGAGGGCTACTGATTTTTGAGTTAATCTTGTATCCTGCCACATTACTTAAAGTGTTTATCAATTGTAGCTTGACTTCTTCGTTCCCAATTTTTATCCCCTTGATCTCCTTTTGTTGTTTTATTGCTCTAGCTAGAACTCTGATATCAAATAGATATGGGGAACAAGCCTTGTCTCCACACCAGAGATTCTCTCTTCTGTCCCTTATATTCTGTTGGTTATGCTTGCCTCTGTAGTCCCTGTTTGTTTACTCAGATTTTCTATTTCTAGCATTCCCTCAGTTTGCGTCTTCTTCATTGTTTCTATTTCAATTTTTAAGTCTTGAACTGGTTCCTTCACCTGTTTACTTGCTTTTTCTTGGCTTTCTTTAAGGGATTAATTGATTTCTTCCAATTTTTGTTTGTTTTTTTCCTCAATTCTTTAAGGAAATTTTACATTTCCTCTTTAAAGTCTTCTATCATCTTTTAAAAGTCATTTTTAAGGTCATTTTCTTCTGCTTCTTCTAAGTTGGCATGTCCAGGTCTTGCTGATGTAGAGCCACTAGGTCCTTGTGGTGCTATATTGCTCTTCATGTTGTTGAAGGTATTCTGGCACTGGTGTCTACTCATCTCTTCCTCCAGTTTGGTGCAAATGGCATCTGTGTCTCAGGGAGTCACTCTTGGTCTAGTTGGAGCTGGTAGAGTCTGTGTCTTAGGAAGTCACTCTTGGTCTAGTTGGAGCTGGTGGCATCTGTGTCTCAGGGAGCCACTCTTGGTCTAGTTGGAGCTCTTGGTCTAATTGGAGCTGGTGGAGTCTGTGTCTCAGGGAGCAGCTGTGGTCTCAGAGGATGGGTGGGTTTGAGGAGTGGATTGTGGCTTGTCGGTTACAGGGTCTGGTGGGAGATGGTAAGAGTATGCCCTTCCTGCAGGAGTCCTGCTTGCTGGCCTGTAACTGGTTGTGCCCCTGGGCCTAAATCTAGAGGCTGGGGTGATTGGCTAGGCGAACAAAGACTCACCACTTGGTACAATTGGAGCTGATGGAGTCTGTGTCTCAGGGAGCAGATGCAGTCTCAGAGGATGGAGCATTCTTCTACAACTTTCTTGATCCTGAAGTGCTGGTGTTGTATTGTAGATGTATCCATTTGAACTGGGATCCACAACTCTGCATTTTGATTTCATGTATTTCTGTAAAAGTCACTCTCTTTCAAAGATAGTGTTTGGTGAGTACTATGCTTATCTGAAGGTATAAGGGCAAATATTAAGAGTATAATTAGCGATTATGCAAGTTTAGTACAGTAGCATTTGTACAAAACTTCATGATGGAACACCTTGCACAACCTTGATGCAGTGGGAGGGGCTTGGACCTGCCTCTACTGTATGTACTTCCACATGGGAGGCCTTGCCTTCTTGGAGGAGGGAATGGGGGGCATGGGTTGGGACAGGGAGGCTCAAGGGGTGGAAGGAGGGAAGAAGGGGAACTTTGATTGATATGTAAAATGAATAAAAATTTGTCTTAATAAAAATTATGCATATATACATGTACCAGGCTTTCCTTATCTATCTATCTATCTATCTATCTATCTATCTATCTATCTATCTATCATTTGTTTGTTTATTTGTTTATTTATTTATTTATTCTTTGTTATTTTTTTGAGACAGGGTTTCTCTGTGTAACTTTGGGGCCTGTCCTGGAACTCACTCTGTAGACCAGTCTGGCCTCGAACTCACAGAGATCAGCCTGCTTCTGCCTCCCAAGTGCTGGGATTAAAAGCATGTACCACCACCACCCGGTTGTACCAGGCTTTCTTTTGGGCCAACCACCAGCTCCCAAATCATGACACTGAGACTAATAATTCATTATAAAAGATTGGCCTTATCTTAGCTCTTATTTTTAATCTGTTTCTCTTTATCTATGTTTTGCCCCAGGGCATTTTACATTTCTTTCTTTCTGTATATCTATTCTGTGTCTGTCTGTCTGGCAGTTGCCTGATTTCTGTCTCCAGGCATGTCCCTTTCTTTCTCCCCCATTCTCCTCCTCCTTCTCTCTTCAGCCTGAATTTATTCTCCTATATTTTTCTCTCTGCCTACTGGTCCTATTGGCTGTTGAGCTTTTTATTAGACCAATCAGGTACCCTAGGCAGGCAAAGTGAAACAAATGCAATACATCTTGACATAATTAAACAAGTGCATCACAAACAAATGTAACACATCTTACATCATTAACAAAAGCAGCATAAACAAAAGAAACATATCTTTGACTAGTTGAAATAATATTCTACCACATACATATACATTAATAAGAACAGAGGCCATTAATTTGATAAAGAGCAAAGAAAGATACATGGGAGAGTTGAGATGGAAAATTTGGGGGGGGGGAAATGGAGGGAGAAATGATGTAATTATACAATGATCTCAAGAAATACAGGAAATATTTTGAAAAGAGATGTGCCATTTTCATTGTGCCCTCTCTATCTCCTCCAATCAAATCAAAGTATGAGTTCTCAGTTTTCTCTGCTGCCATGGCGTTGTTCTGCTACCATGAACTCTAACCCCCTCAAACTTAAAGCTCAATTAATGTTTTTAATTTTATGTTTCCCTGGTCATTTTTGTCTGATCATTGTGTTTTTTTGTGGGGGGGATGTTGTTTGTTTTATTTTGTTTTTTCCTTTTTGGTTGAGAACATAGCCTCTCTAGCCCATGGTCATTTATTTTGTCATAGAAATTAAAAAAAAAAAGTAACTAAGACAGAAGCTGGTTCAGTGAGAGATATTGACTCAAAATAAATAAACAAACAAGCAATCAAGAAAAGAAACTAAATGGGTTAAGCATTTTGGCTGGTTAAGATTTTAGGCTTTGGAGCAACACAGTTCAGCTGAGACCTGTTCTGGATGAGGACTCAGAAGCTTGCAGTCTGAGGAAACTGACCAGCTGAGGAACTGGGGAGGTGAGGAAGCTGTGGCCTGTTCTGCTTCTCTGTTCTTCCAGCATTTACCCCAATAACTGGCCTCAGGTTTGAGTTAATTAATAAGACCTTTAAGAATCATGCTACAGCCATACAGTTTGTAAACAATAGAAGTCTCTGTGTGCAAAAAAAAAAATGAAACTAAATAAATATATATACAGTAAGCAAACTATGTGCTGCACAATTGAGAAAGACACTTGATGTTGACTTCTGGCCTTTACACCTACAAGCTTGCATATATTCCTTTGTTCTCTTTCTTTCTTTCTTTTCTTTATTTCCTTTCTTTCTTTGTAAACAAATTCTATTGCATCCCCAAATTTCCTAACAATATTTGTTTATAGTTTGTAATGGCTAGTGTTGATTGTCAGCTTGACAAGATCCAGAGTCTTATTAATCCCATAACCAGGTAAGCTTGTGAAAGGATAGTAATATTGGGTTAACCTGTAGGTGTTCCTGTGAGTGATTTCATCTATCACCTTTAATGAAGTGATAAGACACATCCTAACAGTATACAGTTATTCTCTGGACCTAGATCCTAACCTGTATACAACTAGTCCATGGCAATCATTCATGTCCCTTTACTTCCCAATTGTGGATACAATGTGCCTCAAGCATGTGTTACTGGATATTTTACCATAATAACTGTAAGTTTAAACTATGAGCCAAAATAAACTCAATTTGTCTTAAACTGCATTTGTCAGGGTTCTTATTTATTTGTTTTTAACAAAAACAACAGAAATAATAGCTAATGTATAGTCTCCTCTTCACCCTCATGCTCTAGCAAATTCTGTGATGGAATTGCTATTCTATTTTAACCAAAATAGCATCGACATTGTGATCTTTGGTCTCCTATTAAGGGCATGCATCTATTGCACACATGTAGAAATCATGTAATTATAAAGGCACTTCAAACAAATAAAATACTTTTTCTTGATTGTATGAAAGTATTTCTATCCTTGACTCAACTTTTTTTTTTACCTCTGATTATGTTAAAATATATTAGATCTTATTTTTAATTTAAAAATTACCCATTATCTTCAAGAGTTTTTGCAAAATAGCTATCCAGAGGATGTAAATGGTATTTAAACTTGTTTAGCTATGTTAGCAAATGTGAAAAAGAAAGGCTATTTGGCTGTCTAAAATTGTGCTTTTAGTTTGCAACATCAATAGTAATATGTACTCCCATAGATGAGATCTTTGGAGAAAATAAGATAGGAAATTTACTGAAATTAGAATATTTATCAGAAACAAACTGCATTTCCTTATTTATTCACTGAGCTTAAATGTTAATGAAATTTCCCCTTTCAAATTATATCCACAAGGCAAGCATTAGATAAGACAATGCTATCAAGGATAAAAAATGATTGAATTGTTGTTTTTACTCTTAATAATCTGAAACAGAGATGTAGGTCAATGTGAAAAGTGGGTATTTAAGATGTTTCTGTTGCTTAGATAAAATGATAGTTTACTCAAAGAAATAATCAACGCCATGCACATTTGGGGGGGAAGTGATTTCTTTTCATCCCAAATGCCAGCTAAACTGTAAGTGCTGACATTTTGAATAAAGGAAAGGACAGATGAAAACTTTACAGGATAAAAATGCTTATCAAACTTTGCCTTTCCATTACATGGACCAAGATCTAGAGATCTGGATTTTTATTATATTTTCAATGTCTGAGAAATAGCTGCAAAAACCTCTTTGGACAGTTTCCAGTAAAATTCAACAACAAAGATTTACACAAAATTATTACTAAAAACCCGCAATAAAAAGTCATGTAAAAGTAAAAGTAACTTATACTACCAACTATTAGTTTCTCAGTGTGAATTTCTAACAGTATTAGATAATGGCAATGTCCTTGACCAGCCACAGCCATGTTATAGAAAATCAGGGCTGCAATCATGTGTTGTAAGCTGGAAATGTAACAGGTCTCTGTGGCAGAGGATAGAGCTATGGCAAGAATTATGCCCATGGCAGAGAGCAAAGATACCTAGCTTTGAACTTGACTCTTGTTTGTTTCTGGCAGTGCTCTTATTGAGAAGCCTTACATAAGTAGATGTGAGAGCTTATTATTGTAAGTCAGAATTCTCAACTACACATCAGGGATTCAGATGCACAGCATGCCTTCTAAACAGGATGAGGCTTAGTATTGTATGAAAATATTTCTGTCAAACACACAATATTATATATTGATATAGCAGATTGCACTAGATGATTCTGATAAACAGTCCCATTCACATTAGTCATCTTTTGGTTGGGCATCTTATTTCTACAGTTTTGAGTAGATAAAACATACTGGTTAGATTCAGAAGATATGACTTTAGCAGCCCTAAATATCTATCAATTTTCTTTCTTTTATAATTTGCAAATGCATTACTTTCCCACATCTATTCGCCTTTATTGTTATTGAATATTTCATACTTGTGTACAATGCGATTTGATCAAATCATTCTCCCATACCCACCACTCCAATTCCTCTTCTATTGTTCCTACCATTTTCACTCCCAGATTCTCACATGCTCTCCTTTTATTAAGAAAGTTTTTAGTCATTTTACATATAAATCACAGATCCCCCCTCTTCCCTCCTCTCAACCCTTGACCCCTGCCCCAAGGTCTCCCATGGGGAATCAGCAGAGCCTGGTATATTCAATAGAGGCAGGGCCAAGCATGCTCTCCTTTTTAAAACACCCACAAGGTCCTGAGTCCACATAATGTTGATTGTACATGAATGTATTCTAGACCACCTACTGAACAGTGGGTCAATTTTCTGGAGCTGCACCCCCAAAGAAAACATACTTTAACTCCCTTAGCAGCCACAAATTACCATTAGTTTCTCAACTAGATGGCATTTTGGCTGAAGTGATCTTATTTATTTCAGTCACAACCCCTGTGAATTAGTGTGTGCAAATGGCTTAGTCATGTCCAGCAAATACTGTTTTGCTGTAGGTGACCACTACTTCTGATTCTTACAATCCTCTGTCCTTTTTTTCCTGATGATCCCTGAGCCTTGGCAGAGAGTAATGATATGGACATCCCATTTAGAGCTTAACATTACATTATTTCTTATACTCTGTACCTTGCCCAGTGGTATGTTTATATATTAATCACCATCTACTACAAAAAAAGAGCCTCTCTGAAGAGGGTTGAGAGATAAACTAATATATGAGTATAAAGATATGTTAATGGACAGTTTATTACAACATTCATTTTTGCAGAAAAATAGTATAAGGTTTTTCCCTAGGAGCTATGATCTAAACAGTCACATTTTGCTTTGCCCACTTATCAGGCACTAGTTTCACCTTGTGAAACACATTTCTAAATCCAGTCAAAAAGTGTTTGGTCTTTCTCAAAATATCCCTGTAGGCTGAGTTTCTCTGTGTCTCAGGAGCTCCTCTCAAATTACTACTCATAGACTTATTATTAATTATAAATTCTTGGTCGATAGCTCAGGCTTATTACTAGTTAACTCTTAGATTTTTTTAAACTAACTTATATTTTTTTTATCTCCCCTCTGCCACATGGTGGTACCTTCTTTCAACATGTCACATTCACTTACTTCTCTCTGTATCTCTAGCCACTCCAGAGACTCTGCCCTTCTTTTTCTAGCTGTCTCACCTTTAAGTCCTGCCTAGCTACAAGCCAGTTAGCTCTTTTATTAAATCAATCAGAAGGCACCTTGGCAAAGACACATCTTCACAGTGTATATGAAAAGATCATGCCAAAATAATTCAGGTCACTAATTCATCAATGGACATATCTTACCATGTCAGGTATTATTGTGGCTTACAACAGTTCACAAGTGGGTAAAATTGTTAAATGTTTTCCTCCCCAAGTATTATAAACAGAGTCTTTCATCACCAAGGAAGTTAACCAGTAGGGATGAAGCTTCCAGATTGATACCAGTTATATTTCTTCGTCCTATAACTCTAATACGCTGTGTATTCATTTAAAGGACCATTAGATTTACTCATCCTTAAAATTCAAGGACCAGAAAATTTTGTATGTCATAGAATGATATTAAGGACCTCCATGTTCTTATTCCTATTTGTGAATAACATACTTAGGGGTTCCATGGCAAATAGATCAGAACAGTATCTGTGAAGGTAAAATACATTATCTCTGAAATTCAGTGGCCTAGCAAACAATGTCACAATATATTCTTCATGCTCAATGGGACATTCTGACAATGGCAAGAATTCAGGAATATGTATGTAACATGTATGTTCATGTCTGTATGGTAATGATGCATGTGAGTTCTTATTCATTGGGCCTAATTAGAATTATGTCATCATTTAATGTACTTACATTTTTAAAAGTATATACACACTTGGAATTTTATTTCCTCTATAAACTTTGATATTATTGTATATTAGCAAATTATGTGTCAAAGAATATTTGTGGATTAATAAGTAGCACACATCCACAAACTTTTAAAATTTCTTCTATAATGTATATCAGTGAAATTTTCTTGTGTTAGAATTGCAGAATCTGAATAATCATAAACTCAAATCTTCAAGTAGCCAGGTCAACTATTACAAATACCAAAGTACTAAAGTTGATACTAAAATGTTGCCTCTCAATGAAGCCATATATCAATGATTTAGAACATGCATCTTTTCCTTGATCTTGTACTCTTCAAATACACCCATCCTCGTACTTATCACAAGTTGCTAGCAACTGAAATAAATATTTTTAAGGCTTTGGTACCTGGGTCATTTTCTCTAAAGAAAATTCTCCCCTTCAATCATGATGAGATTTAACTATTTCATTTTTTTAAAAAGTAGTTAAGTCCATTCTTGAATATATTTTATTAAATATCCATGATGAGGAACCAATCACATCAGAGAAATGACCTATACTTGTGGTAAATGAAACCAGTTTTGCGGCAAGAGAAATCTTTAGGAAGGGGAAGCATTCTTAGGCTTTCCATACTATGTTTGTCATTAATGTCATTACCATCACCATTTTGATTTCTGAAATCCTATGTGAATTTGTGGTACCCACATTTAAACACAGTGCCTGGAGCATGCTAGGCAAGGGCTTCACTGCTGAGCAACTTCCAAAGTCCTCTATTTGAGTTTTGGTAAAGTAGAGCATGAAACATGAAAACAAAGAAATATCAATTCAAAAACTTGGAGCATCACACTGGAAGAAAAATTTTCTATTCTGCAACAAAACTAGGTTCTGGCCTTTCTGTTTTTCTGTCATCAATCTTTGGTTTTGAAGCAGTTACATATTGTGAGTCTGTGCAAAATGACAGATTTCTTAACTTATTTCTGCTTCAAGTGATGATCCTGTATTTATTGTGCTTGCGTGCTTATTATTAGGGTGCTAAGTCAAATCTCTTTTTCCCCTGCCCCTCCTCTTTTCCTCTATTTCTTCACAATCCTTACTCTTGCCTATTTGGGAAATGCTTCTAACATTTTTACTTACACCTGTGCTTTGGTCCACAGAGATATGGATGTTCCCATTACATTTTTTCTTTCAGTCACATTTTTGAAGTATAGGTCTACCTCTTCTCCAAGCTTTATTTTACACATCCTGGCACAAGTCATGTCCATACTGAGTTATATCCAAACACTAAGAGTGACATATGAAAGCATCAGTATCTGCCCAGCCATAAACAAATGTGAAATTTATAACTGAGCTATTGATAGCTAAATATATCCATCAATCAGCTCCTAAAGCAATGAAAGGGTGTTTGGGTGATCATATATCCCTAAAATGATCTGGACATCATTCCTAATGATAGACATACTATAGCTAAGATAGATAACTTGATGGTGCCTTTGAATCTCTCAACAGCATTACTATAAACTCTTTAGAGGATTAATAGTAACTGAGGAGTAACTTGGGAAAACTGGATGATTTCCAATTTTTTTTTCTCTTGTTTTATTTTCTGAGACAGGGTTTCTCTGTGTAGCTTGGAGCCTTTCCTAGACTCACTCTGTAGCCCAGGCTGGCCTCAAACTCACAGAGATCTGCCTGCCTCTGCCTCTTGAGTGCTGGGATTAAAGGCATGCTACCACCACCACCTGGTGATATGCAATAATTTTTAAATCAGAAAAAAAAACCTTTGAATTACTCAAAAATATTAAACACTTTAAAATTTCACTGAATTATTGGAACTTGATGTAGATTAGAGAAGGTAACAGTATCCAAACAGGGTACAAAATTAATAGTCTTTGAGAAATTTGTGCTTTCTATTGTCAAAATTTTTACTGAGATGAAGTTGGATGGAAAGAGCCCTATCTGCTGCTCAGAAGGTATTACAGAGGTAATTTGCTTGCCTAAAGTGATGTTTAGCTCTTGCACAATCAAATAAAAAACATACAAATTTAAATGTCTTATTCCATACTATCCCAGGTGTTTTGAGTTTGATTCCAAATTCTTTCATAAATAAGGTGACAAGGCATAAGCAATTTATCTGCTATTCTAGCAACAATTTGTCATTGTGATCATTCAATGCAACATTCAAATACTATTTACTATTTGAATACATTTCAATGACACTGTTTTTCATTCTTGGGCTACCAAACTCGCTCAGTGGATTAAAGTGCTTACCACAAATCTTATAACCTGGTTTGATTTCCAGCATCCATGTAAAAGGAGAAAATCAGTTCCTAGAGACTGTACTCTAACCTCCACGTTCACCCCAGAGTATGCATGCAACCCCACTATGTAAATTTAATAACTTGTGCTGTCCTTTCCTACTTTGTGTGTGGAAAAGAAACAGTGCATTGCAATGACGTACTTGTGAGTTTTATTAATATAGGTTGCTTTAGTAGGAATCTTAAAGAGTCTTATTAATAATACTTAAACCCGAGGCCAGTTATTGGGGTGATTGCTGGAAGATCAGAGAAGCAGAACAAACCACAGCTATCTCACCTTGCTAGTTCCTCAGGTGATCCTGTTTCCTCAGGCTGGAAGCTTCTGAGTCCTCCTCCACATGAATCTCAGCTGAACTGTGTTGCTCGAAAGCCTGAATGCTTAACCAGCCGAATGCTTAACTAACTACATGCTTTTCTCTAATTGCTCTGGTTTCTGGTCTTCATGCCTTATATATCTTTCTCTTTCTGCCGCCACTCCCTGGGATTAACGGTTGGGTTTCTGGGATTAAAGGCGTGGGTCACCATGCTTAGCTGTTTCTAAAGTGGCCTTGAACTCAGAGATCCGGCTAGCTCTGCCTCCCAAGTGCTGGTTATTAAAGGCATGCACCACCACCGCCCAACTTCTGTTATGGCTTACTTTGACCCATTTTCTAGCCACCATTTTTGGTGTTGTTCTAGTGGCTGTCTGTTCTCTGACCCCAGATATGTTTATTTCGGGGAACACACAATATTTCAGGGAACACAATACCCACCACATTTCCCCCGTTTTTGTCTAAAATTAAAAAGAAGTTATAACTAATACAAGAAAAACTATCCAATAACTATATACAATATATACAGTCAAGAATTACATTAACAATGTCTAGTCCATTAACATTTGACAGATTCAGGTGAAAAACTCCATTAATATATAACAATGTCCAGTACAGTAACATTGATAAACTCAGACAAAAAAATTTTCAGTACTTATCCTATTTAAAACAAGTAGTTCCTTTTTAAAAGTAGATTCCATAATCTTCTTTTATCTTATATTGGTGAAATTATTAAGGCCACTCCACGTAGTTAAAAGGGAGGTTTATTTTGTGGGGTAACTTACAAATGAAGGTGTAGGTTGTAGGGTCTGGCAAAGGTATGGCACAGTCCGGCGGTGTTCTCTGGAGAACTCTGCTCGCTCTACCTCCAGTGTCCAGGGTCCCAGAACCAAGAGAGAGACCTCCTCTCGATCCTTGGTCTTCCACTTCCTCCTCCACCCTGCCTTGTGCGTGACCATTACCGAAGCCTCAATGGGGGTTGGAACTTCCAGGCCAATGCTGTGATGGCTATCCACTACAGGTTGCTTTTGCTTTTCACAATTTGCACATTTATTGAGATTCCAAAGAGTCAAAAGTGTAAAAGGAGGAAAAATATGTTTTTCCTTTTTAAAAATTTATTATATCTGTGTTTTAATTTTACACATCAGCTATGGGTTCCCCTGTACTCCTCCCCTCCCGCCCCTGCCTCCACCTTCCACCCATCCCTTCCCCTCCATTCCCATCTCCTCTAGGGCCAAGACTCCCCTGGGGATTCATTTAAACCTGGTGGATTCAGTACAGGCAGGTCCAGTCCCCTCCTTCCAGGCTGAGCAAAGTGTCCCTATATAAGGCCAAGGTTCCAAACAACTAGCTCATGCACTAAGGACAGGTTCCCATCCCACAGCCTGGGTGCCTCCCAAAAGTTTCAAGCTATTCAGTTGTCTCACTTATCCAGAGGGCTTGATCCAGCTGGGGGCTCCACAGCCATTGGTTCATAATTCATGTGCATCCATTCATTTTGCTATTTGTCCCTGTGCCTCTCCAATCTTGGTCTCAACAATTCACGTTCTTACAGTCCCTCCTCTTTCTCAACAATTGGACTCCTGGAGCTCTACCTGGGGCCTGGCTGAGGTTCTCTGCATCCACTTCCATCAGTTATTGGATGACAGTTCCAGCACAACCGTTAGGGTGTTTGGCCATCTGATCACCAGACTAGGTCAGATCAGACTTACTCTCGACCATTGCCAGCAGTCTACAGAGGATGTATCATTATGGATTTATGGGGACCTCTCCAGCACTTTGCCTCTTCCTGTTCTCATGTGGTCATCATTTATCATGGTCTGTTATTCCTTGTTCTCCCTTTCTGTTCTTGATCCAGCTGGGATCTCCTGCTCCCCTAAGCTTTCTTTCCCTCAAACCTTGCCCTTCATTATTCCCACTGTTGTCCATGTAGATCTCATCCATTTCTCTGTCATTGGGTGATCCCTGTATCTTTTCTAGGTAGCCTACCTGGAATTGTGTAGCAGTTAAGTCATCTTTGTTTTACATCTAATATCCTCCTATGAGTGAGTACATACCATGTTTGTCATTCTGAGTCTGGGTTACCTCACTCAGGATGATTTTTTTCTATATCCATTCATTTGCCTGCAAACCTCATGATGTCATTGTTTTTCTCTGCTGAGTAGTACTCCATTGTGTATATGTACCACACTTTATTTATCCATTCTTCAGTTGAAGGGCATCTAGGTTGTTTCAGGTTCTGGCTATTACAAACAATGCTGATATGAACATAGCTGAGCAAATGCCCTTGTGGTATGATTGAGCAGTCCTTGGGTATATGCCCAATAGTACTACAGCAGGGTCTTGAGGGAGATGGATTCCCAATTTTTTAAGGAAGCACCATATTGACTTCCAAAGTGGCTGTACAAGCTTGCATTCCAGAAAAATATTTTTAAAAAATAGTATTAAGTTTTAGTTACCAAACTTCATGTTATATTAGAGTTGGAAACAGTGTTATATGTATTGAATCCTTGATCCATATAGTTGTGACACCATTTAGGAGACTGTAGAAATTTAGGGAATCAGGGAAAGACTTGAAAAGCTATGGAAGCCCATTTTCAGGTTCCTTGTGGCTTTACCCAGCAGGTCCACATAGAGGATGATTAGGGCTATGGGCCTGAGTGCAGGTGTCTGAAATGGTCTGCACTTGGCTGTGCTGGGGAAGGAGGTCTTTTGCTCCACCCCCTTGGCATCTCTATAAATACCCTGGGGCAGAGACAGTCAGGGCCCATAGAAATAGGTTCCAGTTATTCTTGAGGCTGTCCTGTATTTTCTATTTGTTTATCTTCGCACTATAAATCCTTCTATCTAATATTTCCTGCTGCTCACACTCAAGAAAACTCTGAGCAGCTGTGGGGTTGGTGAGTAAATGCCCCACAAAATGCTTAGTGGCTGTGGCTTGGAACTAAGGGATGAATAATCCCTGGCTCTTTCCTATGCTGCCCTTTGCTTTCCTTGTTTGCCACAAAACCAAATGCCTTCCCTCACTGCATATCTACTATATGATAGCCTATGGACTGACACTTCTGAAATCCCAAGCCAGAGTCAATGATTTCTTCTTTAAGTTATCTCTGACAGGCATTTTAGTAGTATAAAATGTAACTAATGCAATCCATTTTTTTAATAAATATTTAACCTAGTATGTCAAATAAACATCTGACTCTAATTTTGAAAGGTAGCTTGCTAATGGATTTCTTAATGTGGTGACTTGTCCACCTGGCCTCCAAATTCATGTGAAACATTTGATTCATGGTTAGTAGTATAATCATGTCTGGGAAGTCATTTTGATCATTAAAATTGTCAGTACAATGAATTGACCATACATGACTACAATTTGTTTTATTAACATAAGCTAACTGTTAAATTGTGAGCACATGGTATACTAAATATTCTTAGGAACTGGTAACATGGATGGTCAAGTTCAAAGTTGACACAATGCAAGGAGCTAATCTTTTTTATAATATTAACTTCATAGTCTATTAATTTTAATAAATGAATTACGTTTTTATTACATATATCAGTTTTGCTTATGTTTTTAGTTGATTATTATGGCATCAATTTTTAATGGCTAAAGGAGTAAGTATGCCCCCAAAAGATATCAGAAAATAATTTAAAATGAAATACAACAGTTTCTCATGATAGAGAATTCTTCTTATCTTTTAAACTGTTGCTTTGATTATTGCTTTGTCTGAGCTGGTTTCTTGCCCACATGCAGATTCTAAACATATCTTTTTGTCTTATGGTGTCACTGATTATTTCTTTGTAGCTAGAGTTTTCCTGTGTCCCAGCCTGCTGGTGCTCAGGACAAATCTCTCACCTGTCAATCCCACAGCCACTTGGACCCAAGCAAACACACAGAGGCTTATATTATTTATGAACTATATGGCCATTAGCTCAAGCTTATTACTAACTAGCTCTCACACTTAAATTTGCTCATAATTCTTATTTATGTTTACCCACATGGCTTGGTACCTTTTCTCATTTCTGCCTTAACATCTTGCTTCTCATTGTGGTGGCTGGCAGCATCTCCTGACTCAGCCTTCCACTTCCCCAGAATTCTCCTCTCTCTTTGTCCTGCCTATATTTCATGCCTGGCTACTGGCCAATCAGCATTTTATTTATCAATCAATCAGAGCAACACATTCACAGTACACAGAGCATATTCATATCATTTCTTAGTAGTTTCCTCCCATGTTACTCCTCATGTGATTTTTGCTCTCACAGAATTCATTGTCTCCAGGCACAGCCACATCTCAGTTTCTGACTGGGTTTCCACTGATCTTTGAAAAGTCTTCAAAATAGATAAGAAAACCCAAGCATTTGTTCTGAAGAAAGTGGACAAAAATGAGAACAAATAAACAGTGTATGTATCCCACACAATGAACTGACCTGATATTTTATAAAACTAGAGAACAGTATCTTAACACATAATATATCTTACAAAATATTTAGAAAATAAAATCTCTTCCCAAATATCACCTGATAAAAATAAAGAAATAAAAGGTTTATTGTATATGTATCCTAAGTGCCTCTGTGTTTTGTGAGAATTAAGCACAAGCTGAGTTCAGTATAAGGTCTCTTTTTTAGTATGTTCAATATATGCATCCATACCAGTGTAAAATCATACATATTACCAACATCCACCAATCTTATTTGATGATACCCATCATTCTACACTCTAGTTAGATCAGATCACTAAGTTTAGGTTTTATATAAAAAGTTAGGTTATATAGTACTTCTCCTTCTTGGCCTGGATTATTATATTTAATTTAATGTTTTCCAGTTTCATTCATGTAGATGTAAATGAGATGATATTTTTTCCTTTTTATCTCAAATGACATCCCAACAATTAAAAGTGGAGAAAAAATATATAAGTGCATTGAAGAAAGCACACTCTTGAAAACTGTTCATGGGAAGATAAGTTAGTACATCTACTATGGAAAACTGTATGTGATTAGTAAAAGCATAAAGAAGTGTAATTCTCATATAATGCTTCTGTTCCAAGGGTACAAAGTCATCTGATATGAAACCCTTAAACGGAAGAGATAGCCTTTCATCTTCATTGCAGCATTAATCACAAGACAAGAAACCAATCTAAATGCCCATCAATAGGTGAATGGCTGTGGACATACTTTATTTCTTATATTTTATATTTAATTGAGTTATTTTGTTGCTAAACAAGTAATTATAAATGATTTTGTAATTAGATAAAAATGCAAATAAAATTTGTAATGCAATACTACTTTATGAATATCAATATAGGTCTGATTTAAAGGCAATCTACAATTACAGGACTGTGGCACCGTCATATGTGGTTCAAATAAAAAGAAGCCAAGTGTATCTGCCATCTATATAAATTAGATAGACATGGAATAATGCTATCTTATTTTCCCTGAGTTTCTATTCCTATGATTCTTTCACTTTTGCATAAGAGCCAAACTGGATTAGGGTCACATTCTATTCCTGTAGGTCCATATGTTATTTTACATCTGTATGTTTTGTGTCTGGACCAATTTTATACATTAATTCATGTTGTCCAAGGATTGAGATTTAAACAGGGGTTTACTAGGGAGGAGGCATTGCTTGGTTCTGATTGCTCTTTGAATGTGATAATACCTCATCTTTCAGAATGATCAGTTGACACTACATTTTTTTTGTTTGTTTCCTATCTTATCTATTATATAAGTCACACATCCTGAGCTGGGGAAGATCTGTAGAATTCATTATACTTGAAAATCGTTA
The DNA here is from genome assembly GCF_903995425.1 of Onychomys torridus. Lineage (NCBI taxonomy): Eukaryota > Metazoa > Chordata > Mammalia > Rodentia > Cricetidae > Onychomys > Onychomys torridus. The sequence goes on from NC_050465.1 coordinate 10,640,707, forward strand.
ATATTATATACATTTGTGTCATTGCTTTTTGGTAGCAATTGAAGAGCTAAGGCTTAAAGGCAACATTAAAAATTAACAATTTATGTAAGACTCCCTTAAAAAACCTGACTGAACAGTCCTCTTACAATTTTATTGCATTGAGTTATTGTGTATATGTATTGATGTATGTGTATGTGTCTGGGCACATGTGCCCACTAAAAGAACCTGTGTAGGTAAAAGGACAACTTGTGGGAATAATTTTTCTTCTTTCCCTATGATAATCTGGAGATTTGAACTATGGTTGTCAGACTTGCAAATACATGCTTTTACCCACTGAGCCATATGACCACATTTCATATATATCAATGAGAGATTTTAGGGCTACAATGGCTATACCATGTGGTAAGAAATTTTCATAAATGGAGGGTTAAACAAATTCATATTGAAAAATTTACTGCAGTACTAAATAGAATCATTGTGTATGAAAACATCAACATGTCTATGTTACTTGAATTTTGAACCCTTAGACTTACTCCATTTCTTCAATTGTGGCTTGTCTTTAGTATTTTATTATAGACATGAAAAACTGAGCAATATAGTCTAAATTTCATATTTATCATTTGATCAACTTGCCAACTCTAGGGTAATGGGATATTCAATTCTTATCATTATAGTTATATGATATATATATATATATATATATATATATATATATATATATATGCTACACAGTTAAGTATTACTCTGATAATGACTTTGAGAAAGCATTTAGTGAAGGAGACTATTAAAATTATTACAGAGACAATATTGAAATATAAAATAATATTGATCTTATTTTAATTGAATAATTCATAAGTTTTCATAGTTCCATTATTTCTCACTCATCAGTCTTAATGAAAAATAAATAAACTATGTCAAGAAATTAAACTACATATTAAAATTAAAGCTTAATTATATTTCCAAATTTATTATCACTCTATTCAGTTGTACTCAATTTCAGGAAATCAACTCATGTAGGATTGTGGAAAATTTTAAGTCCATCTTTGAGAAATATTCTTGTTAAAAGTGTGCATTTAATGTATTAGGTCTGGACTTCATATTATTATTCTACAGTTATATGAGACAATCAAAAATCTATACTATACTATAGTACATTAAATCATGAGGAACAGTGTAAGAACAGTCATTTCATGTACTTTAAGATAAGTGAACTCTGTCTCTTTTGTACATTTGTAAGGAACCATTTCGTTAATTTTCAGTCACCTGATACTTGGAATAGCAGAACAACATATGATCCATAATATTTCTTCTTCTCTGTTCCATATGATATAATTTATAATTTAAGATTAATTTTGCTTCCATAAACTTAATTTTCATCAGAACTACATATTGTTTCTGTTTTTAGGTCCATAAAGACATTCACCCTTGGCAATCCTTCAGAATATAGACTTGTCCGTCTCACATTTGTACAAGATTTCTGTTCTTTCCTTCTTTGTTTTGTCTTATTCTTGTTTACCAGCTCATTCATTTTGTCTTCTAAAAAACCAAACGCAACTTTTAGTGTGTTTAATTGCACCTTCAAGTGTTTGCCAATTGGTCCTTTCTTTTCCTTCCATAGCCAGCACTGGTGTCCCCTCCCAGGGTCTGGGAAGAATCTACAACCAGCTGATTATTAATCTTTGATGAAAAGAAATAAATCTATGTACACAAAACTCCTTAGTTCATACACTTTATTATTCTGTGATGGTTCTCTCTCTACACAGCTTCTATTCTGCTCTCACACTTAGCTCATTTCTTGCCTGATTTCTCACTATATTTACCTACTGTTCCCTCCAGGTTCTATCTTAATTCTTTCATCTAGTTCTGTCCCTTCTAGATTCTCATCCATCTAGTTCTTTCCCCTATCAGCTCCTCTCCCATCTCCTTCTCTGTCATGTGGTTCTTCCTCATCGTGTTCTTTCCCATCTGGCTCTTCCTCATCTTGCATCCTGTTCCTCTAGTACTCTCTTTTAGCCCTTCAATCTAGCTCTTCCCCATCTCAGGTTTTCCCTCTCAAGTCCTTACCCATCTAGTTCTTCCATTCTCTTTTCTCTTCTCCGTCCTTTCCCCTGGAAGTCCCAGTATAAAAAGGGAGGGTCTGAGCTAAATTGTGTAAAACTATTATTTAATCTCCACCTGACCTAATTGGTGTCCTCTTCTGAAATTTACCTTAAGTCAGGAGACTTGCATGTGGGCTGTTATCACTGTTATCCTTGGAAATTGGGCGCCCACCTGGGCAGTGTTTCCTGTAGTCTTTGAAAGTGGCTAAGGGAGATAGATATCTGATTCCAGAGAAAGCCTTTCCTGAGGCTGTTCTCCAAATACCTGTCCAGAGAGTGATCAGTCCACACTGTTAGCCCTTCTTAGGGAAAAGTCAATTGGGAAAACTATGAAGGCGCACATAATGCACCTTATAATGGTTTTTATAACAGAATACAGCTGACATATAACAAACCAAATAACACCAAAAACTCCTTGGAATTTGGCTTCCTCGGGAGGAATTCCCTGATCCCTCCAGGTAGTGACTTTGCCATAACCAGCTGAGTTCTTATGATATATTCCTGCATCCTGTAGCAGCATACCTTCTCACTTCCTGATTCATTATCATTTTATTCTATTTCTTTTTATCCTATGGACCTCAGACACAGTCACTTACCGATGTACCTGACAGATTGAGATTTTAAAAGCAAAATTCTGGGACATGGTCAAAAGTCATAACAGAAAGCCTGAGCACTTCTGAAAACTCACTTGATGAGTTAAGTATGTTGTGGATAAGGAATACTAAAAGCCTTTGTCAAAATGTTGAACTTAGGATTCAGAGTCAAGATTGTTTCTATCTCAGACTGATTAAGAGGGCAAAACAGTGTGTGAGCTAAAGCATTGATCTTATAAAGAAGGCCTCAGGCAGTCCTACCTTCAGTGTAGAGCAAATTCCACATAATTAACTGGATGCATCATGCATCAAAAGAAATACAGAATCATAGTAATATCTATGCTGCTTTCAAATTAATTAGTATAAAAAACACATATAAAGCCAAGGTAATGATGTAAACATGGAGTAAAGCAATTTGCTGCTGCAGATTTTTGATCATCTTAAATGTGGTCTTCAGCTAAAAATTTGTTTGTTACAAATATTTTAAAATCTATAAATTATCTATGCTTAATATGATTCTAGAACATACTATCACCAAAGAAAAAGTCTAATGGCCCAGGGGTGATATCCAGCTCTTGCCAAGTATTCCTACCACCCTACATTTAGTCTCCCCTACCACTCAAAAGAAGAACAGGAAGACAAAGAAAGAAGATAGGTTTATTCAAATACCGCACATCAAATTCTAAAGAAAAATCAGCCTTAATTTTACTTTCATTTATAATAGGCTTAAGACAAGAAACTCTAGTATAAATGTCTTACTAGAGGGTACAAATGCAAAAGTATTAGGCCTTTTACTTTTATAATGCTTGCAGTTCTATTTTGGCACTCATGACATTCAAAAATTTTAAACATAAAGAATAAAAGCCCTATCAAAACCATCTCCAGCTACTGTTTTTCCTTCAAACAAACAGCAAACTATACAATTAATACTTAAAGAAAAATTTCCCTCATGGAATAACACTAGATGGTACCCTGCTCTTCTCTCCTGAAGATATGGAGCCTTAAAATAATTGAGTTTTACCTACAATGTCCAGAAGTTTCTCTAAATATACTACAGTGGAGCAACTCTGACACAATAACATACGCCACAAACTACCTAAGGCTGTAAAGGCGCCACCAGTATAAATTGTTTGAAAAACAGACTTGGGCAAGTATTTCAGGGAAAGAAATATTGAAGGGCAGACCTGCTAAATCAAAAGAAAGAAATGGCAATAAATGCCATGCTTCTGAGTCCTTGTGAGATTTACTGCAGATTCTTACCCTACAACAAACTCATTTTTTTTTCCTGTGAGAAAAATGAAGTCATTATACTGTATCATGCCAAATCTCATGAAAGACTATGAAAAATAACAAGGAATGGTTACTTTCTTCATGGAGTAAGTGATTTCTGTGAATAGGTATAACATTGAAATTCCCCATAAACTTTATTTTTAGAAGCCATTCCAAAAATTTGAATAGTTTATTTTTATGTGTTTTAAAATACAAGTTATTTTCCTTCTTTGGATTTCTTGCATTTGTGTATATTTGAAAGACTTTATAATTTTTCATTTTACATATTATGTAGTGTGTTATTATTAAATGAGGAAGATACAGTCAACTCCTTCCCAAAGAGTTACACATTTAGGCTTTTTGTAATAAACAAGGTGTATGTTACTGTTTTTCACTCTTAGCCTCTTGGTCCATGGTTTACAAAGCACACTCATTTAGAATGAATGAGATAACAAACTCAATAAAATCAAGTCAATTGGCAGTTGTCATGAAGTGGCCTGTGTCAATGTCACTATAATAACTGTAAAATTTTGGGGAATTTTAGCTTTAAAATGAATTTTAAAAATTATTCTAATTCAATGGTTATTAGTTATATTTTCTGCCCTGCTCTATGTATGTATGTGTATACAGATACTTACACATTGCAGCTTTCCCTACAAATAATTAAGAAAGGAATGTACTTCAAGACCATTTCTTTTAAATTGAAAATTTTGAAATTCATCTTAAATGCCCTATGCACCTTGTGTTGTCTACTATAGACTCAGGGACTCAATGTGTTGCATTGCTAAGGATGTTGTCATTGTACAGTACTTTGTGTTCACCTCTCAGGCTTGGCTTGGGTTCACATCCAATAACTCACTTTGTGAGGGTTAGCTGAAGGCAGCATATCTCTCACTCAACAAGGTAAGCTCAGCACTCCTTCTATGTTTGAAGATCACATAAGGAACACACATCAACTGGGTTCTTCTCTGCCCATTGTTGCTGTTTATCTCTCCTAACCGGATGGATGCCATGGATGGTTCTTAATACTCACTTGTAACAAACTGAGCCCACTTCTCAGAGTGACACACTTTAAATGTGCATGTTTATTGTTTCTACTGACATATTTCTTTGTAGGCCATATCCCTTCTGTTTGAATCAATAAGTGATGCTTAAAAGAGGTTTCCTTTCTAGCCCATTCCCCTACACATAATATGCCTCATACTGCTAGGAAAATGTAAAATATCCTGTGTCCCTCATGTCTCTTTATTCCCTAAGTGGTTCTGAATAATTATTAAATTTAACATAGTATAAATTGCATGCCAAAACTCTTTTTATTGTGCCCTACAGTTCCAGGCTGTATCTTGTGTACATTGTGTTCAACTTATCTAGTTGTTTCTTGCTCTTCAAATGTCTGCTTCCTGAGACCACTGTATACTTTTCATTATCTTATGATCCTAAAGTTCAACTTATTTGTTTTTTGCAAAGTACCTACTGTATTTGGCTCAATAAATTCAATGAAATAAAGCATTCTCTATCAAGGATAAGTCCTTTGAAATTTTTAGTTATTGGTCTGCATCTTTTTCAAAGATTGGCAATTTATGGTTCTATAGTTGTTATAGGCCAAATGGCCTAATGAAAATAAATAAATATTATAAACTGCCCTCTTTCTTGTTTAATTATAGTTATTAGTTCTAGAGAAACATTACAGTATTTTTACACTAATATTTTCAGCTATTTGATAAATAAAAATTCTACAAATTCCAACCAATGGACAATTTATAATAAAAATTTGAAACTTTCTAAAATTGAATATAATGGTATAAGTGAAGAAAATATTTGATTGAAATAACAAAATTATTCCTTATAATCATTTTATACAATTCAGTATTAACATAGGAAAAATAAATTCTAAAAGAAATTCAATGTTATTCTCATAAAATATGAGCCAATTAAACAAGAACCTCACAAATATGCACATATTATATGTTCTACATATGTCAATTGGTTGATCTAAATGAGCTATTTCTTGTCTGAATTTAGACCTGTATATGAATTAAATCAATAGGCAGTACTTGGGTATTTTATAGGCATATTTTAATACTCTTTCTTTTACCAGCATAATTTTTTTATTGATTATTTGGAAGTTTCACATTAAGCAACCTGGTCACACTCATTTCCCAGACCTCATGGTTTCCAGTGGCAGCCCAGACCACAAACATTCCCATAAAGCCTGGGCTTAAGGCAGTGGGCCATGGATAACAACATGGCCTCCAGGGACAGCACAGATAGATGATAGAGGTCTTTTGAGGTTATTAGGGAGCCGATGCTCTCAAGCCACCTTTTCATTCACTAACGTACAACTGAAAAAGAAAAGAAAAAAAGAAAAATAACCAAACCAAACTAAACAAAAAACAAAACAAAAAACAAAAACAAAAACACAACCAACTAACCAACCAAAGAAAAATTCCTCAGCATTTACTTCTGTTTTTACACATACTTCCAATGGACACAATGGAACACCTCTTTACTGTTGCCACACAAAAGTGATCAGAAGTAGTCAAAATATTAATCCACATAGAAGTTCATTAGGGACTTCAAGTACGGAAACCTATTCAATACAAATAAAGCAATAGTAATATAATACATCAAGTTTAAATTATGTCCATGATCTTGTACGTCAGAGCAGAAAAGCAGTTGCTTAAACCTTGCTTATATGCTTGTAGAAGGTTTCTCAACAGGGAATACTTACTATTACTTCCTCAGAAATGAAACCAGGCAGGCCTGTTGTTCAATAAATAATTTTAAGAAGCACGAGTTTTGTTTTGTTTTGTTTTGTTTTTGTGTGTGTGTTATCACAATTGTTTTCAAGCCTGAAAAAATTTCCCTTTATGAAAGTTATTTGTTATCTCCCAGCCTCATCGAATGTTAAATATTCACTATATTGTCAATTGAAATCTATTAAATTGACAATTAGCATCTCAACTTATTTTCTTAACATCCATTATATAAATTACTACAAATTACTATAAATTAAATACTGTATTCATTTTGACTTAAAAGAGAGCAATTTTAAAAACAAGCTTTCTTTGTATCTAATCAGCTAAATGCTTTTTAATTATTGTAGCTACTGTGGGTTGTTTTAAATGTGAGAGTTTGTGTAATTCACTCCAGCCAGTAAATGTATAATAAAGAAAACTATATTTTATAAACGGTGAAACATGACATGTTGTTCAGAAAATATATATAAAATAGATATAAGCTTCTGGTTAAAGTAATAAATTGAAAGCAATGTAAATGAGAAAGAGAGACTCATATATATATATATATATATATATATATATATATATATATATATATATGCTAGTGACATTATAGTAAAGAAGTTCCAATTTTATTTACTATTGAACACTCATAAAAGAAAAGAGAATTCTTAGCTTTCTCACACCTTTTAAACTGTGTCATAAATTTGATATTTATAAATATGCATACAAAAGTACCTACTACATTAAAATGCATAAATCTAGGAAAGATAACTCAACAGTAGAAGAAACTGTGATTTCCTCTCTCAATTCAGAATCTGCAACTACAAATCCAAACAGATCAAATATTTCCACCATAATGTGGGTTTACATTAAATACTCATAGAAACTCACTCTGTGAATGTCAGATTGTCATTCAATTGTTGATCTTAAATTCAGTCACAGATATATCTGTTGTAGTTCTTTTTTTTTTGTTTGTTTGTTTTTTTTTTGAGATAGGGTTTCTCTATGTAGCTTTGTGCCTTTCCTGGATCTCGCTTTGTAGACCAGGCTGGCCTCAAACTCATAAAGATCCGCCTGCCTCTGGCTCCCGAGTGCTGGGATTAAAGGCGTGCGCCACCACCGTCTGGTGACCTGTGGTAGTTCTAATCAAAATAGGTTACTTATACAAAAACAAGTTGGCATATACTACTAAAACAATGAAGCTCTTCTGTGGCCATGTGATCATCTATACTTACTTAATAACTTGGAAATGATACTGCAAAGCCACTGGGTTTTGTTTGCTTATTTATTGTGTGCTTATTTATTTATTTGTTTTTAGATTTTTTTTGCATACCCCCAAAGAAATATTCTATCTTATTTGGAATGTTTTTGAGGGAATTTACTTAATTACCTTTCTGAATAAATCTAATTGGTAATTTTTATTATAGTTGCACATTTTTACAGAATCCCAAACATGTTTGTAAAGAAAAACTGTTCAAATATTTATTTCACAGCAGAGTCAACATTTAAAGCTTAGACACAGAATGTTCACAATTTGTCTCACACTAATTATTAATAATTTTTTCTGTGGTATGTTTTACATTTTTCAAAGAAAGTCAGCAGAGTACTGATGTTTCCTTCTCGATTCTGTTATTGTCCCAGCCTAGTACTACAACCTCATGCACTGGAAGCAGAAAAGCAGCTTACAGAGATGGTACATTTTTGTTTTGCATATGTATTTTATCACTGTCTCTTCACACTTGTTTATATTTTTGTCATCTCAGGGGACAGAGGTTTTCATGAATCAGTCTGATGCCTTTCTCCATTTGGTTAATGAACAAGTGGAGTTGGAATAACAAGTGAAAAGAATGTTGCTGGAACTCTTGATGCTCAGTACTGACAACCATCCTTTACCCAAAGGAACACACACACACACACAATCTCACAGCCAGTTCTCATGGTTTTTATGCCGAAGTTATCCAAGCAAGAGAGAAAATGAACTAATTTCTTTTCCTTTTGTTTCCTTGGACCTTGTGATGGACTTAGTGAGAAGTCTTACCTCTTCAATTTTCTCATGATTCTCAGAAATCAATGGCTCAAAATTACAGAGAATCTTTGCTCTGAATTTCCCAGTTTCTGTCATTTGTCACCTTCACCAAGACTAATGTGGTGAAGCTGTGAGAAACCTAAACCAGGCTTTCTCCTCTTAAACCTGAAACTTCCCTAAAAGAAATGCATATTGGACTGGTACAAAGATATTTCAGCATGGATTGATAATGTGGTAAATGCCATCTACATGATTCTGCCTGACCTTAGAAAGATCACCTAGTAGAGAAAGCAGAGTCCCCTATAGATTGATCTTAGGGATCAGTAATACTCTTCCTACTGCTGAAAATGGTGAATTCATTTTGTCAAGTTGGAGGTTTATATGCAACTAGAAAGTAGCCCTAGTGGAAAACCTATTATTATTATGCTGGTAAATGTACATAGCAATAAATGACTCCTAGTAACATATTGTTATATCCGTAGATGAGTGCACCACTGATTTCTCAACAGAAAAACTACTTCTTGCACAAAGACCTACAACTTAACAATGTGAAGAAAGTGAGAGACTTTGAAGTGCTTAGCCTGAATGAAGAGTCTATATCAAATCCCTCCTCTGACATTTCAGGGATCATGTGGAACGGGGGAGATATAAAGATTATAAGGGCCAGAGGTAATGAATGACTTCAAGGAAATGATTTTTTTCGGGAACAACATGACAGTTGTATGTACAAACTCATAGAGACTGTGGAAGTAGCCACAGGAGTTTTAAAAATTCCAGAGAGATAAAATCCAAGGCTGGAGGAAAAAGGAGTGAGAACTGGGTCCCATGCCTGGCCAATGTAGCAAGAATCTTAGAAGGTCTTATTAATAAAAACAAACCTGAGGCCAGGTATTGGGGTGTACAAGCCACAGCTACCTCACCTTGCCAGTTTCTCAGCTGATCCTGTTTCCTCAGACTGGAAGCTTCTGAATCCTCATCCAGAATGGATCTCAGCTGAACTGTGCTGCTCAAAAGCCTGAACGCTTAACCAGCTAAATGCTTCTAGTTTCTGGTCTCACACCTTATATATCTTTCTCCTTTCTACCATCACTCCATGGTATTAAAGGCTTGATTCCTGGGATTAAAGGCATGAGTCACCATGCTTGGCTGTATCCTTGAACAGATGGATTTCTGCCTCTGGTATGCTAGGATTAAAAACGTGTGCTACCACTGCCTATTCTCTATGTTTAGTATTGTGGCTGTTCTGTCTTTGACCCCAGGTAAGTTTACTGGGGTGCACAATATTTTGGGGAACACAATACCACCACAGGCTAAGAAGCTGTTTGTAATCATGTCTGACTTAATTTGGTATGCATTAAAAAATGAAAAAATAAAGTTATGGAATTTATCCAAAACTGTTCATACAAATACAGGAATAATAATATTCCATATATACCCATTATGTAATAAAAATGTCTAGGTAACATAGATGCTTAATTAAGAAATAAAGAAAATTAAATGAGGACTAAATCAATACAGAAGCTCTTCAAATTAATCTGTTGGAGTCTGAGGAAGTTTTAACTCTGGGCATGCACATGCTTTTACAGAAATCAGAATAGATAACGCCATGTGACATAGTGTATTCATTTCTACTGTGAACACGAGCACTTCAGCAGAGCTTGGTTTTGAAGCCCTTTTAGTCACTTCCCTACATTAGAGGTTATAAAAACCAAGTCACTCTTCTGACATCTCATTTCAAAAATAACGAATTTGTCATTAAACCAGAGCTATGAATTCAAGCTTATTGATATCTCTATTGGCACTCCAACCAGAGAAGCTATAAATATTCCTTACACTCTTATTACTGCCTTGAAAGTTCAACTCAGAAGAGCAATAAATCACGCTTGGTTCTTTTAAAAAATGTCACAAAATGGGCAAGAGGATTTATATGATGTTATACATAATGAAAGATTGGATTTTAATAGTTATCCAAGTTTATAAGTAATTCAATACTATTAACTTTGCCGAAATTTTAACTCTTCAATTAATAAAAACATGTTTGAAAGCTTGTGTTGATGCTTTTAATAATCATACTCCACATGCAAATATGTAAGTGGCAGCAATGTAGAAAGCAGAAAGAGATGAACTACAGATGCAGATGTTTTTCAGGAGCGCAGGATATTATCCCTAATAATACACTTATTTTAGTTAATATGGGGTGCAACCACAGTTACTGTGATTGCATGCTATTCAAGTTCTCTTTGACTTATTTCCATCACTAACCCTTATTTGTTTGTTAAAGGATCTCATTATACAGCTGTTGTTTGAATCTTAGATGGTCTTTTAATTAAAAAAGCCAGAGCCAGATATCAGAGTGAAAGCTGAAAGATCAAAGAAGTGAAACAGCCAGCCGCTAGTTCTTACCTCTGTGAAATCCCCAGCCTAAAGAGAGGGAGTTCCTGTTTCCTCACATCTTATATACTTTTTTCTGCCCTGCCATATTACTTTTTGGAATTAAGGACATGTGTGCTTCCCAAGCAAAGGCATGAGATCTCAAGTGCTGGGATTAAAGTTGTGTGCCACCAATGCCTGACCTCTTTGTCTAACCCAGTGGCTGAGTCTGTCCTCTGTTTATTAGGCAAGTTTATTAGGGTGTACAAATATATCACCATATACAATAATTTTCATCTTATTAATAAATTCAGGCCTCTGCTATGCAGTCTTCCAGCCCCTTTGTGCTAGGAATATAGGCATGATGCTTGCCAATATTTCAGTAAACTTTGCTGAACAATGTGAATATCTGCTTACCAAAGGGAAAAGGTGAGAAAGCTACACCTAAATCTCATACAAAAATGCACTCAAAAATCTATAAATGAAAAGTTAAATATGAAAATCATGATTTCCAAAAAAGAGGAGCCATCCTTTGCTAAGGACTAGGCACACTCAACCAAATGTTAACTATAAAATATGAGTTATGGTTAAGGTGGATTCCATGAAAATTTTGTCATTCTAATTTCTTTAAGAAAAGACTATTAAAATGAAAAAGGAAAATCTAGAGTTGTAAGAATTGTTTTAAAATCACATAAGACTTCTCTCCATTCATATAAGTCATTCTCAAAATAAAAAAATGAAACAAATTACTTTAAAATGGACAAAGTATTTCAATAGTAACTTCAACAAAGAAGAGGCACAATTATCAAAAAGCATATCTTTAGTTGTAGGAGAAAAAAATTAATGCCCAAATGAATACAAATATATGAGTATGTCAAATAATATAAATTGAGCATTGTTAGGGACATGAAGAACATCTTGCCTGCCAAAAACTACATAATGTTGGAAATATTTTTTCATATTATTAAAAAATAAAATTTGTCATTAGACCAGAGCTATGAATTCAATCTTACTGTGATATAATTTTTATTCTCAATATCTACACATATATCAAACCTGTAAGTTTAATATCACAAACTAATCATAACTATGTTATTTTCTCTTTAAATATCAGATCAGCTAGGAGCAGGTAAGTCTTTGTGAGTACGTTCTCAACTTTGCCGAAGTTCTTTGTGTAAGATTAAATAATTGTGGGCTGTTCTGATCCTTTATGGTTTGTCCACTGGTGCTATCCTATTTCTGTAAGGTTGAGTGATTGTGGGCTGTTCTGATCCTTTGTGGCTTGTCCACTGGTGCTATCCTATTTCTGTAAGGTTGAGTGATTGCAGGCTATTCTGATCCTTTCTGGCTTGTCCATTGGTGTCATCCTAGTTTCATTCACATTTGGGAAGTCGTATTGCTGAGAATTTAAGTATGTATCTTACAACATTACTAAGAGACACAATATGCTTCTCTCCTTTGAAAGCTTGAATGATGCCTTGTAGTATCACAAAGCTAATCCTCAGTGAGGAGACCTTAAGGCCAGTTCCAGCTCAGAGATCTCTAGGTCCTGATTCTGAGTTTATGATGTCTTCAGAAGGAGGGACTTAAATTTGACCTCTGAAGTAACCAAGGGTAACAGCAATAGGCTGAATGTTTTGGCTGTCTCTTTGACAGCTCTGTCTGTTGAAGAGCTTGTCTATGCCACTGAGTTTTATTCTACTCCCTCATCTATGGCTATAATTCAATGGTTTGGTTTTCCTATCATGTCCCACAATTTCTGTGTGTTCCCTTCCTGTATTTTGTTGAGTATTTCATATTCCTTTCTTATTTGGTCTAAAACTTCTATTTTATCTTCAAGACGAGATATTCTGCCTTCTGTTTGATACATTTTGCTTATAAGAATTTTCTTTGAGTTTTCTACTTGAGTTATTAGGTTTTTCAATTTATCTCCATTTTAGCTTAAATCTTCTTCCATATTTCTATCTGTTGTTTGAATCCCATTTTCAAGTCTTGGGTTGTCTTTCCCATTTCCAACAGTCTTCAGTTTGTGTTTTCTTGAGCATTATTCAGATATTTATTGTTAAAAACTTTTTCTTTAATTATATTGATATGTTTATTTGTATCTTATTCAAACTCCTTAAATTATTTGATGAAGTTCATGATTTTTTGTTTAAATTCCATGGAATTCATTTAGGAGCTTTTCATTGGTGAGCATTTCTACAGTTCTGATAGAAAACACTGGCTTGATCTTCTACATTGTTGATATTCTTACAATGAGATATTAGCATGTATAGTTCCTTTGTTGGCTCTATGACTGTTATGGACAGAAAAGGTAGGAAAGAATAAAAGGTATTGGGGTGCGTTATATCTAGAGGTTGGAAGTGGTTGGGTGGAATAATGTCATTTTGGAAGAGATGACTGCATGGTAGATAAGATCAACCTCCTGTTCAAGCTTGGAGTGTGGGAGTAGACTTTTCTGGGTGGGAAAGTTGCATGTAACATGGCAGAGATCTTTGTTTGGGGGTATAGGTAGATAGATTTCTATCCCAAGACTTGGGTTCTTGTGCAGTGAAGGCAAAGAAGGACAGACTAGGCTGGTAGACCAGAGATAAGTTGATGGGTTGCTGGAAATGCACGGATGGGGAAGTCAGGGGTACTCACCAGGCTAGACACTGGGGAAGGAAGCAGGAAGTCTTGCTTTCTGTTGGGGTGGTGGTGATGGCTCTAAAGGGACATTTGGGTAGTTGTATGTATGGAAGTTCCTATCAGAGGCTTAAAGCTTGACTACAGCACAAATAAGTTTGGTCAAACTAGGATATCAATGTTGAAAGGGATTAATATGTAGATTTCATTTCATTAGTTATTAATCTATCTCACACAAAATTAACTTAAGTTGCAAAAGACACATTGATTTCAAGATTTTATTTCCTTATTTTCTTTGAATTGCATCTGTTTTATTCCTGTGTATGTACCTATGATCCCTGTGTGCCTAGATGCCTATAGAGGCCAGAAAAGGGTGCTGGATCCTGTGGGAGTGTAATTATATGAACTGCATGATGTGGATGCTGGGAAATGAGTGGATGCTGAGAACTGAAACAGCTCCTCTGCAGAAGGATATGATGCTCTTAAATTTTGATCCATCTCTGCAGCCCCTCAAAGATGTATTTTTGGCCACACACCATCAATATGCCCCTCTACCTCTCTGCATGCCTCCCCATATCTTCTGCAATATTTATTAGCAAATTATTCTTTGATATAAGAAGTATGTCCACTGTTAACTACAAGACAATCACTTATCTAATCTCTATTTCTTTCTGCTATTGATAAAAATACTTTCCTGTGGTTTCCAGAAACACATTACTCACATCCCTCTGCGTGTTCCCCAGCATTCTTTTAAAAGTCGTACTTTCTAATAAAAGTCTATTAACTGTGGATTCGGCTTTCATATGTATAATTGAGAATATTTCTATAATACTCTCATTTCCTCTGGGCCCCCTGCCAGCAGTGTCTTTAGTGTCTGTATTTCTCCTATTAGTCTGTACAAGAAAACATGGGCCTTCTTATAACAGAGTTCTCCTGTTCTTCACTCACAAGTCCTAGATTCACTCACTCTGTGACTTTTTGATTTGGTACTTCTGAGGCCAAAAATGTATTATTTGTATTGCTAAGATAATTTTAACAAAACCAACTTAGAAGCATTTTTATTACTGATGATTTAGTTTTAACCTATTATCAGATTTGGTTTGTATAATGAAATATCTGAGACTGGCTGAATTTCTCTCAGTCTACACAGCCCAGATATTTCTTGTATTCATGGATTAGGTGGCCTCAGCCCAACTGCTCCAATAGCCAAAGTTGCAGGCATGTACCACTGCACTTTTCAAAAGATTAATTTAAAAACCAACTTTGATTCTCATAAAGTGTATATTGTGCTTCCTTATAATAGAAGCAAGTATTCTCCAAATGTCAACTAATGTGTCTTATGAATTTTGTTAATATATTAGTAGATGAAATCATTATATATTATAATGTACATATTAATGTATATATCAAGTTCATAGTATGTGCTGTGAATTGAATTGTATCCTTTAAGGATAAGTTGAAGTTCTAACTTTGTGTACCTATGAATATTTCATTATTTGGAAATGAGCCTTTACAATATAATGTGGACATACTGTTTTCAAAAGGATTCTAACATCCAACAACTGTCATCCTTATAAGAAGATAGATCTCAGGAGGCAGAGATACAAAGACAACAGCATATCATTACAAGATGTTGTGATGACAGACCTATGTCAAGAAATGTGAAGTACAGATGGCATCAACCATGAGTGTGGGATGTTCAAGAGAGAATGCTTTCCAAGAAATCTCTGTACACACTTTGATATGAGCTATATCTATGGGAAATAGCAGAAAGTAAATTTCTATTTTGTAAAGCTTCTGTTTTTGTAGTATATTTGATTGAATAGTCCTAGAAAATAATATGATATTTAGGCCTTTTTAGGCAATAGCATAGGCATTTGTGTGCATGATTCCATTTCTATTGAATTTTGTCTTACTTTTAGCCATTTTGTGAAATTGTTTCTTATGCATTATATGTATACCACTTATATATAGATAGAGTACATTTCTGTTTAATTTTAATTGGATGAGGGATAAATAAATATGCCTAAGAATGTCATAAAATGTTCTATCTTGCAAATCAAAACTAAAAGTAGCATTCAGAATCTCATATATTCATTTTCTGTCACATTTACTTTGTTCAGAATAGTAATTTCCATGTTAAAGGTCAATAACTGTTCATTTCAAGCTAAAAAAAATTCTCTGTGTTATTTTGGATGAATCACAAAGAATTTGATTAACTTCTCAATGTAGGTTTAAAATAATAATTTAATTAAATTAAAGGTTATCAGGAAAGAGCTAAATATCTAATTGTACATATAAAAATCATCTATTCCTTATAAAATAATACTCCACTACAAATGGTTACTGAGTTGCCTACAAGATTAGTAGGCTAGTAAAAATGTACTTTTCATCTAGATTATCATTATTAAATTGCTATAATAAATCATGACTTCAATGGAGCAATTATCTTTGAATGTTTAATCTTAAGGCAAAGCTCACTATTCTGAGCGTTGTGCTCAGAGCTGTGGTTCTAAGTCTTGTTGCACTGGCACAGAAAAGTGGTAGAATGTAAATCTTAATTTTCACTTTGGCAAGCAATGAGTAGGTAAAAGATAAAAATGAGTAGGTCCTACTAGTCATACATTGTTACTACCAATGATGTGATCATTCTCAAAATGTGAGTAAATTATTGACACATAATCATAGCAAATATTATTTCTTATCATTTATTGATTTAATATGTTCTTCACCCTGTTAAAGTTAATATATTTAGCTAGCATACAAAGTAATGGATATTAGTATACCATTTTCACCTGGATTTGTTCACCTTAAACTATTTTCTTATCAAGAATCTCATCACATTATTCTCCTTTGTTCCACCTTAACACTGATTGCTGGGTCTCTACATGTATTTTGTTATTCCATTACCTGCCTTCCTCCTTACTTAAGATTTCCTCCTCTTCTCTCATGGGCTCCATTCTGTATTTTTAACACACACACACACACACACACACACACACATGACAGATAAACACGATGTATTTATTTTTCTGACTGTGACATTCTTCAATAAATATTATCTCTACGTCAGTTTTTTTTATTCTGAAAAGTTTATTATTTATTTCATTTTTATTGCAATTGATTATGAGTATATGTATTTCATTTACTTTATTCACCAACTGGTTAATGACATCTAGGCTGATTCTACTTCTCAGGTGTCATGAAGAGTGAAGCAATGAAAATTAATTTGCATATATCACCATGGTTTACTTGCTTAGATCCTGTCCATCATTTGCACAGGAGCGAGACTGCTGAATCATAGGGCAGGTCTAGTTTCAGTTTTTTGAGCAAAGTTAAGTAGTTACCTTCATAGTGACTATACCTCTTTTCACTGACACCAAATTTTCTTCCTTAATTCTCACCAGGATTATTGTCATTTGTTTTCCTGATGTGGCCAGTTTTAATGAGGTTAGACAACTCTCAAAACAGTTTTAATTTGTGTTTTCTTGATAGCTAGGATATTGAATATTTTTCAAAAATTTATTGACCATTTGTATTTTTTCTTCAGTTCATTAGTTGATTTATCACTTTATTTTATTTTCAATATTTACTTTTGCAATTCTATATTTTAGGTATTAACTGTCTGACCGATCTATGGTTTACATACACCTTTATCTACTCTGCAGGATGCAGTTAACTGCATAACTGTTTCTTTTCCTCTGCTGAAATCTTAATCCTATGAACTGTTTTTTAGTTTTTGATTCAATTTCCTTTGCTATTAAAATCTTGTTCAGAAGATCCCATGCCTATATTTAAATTATAAAGTGTCTTACCTATATTTTACAATCATAGTTTTAAAGTGTTATGTCTTACATTTTGGGCCATTTTACTTTTATATTTTTCCAAGTTGAAAGACGTCAATCTAGTTTTATTCTTACCTATGAGGATATATAATTTGAAGAATGGTTTATCTCAGTGTCTGTTTTGGGGCAGTGAAATAGTCTGTTCAATATGGCTTTAGTATCTATCTATATCTATATCTATATCTATCTATATCTATATCTATCTATCTATCTATCTATCTATCTATCTATCTATCTATCTATCTATCTATCCATCCATCCATCCATCCATCCATCTATCTATCTATCTATCTATCTATCTATCTATCTATCTATCTATCTATCTCTATTCCTAGATATAATTTGCTCAGTCTATATAATGTTATTTGCCTGTGTGTTTCAGAGCTGATCATTTGGTATTGGATAATCAACTAGAGTGTTCTTCCCACTCTCGTTTCTTAGCTGCCTGTGATTCTTATGTCAACTCTATTTTATTTTATTGTGTAGAACAATTTTAGAAAGCAAAAATCATTTGTTTCTATAAAATAACAGATGAAATAGAAATAATTCATACACAGGAATTTGGAGAGAAATTCCTCTGTCCACTTTAGCATGTCTGTTGTCCCTGTTCAGCTCATGTTTGGGCAGTCATGTTGGTGAGAATGTACAGGTGGAGCTTCTGACATTACCAGAGATGCAGTCTCATATCAAACTCCCTGAACCTCTGGCTCTTACTTTCTTTCCCCCTTTCTGTGATGATCCCTGAACCTTAGGTAAGGGTCTCGTATTATAGATATATGCATCGTATTTGAGCTTTCAAAGCATGGATTCTGATTGGTTGAGGGTTTTGTCATGGCCTCGTTCTGTTGCAAAGAGAACTTTCTTTCATGAGTGGTGAGAATTATACTTGAATCTGCAGATTTG